>NC_142387.1:3217660-3583910 GCF_059441005.1 Hippichthys cyanospilos | reverse complement strand
GGACTGTGACACACTTCATGAAGTGAAGGTCCTATTTTGACATCTCCAGCTGTTTATTTTGACTAGCTTCATTGAAGTCTTATTTAAATCCTTGGTTGGTTCCATAGTTTATCCAGTCTGTCCACAGATGTCCAATATGACATGACATTTGTCATACCATCTTGCAGTCTTACAGTCATCTTGCCTCTGTGGTCCATTAACTGTTCAATCAAGATTGAATTTACTGCATATGGTCTGCATACCACTCTCCTGATGACTTTCACCTGTTCAATTGCTTTTTACACATTGGCCTCAATCAACAGGCCAATTTCAGTACTGAGGTGGGAAATGTTCACCTGATTTAGATGAGGCCATCTGTTAAAGTCCTTTAGATGACGAATGCTTTGCACAGTAACCGGGATAACCTTTTGCGAAAACACTTTAGGAAAATCAAAGAACTTACAGCTCTCTAAGTACCTTAGTTGTAAATAGGTTCTGACATGTCAGGAAACTGGTTGTAAGAAGAAAGTCTAGTTTCTTTCTGTGTAGACAGAGTTCATCCATAAGCTTCTCTGTGCAAAAGGTCACTGAACTGCCTGCTGCTACGAACGCATAGGAACAGATCATCATTTTGCCTTTCTTGGCCCGGAAGCTGTTTGTACCATCACCACTACTTTAATTTACTTTTTCTACAAAATCGCTGAGAAAACTACCTCTCATTATTATCCTATGAGTCTTTTTCATGAGTCTTTACATTTATGTAAGGGTTTGACATCTTCTGGATTATAGAAGACCAGTTCAAAGCCTATTGATGATATGCTGTAGCAAAGCGGTAAAGCCCCGACCCCATTGAGGAGAAACTCACAAGTATTCACAAATGATAAACGTGAGCCAGGCGGTCGCCACAGGGTCACCTGTACTGCTCCTGTCGCAAAGACAAAATTTCCTTGCCACAAAACGTCTGGCAATGTCTGGCAACCATCTGTTGAAAGTTTGCGACCTTGGATGAACCCCGTTGGCCTTTCTAGTCGTGGTTCCAACATAGCTTACATTGCTTCCTCTGTCAGTTTCACATGTTGAGTTTCCACGACAGCTGTATGATTCCGTTCCATTTGTTGATCCTCCATTTTAGCTATATTCTTTTCCAGTCTACATGGTGCAAACAAAAACCTTGTTCACAGCAAACCTTACAATGCCTTCTATACTGCTGGTTACAGTCCTTTGTACTTTAGTAAATCAAGTGAAAGCTTTTTTGTAATTTCACTGAGTGGCTTAGGAAAGAGTTCTTGTCAAGTGTTGATGAAGAGAAAGCTCTTTTACTATTGTTAGTGCATTTTGCTGCAACTCTTGACTTGCGTGCATCTACTTAATTTTATCCAGGTTGTTAGTAATCCACTTGAATCTGCTCTTGCTTTCATAGACAGCTGTAATCACTAAAAAATAAACAAACATATGGTAGGATGGTATGAGAACTGTGGGTCTCTGTAGCTCAATACTGCCTGACTAAGTATTTTTCCCCACAGTGCTGAAAGAGAAAGCCCCTTGCTAGACACTATACAAATACATTAAGAAAGTATAAGGACAGGCACAACAGTGCCATCGCTCTTAATCCATACACAATCATTTTCCAAAACGATCTATGGAAATATTGTAATGATTAAAATCTCCATTTGGTCCTTTTTTCACTTTAGTTTATTCAAGCACTGAATCTCATGCCTCTTGATATCCTTGTAGGGGACGTGAAGCATATGACAGGAAAAACGTTGACAAGTGAACACTTTGACCTCTTGGACAAAAAGATAAAATAGGGCATTGGAGAGGTGGGGAGGAATAAAGGCAGACATAACAGAAAAATATAAGAGAACATGAGTATAAGCCACTGCAATCAAATTTTTCAACGTTGGAAAATGGATTGATGAATGGATAGAATACAAAAAACACATTTAAAATCAAATCTACAGAAGAAAAACTCTAAATAGCAACTTTGATGAAAACTAGAGTTGATGTTTTGTATCCTCCAACACCAAGCCAAGCTTAGTTCCATCATCGTTCTATGTATAATCTAGTGCTGCAACGATATAAATTATTAAAGAAATACGTCAAAATGTGAACACATGAAAAAAAATCACTCGGGGCTAAGAGTATTTCAGCTCCTCATACACTTTACCGCGTGGTGGAAACAACTCACGAAAGGGACTCTCACTAACTGACGATTCATCTCCAGTTGAAATTTTCACTCAAAACAACATGATCTAAAACTGAACTTTATATTCTTAAAGCAAGCATTTTAATGAGCCCTTGATGTAAGCGGGCATAACGTCTCTATGGGCCCAGCAAAGCTGTGATGAGCAACCCAAAACTCAACATGTATTTTTAATCAGCCGGGCTTTGAACCAACCTTTGAGGGATATCTTCAATGGAGTTTTAACGTTGTTGTGTCATGCAAGCGTGTCACAGAGCTCATCTATCAATCGATCAAATGATAGTTTAAAGTTCTGTTGATTGTGAAGATGTGATTGGTTGTGTCTTGGAGCTTATGGCAAGTTGAATTCATAACTTTTTAATCAACTTCAAAGTCAAATGAAGAGCAATGTTCCTTGCTGTCCAAAGGCATAGAAATCAATAAACTAAAAACACATCACTGATTTTTGCTATTTGGTTCCATTTTCGTAATCAGGTGATTTTATCATACGATTCTTTTGATAAATTATTTTTTAAGGCATATAAACGTATTTCAAGATTTGAGTCTATTTACAGGGTGGCTCAGAGGAAGAGTGGTTAGCAACATCGGCCTCACAGATCAAAGACCCAAGTTCAAATCCAGATTGCTCCAGCCCTCCTGTATGGAGTTTGTATGTTCTCCTTGAGCCCATGTGTGTTGTCTCAGGGCACTCCAGCTTCCTCCCACACTTCAAAAAAAATGCATGGCAGGTGTATTGGATACTCGAAATAGTCCTAAAGTGTGACTGGATGCGTGAATGGTTATTCATCCCTGTCCTCCCTGGAATTGGCTGGCAATCCATTCAGGGTGTCTCCCACCTATTGCATGTAGACAGCATTGCATGTTGCATGTTGGCACCAGCAAGCTTGCGACCCTCGTGAGAATAAGTGTCTCTAGAAATTGGGCGGATGGATGAGTCTATTTACAATAGTTAAATGCAACTTATCGTGCATTAGCATTTTTACTTAACAGACTTTCAAGACCAATTAAGGCCTTTTTTCAAGTTAATGGATTCAATTTTTTATGAAATGATAAGGATCCACAGAAGGGATCATCAACTCCACTCCTCAAGGGCACTTATCATCTCTCAGGAAGCTCTACAAAAGGTGATCATTTGAATCTGGTGCATGAAAACATGTTGGATAGGTTCCCTCAAGGACCGGACTTGGTGACCCCTGATCCACAGAAACCCCAAGGCGCTATTGAAAGAAAGAGCATCACAAATGCTGTGCATCACTTGGAGAAAATTTGTTGAGTTAGAATCTTCTAGTGTGCTGTCTAAAGTCTTCTCTATAGTCCTGCAGACATCAAATACGCGTAAATGACTGCAGCAATGCAGCGCATAGATTGCCATTATGTTCCTGCAGACCGTATATGCGTTTTGAAATTATGTTGCGGTTTGACTTGAAGTCGTGGGTGTTGCTACTGCGTGGCCTCTTCTTTTTATGGCCAATTCCAGATTTTTTTTTTTTTTTACTCCCTGTGTTAATGTGCTTTACTCCGTTTTACGTCTACCTTCACTGGTATTCCATTTACTCCAAGCCAATCGCTGTAGAAAAGAGCTGTCTGCCATTTGTGGAACCTTGTAATGGTTTAATTTCTAACCAAAGAGATATTTGTGCACCTCGCATAGGTAATCATAAAAGTGATTCATTGTGTCATTTCTCTTGTAAACATTTCTTCAGATCTCGGATGAAAAAAAAAAATCGTTCATCAGGAAAAATGGTTCCCATTTGTATTTTGGTAACACTGGTTTTATTAAAGCAAGCTTATGAGAGCTCACGGAAAGTTTCTGCCGAGACCCTATTGTGGCAGCCATATTTGCTCCTGTTTTAGCTCTTGGGAGTGAAACCATGACATAGAATCGTTGATAGACAAGCCTGGATCTCTATTGGCTGTTGGAGGCAGCACCAGCTTTCACGGGAGTTTTGTCATTGAAAACACTATAATGCTGCAATACAAAGCATATGGTGCCCCTATAATAAGAGGGAAAAACAAAGACATGGGAAACTATGGGAAGTTTTCTGTTTAACAAGAACTAGTAGTTTGGGAGGACCATACATGTCTAAGAAGAGTTTCAAATTCAATGCGGTGCATACATCATCAGTGGGCTATTTAAGTGCAACACAATTTGAAGGACGACGTTGGATTATTCTTTGGTTATTTTTACTGTGTCGCTTCCGCGTTGTTTACTTATGCTGTCATATGTATTCTGCCTGCCTTGTTTTTAGCATTTTGAATAAGTACCTGGTGTTTGTATTCCATTGATTGTTTCTTTTTACTCAGATAGAATCGGCGGCATCCTTTTATGGAGAGTCTGTGTTCTTTTTATTCGTGTTTATTTATTTATGCTATCTGATTTATATTGACATTTTAGTGTATTGTGTCTTTTGATATTTTGGATTAGTTTACACTAGTTTCTGGTTTGATACTCATGTTTATGACTTATTTCATTATTATTCACGCACCTTTGGTTAGTAAATTTTATCATCAGTCCAGTCTGCTATTGGTACTTTGGAGTAAAATCTCTCGTTATATAGGACTCTTTCAGAATGTCTTCAGAACAATTGCGACCTTGCCCAAACCCTGACAAATCCGTGATGTAAATGCACATTTGCTACCTTTGTAAACACTCACAAATGTTCACATCTCAGTGGGATAGGCTCGTAAAAGGTTAAGGCATGTTATCAGTTGTGGCAGGTTGAGCTACAACTACGCTATTGCATCTCCTACAGGCAGCAAGATTTTGCTTTAAAGTGACAATATGTAAGATTTAGACTGTTTTACATTAAAAACGAAAGCAATTAAATCATAATAAATTTCAAAAACTTGCAAATACATTTCTTCTTATTGACTAACAATATGTTTTAAATATAATTGTAGGTCTAGTTATCATTAAATTATATTACATGGGGGCTGGCACTCCTCCGGAGGTTGCCATGTCTGTTATGGCTACGGACAGCTGGAGGAGGAGTGTGTATTGCTGCATTTACCGTAATGCCCCTGAAGCTCCCACGGGCACATGCGAAAAATTACACTGACTCCCTTTAAAACAGGGGTTCAGGACTATGTTTTTTATCTTGTTATTGTATGCTTTTGTATTGGTATCCCATATCACTGTATTATAAATGTATTTAAATTGATAGTTATGATTTTAGGAACTTATTTAGGGGAAAAAACATGAACACCATCATATCAAAGTGCAAAAGATAGACTTCATTTTTTTCATAATCCTGAAATCTCAATGAAGTATTTAACAGAGATTTACAGTATGTATGTCATTATGTATCTTGTTGTAACTGGTAATATTAGACTATAAATAAATAAGTAAAGAAATAGTATCTCAATGCAAATTTAGACTGTGACTACCCAAGTATAAATATAGTAAATATTGTACACATACAATTAAGGTTACTCCAACCCATAAACAATACATTAATGAAGAACAATAGCAGCCCTCCTCCAACATACAGTACAGTACACGCTCCAATTCAAACATGTAGAATGTAAAAACACGTTCAAGGACAATCACAAGTCACTCACTCGTGTAGATTTGTGACACATGCACACGGTCTTAGTGCATGCCCACCAAGGCACAGACACACAATCCCCCCTGACAGACGGTCCAGGTTTCCCTCAGGCGGGAGTAAGTTTCGTTGGTGCCAACTCATTAAGAACCCAGCTGGTTATGAGGCTCGGTTTGGGGATAGGACCACAGGGCTTCTCAGATAAACATCTGACTGGATTTTCACTGTTCCACAATATGTGGCATGGATAGTGCATGCAACTTATATTAGCACACGTCTTTCATTTTGTTTAAACATTCAAAACACTTTTTTTTTTTTTTTTTACTGTTTTGGTATGCATATAGTTCGAGCAAGCCAATTTACTGTTGGTAGCTTTGGCATGGATACTAACTGTTCTGGAAGTAAGATGGACAGCTGTATAACTTATAAACAACAAACACGATGATAATGAACTCATGCTCTCTTTTATACTTAAACTGAATACAACAGGCAGCTAACTGTGATGATCAGTCAGGGGAGGCAGGAGAGGCTGAGCCTCATCTATCAATCTTGAAAAAAAAAAAGAGTTAGTTACAAAATAAACCTTTTTCCTACAAGCCGTGACAGTGTCCGGATTCAGATCGGATATTTTGACCTTAAAACTTACAGCGAATGATCAGTCGACATGACCTCTCACATCCAAAGCCAAATACATGACCTCTCACATCCAAAGCCAAATACAGCATAAATTCTGGCCCCCAAACGGGTTTAATCCGGACCGTGAAATGATCATGTATTGTAAAGTCTAAAACTGAGCAATCAATAATGAATAACTTGTTTTATAATTACAATTAATAGTAATGTTAATGTTTTATGATTGATAGTGATTTTGTGCTTGTACTTTTTTGGACAGTATCTAAAAAGAATAATAAATCTGAAGTTTGTGTTTTAAAGTTACAAAAAATATATACAGTACCATGACTTTATTGGTCAGGCCCATTGGGAAAAGATTTTCCTCTATGTGCCCCGCAAGCTAAAACATGCTTGACACACCTTGCAGATATGAGATTTTAGACATAAACAGTTAACGGCTGACAATGAAATGTGTGAATACGCTGCTCTGGAGGGCTCATTTGATGTTTGTTAATTGTTGTCAGTGCCTTCCCAGCCTCCACCGCATGTCATTGGCAGCTAACAACTGGGACACAAAAACTCAGAGACTATTGGAGAAACTTTGGGAGGGACGGGACGGGACATAATCTTGATAATTGTTATCCGTGCATAAGAGCCTGCAGTTAATAGTTGTTCCAATATTTAACTACAATACTTTTTCTACAATGCAAAAGCATAATATATACAGCCGCTTATCCTAACAATGGTATTCATGTAAAAATAAAGGTTATTTTCTTGATTGATAATCCTGAAAATCTAAAAGAAAGTCCAAACATAGATCTTAATTGATATTGGCTTGGATGTACAATGCTTGTTTGGTTAAGGACTAATTAAGTCCTTTAAGGATTAGAAGGGCTTGCACTGAGAATTGAAGCCCACCAGATGCCACTACAACCAGCAATTTAAACTTGCACACGGCATTATGCAGCCACGGTCACCAAACCTGTAGTGTAGACTGATTAATGCAAAAGTGTATCAGTTCAAAACACACCTATGAATAACCTTGAATTTAAGGGTAATAAAGAATTACAATTAGATGAAGTGAAGACACTGACCATTTTCATGATTACTCACAATAATTATGATTATTCACAAGAATTACCATCAACAAATACAAATAAATGCAATAGCAAATGCTAATAATCAATACAAACCTTAACAATTTAATATGATATTATTACCAGTAAGCTAATTTTAGAACAGGCCCATAGGCTCATTTGGTGGTTCCCTGGTGTCCACGGGCATACACTGTCCTGGAGGGCCATTAAATATATAGCAGACGCATACTTTCAAATCAACATGCTCGCATTGGTTTTTGTAGGGGTGTTGCTAAACAACACACTTGTCGGAGTACAGTAGCTGAACAATTGATTTGAAATAAATTACTATCACTCGATGGTAGTTAATTTCAAATCAGTCATCTTTCAAAATATTGTTGAGCATTTATACTGTAAATAAAACTGTTTATATAATCTAGAAAAATGGCTAGTTACCAAAAAGAAAATAAGTAAAATGATATATTTGAGAGCTGTAATTTCAATACCATGATTTTTTTTGCTTAAGATTAACATAACGTCAGATTCCGATAACATCCATGCCTACTCACATACATTCAAATTAAATAAATAATATGTTACAAATGTGAATGATGATTCTCACAAAGTGCACAGAGATGAACAAATTGGCACACGTTTCATATGTCAAGTATAAAACCTTAAAAAGGTTTTAAACTTAAATCTTTGTTTAATCTCATTTTATTATGTAATTTATATCTAGCTTCAAAGAGTATGGTTGTCCATATGTTATTTTTGGGAAAAAGACACGTTCCTTACATATCAAAACTTAGTAAATCTCTCTCTCTCTCTCTCTCTCTCTATATATATATATATATATATATATATATATATATATATATATATATATGATAAATAGTTGAGATATTTTTACTGTCCACTATAGTCATGTGCATTTGATATCAAATATTTTATAATGCTCTCTTAGCACCTAATTGATTTCCTTCTCTTTTCCTAATAGTGAATTGTAGGACTCACTCAGGTTCCATTTGAGTCCTGTTGTGGTTGTTTGGCAGGGTCCCCCTACCGGAATAAGGCCACACCAATCCCCCTCTAGGCCTGTGTTCACCCCAAGTGTGTGGTTGCCCTGCAGACAGAATACAAAAAATATGCTCATGTTTTTTTGTATGTTTGCAAGTGTGTATGTATGTGTGCATGTGTTTTATACATGTGGTTTTGTATGTGTGGATGTTTATATACGCGTCTGATACAGCTGATACTGTAAACCACGACATAGAAGGTATCAAATAGGACATACCACCGATATGAAGCAGTACTTGTTAGATTTTAAATGATGCTTTAATGCCTCTTGGACTCTCTTGGAGTATTTTAAGTTTTGGTCTACATCTTCTCAGTATGAAGCTTAACTACTGATGGTGGCATATTTGGGAGTTCTAAGTCAGAAGGAGGAAATGTGTTGAAGAACATCCATCAACCTAAATAATAAAACCTGACAATGTTGTTGGATTTGTTGTTTTTGTTGTTGTTGTGAGTTTTCGGTTTTCTGTTTTTATGGGGTTTTGTTCATGTTTTAAGTACATATTGCTGTTCCCCTCAGGCAGGCATGTCCAAACCCGGTCCTCGAGGGCCACTTATTCTGCATGTTTTTGATGTTTCTGTAATCCAATGCACCTGATTCAAATGATCAGGTTTGTTGTCAGGCTTCCGCTCAGCGTGGAGATGATCATTTGAATCAGGGGTGGTAGGAGGACAGAAACCTACAAAAAATGCTGGATAGGCGGCCCTCGAGGACTGGTTTTGGGCATGCCTGCCCTCAGGTCGGTCCTCCATGTCAGTGTTCTCGTTAGTTGAGTGATTGCATCCACTTGTCTGTGTTGTGTTGTCTCTGTCTGTTTGTGTCAAACAATCAGCTTCCCCCGCCTATTGTTTCGGTCCAGTTGTTTCGTGTCACCTTGTTAGTGTTGAGAGTATTTAGTTCCCAGTTTTCTTTCAGTTGGTTGTTGGGTTATTGTCTAATGTAATTTTGTTTTCTGTCGCTGTAAATGTTTTGCTAATCTGCATTGGTGTTGCCATTTGTCAAGTTTTTTAGTTTCGGGTTTTGTTTTTGTTGTCGTTTTGAATGCTTTTGTTTAGGTTTGCTTACCACCAAGCTTTGTTAATCATTCATTTTTTGAGCCATTCTTCCCTGCTTCCCTGCCTCTTGGGTCCACCTTCGCACACCACAATGTCAGGTCCTGACGGATTACATTATCATTCTGACACTTTTAGCCTATTCCAGACAAAGATTAATTTAAAAAAAAAGATTAAAAAAAAACAGACCCAACAACCCACAATTGTGACTGATAACTTGAAAATGATGAAAATTGAATTTGTTGAAGTGGATTTTGGCAAGTTAAATTGTTTGTATGACAATGTTCTTTGACAGACAAATTTGAATACTACATAACAGAAGTTTTTTTTTCATGTTTTGAGGTTTCTTGCTGCACTGGGTGTCTTGAATCTGTGGGGGGTGCATTGCAAAATCAAGACTATATCGACATGCTGGCACAAAATGGGCCACACAGTTTCAGAAAGCTTGGTTTAAGCAACACGTCATGATCCTCCACAACACACGCTAAGACACCGAAGAACAAAACATCGGACGATGACTGCTCTGAGGAGTTATGATATGTCTTATAATATAAGTTGCTATTCAGTTGCGATGGCCATGTGTTTGCCACTTTTCATGATGGTCATATATTTGTCACCTTTTATTGTATACCATTTTATGTATTCATCACCTTTGCCATATAGGAGTCCGTGTTTAACTGTTGTGACTGGCTAATTCCCTGCTGTATCATTTGTGATGCAGTTCCTGTGCCTTTTTCGTTTTTATTCTGTCATACTATGGAAGTCATGTCTGCCAGTACTTACGTTATAGGTTCTCAGTGATATAATGCCACAAGTGTGAAGGTCAAACTGTCATGCCAAGCTGTCTTAGTTACATTTCAAGTCCAAGTTTCTGAATCTTGCAAGTCTTGTGTCCGAATGTAGTTTTCAGTCTTGCTGTGGTTATGTTGTATTTTTGTGTATAAAGACTTTTTCCTCTTCTGAAAACTTTCTGTAAATGTTTGCTCCTCATATGAGAAAATGTATACTAATTAAAATACAAGAAATGTTTTCTTCATGTTATTAAAAAAAATATTTAAAAAAAAACAACAAAGTTTTATTTCTTAATATATTTTTTAGCAGTTTTGATTAGGGTTGGTGATACGGCCAAACCTAAAACCTATTTTTAAGCGATTTTGCGGAATTTCAATAATTTTAATTGAAATAAACAACCCAAAACATTTAAATATGGTTTAATTTATTCAAAAATAAACCCTGTGCAAAATCAGACAATAATGTATTCAGATTTTAAATCAGTGAATGCTTAACATACTAAATGTAAATAAAGTTATTCATAGCTTCTGTGTATGTAACTTTCAAATGTCACGGTAACAATTGCAAACATGTCTTGTAAATAACCCATCCATCATTCTGCCGCTTGTGCAAAACATGGATTTCAAGATCTAGCCAATTTTCAAATTGTGGAGGCAGCACAGTGGCAGACTAGTTAGCATGTTTGCCTCATGGTGCAAGTGTTATAAGTTCACCTTGGGCTTTGGCCTACCTGTGTGAAGTTTCTACGGGTACGGTCCAGGCCCCCCTATTCCAAAACATGCATAATATGCATGTTGGACACACTAAATTGTCCTTAGATGAAAGTGTATATGGTTGTTTGCTTTTGTGTGCCCAACTATTGGCTGGCAACCAGTTCAGGGTGTATCCCGCCTTCTGTCCTAAGACAGCTTGGAAAGGCTCTGTGAGAATAAGCGGGTATGATGATGGATGGATGGCTGTATGGATCACATTGTCTATTTTTTAAAATGATGACCTAATTTTATACATTTGAATTATTGCCCAGTCCTAGTTTCAAATAATTTGGTTGGTTTGAGTCTGTATATCAGGCGAATCTGTGAACACAAAGTGGGCATGCAACACTAAATCCAAACATAATTGGAAAACGAAGCATGTGATGAGGTTGTGATCTTAGATTGGTGAGCACTTTAGCTCCAAGTTCTAACCACTTCAATTACTAATGTAAACCCAACAAATGGCGGTATGCTTTTCAAAGGTCACGCTCACCTTCATGTACAGGCATCTGCGTTCATCAGGCACTGGCAAATTGGCGCTGTGTTGACAAATGAGCTTAATTTACCCTCACTGAAGTAAGATTAATTGGAGGTGTCGAGGTATAAAGCAGCAAATGACAACGCGCCTTTGGAATAATGACAAGAAATAGCGAGGGAGCGCATGAGAGGATTGCTTCTACTATTATACGGTTTCACCGGGAAGGATAGCAGTCTTCCGTGAAGATCTTAAAAATAAACAAAACCGAGAAAATGGGGAAAGGATGGAGGCAAACAAAGAGGAAGTGTCCCCCAAATGTCGGCTGCAAGGCCTACTTGTAAAGTCAATCAACGAAGGGATGTGAGGACGTGCCTGGCATAGAGGAAATTCAATTCGAGGAGCATCAAACAAGGCTCACTTTATCTCATACAGAACAGCAAAGTGGAGCATCATAAGAGCACACAAGTGTGAATGCTTTTGATTATTTAAGAGAGAGAGGAAGGCAGAAGCTGGCAGTCAGGCAGAAAGGACTTTGGAGAGACGTTCAACTTGCACATGTGTATATGTGCTGGTAACCCTTGGGTGTCTGGGGATTTTCCACTAGCCTGGCCTTATTATCACCCAATTTGGGCTGACATTGAAAGGGTCAAATCATAGTCAAATATAAACAAAGTTTTACTTTCAAACCCTAAAAATGTTAATTGGCATCAGCCCTATCCATATATAATATGTGAGTGTGTGTGTGTGTGTGTATATATATATATATATATATATATATATATATATATATATATATATATATATATATATATATGTGTGTAGAGGCTATTTCACTTCAAAGAATTTTCATTTCGTGAGAAAAAAAAACGATAACAGTTATTCAATGCTGCAGATTGCAGATTTCGCAGACGGGAATATGCAGAGATGTTCTGCGTTGCATGAAATAAAATGCTTCCCTGCAGAAAAATAAAAGCTTTCATGCAACAGTCGACCGTTGGATTGAAGCCAAGTCCCACAATGCACAGCAAGAATTTTGCATCATGGGAGTCCAGGCTAAGCCACGCAATGAAAGGCTTGCAAATGTCATAAGTTGCCTGTGGCACCCCCCTGGTGATTTTGGGGTATTAACACAAAAATGGCTATTGCACCTTATTCGCGAGTTGCTGTTGAAAGTATTAATGCAAAACTGACAATAATTCTAATATTTAATGGCAGTAAATGAGCCCGACATGGGCTAATTTTGACACCTATAGGGTGTATCTCTTGACCTCACGTTCGCAAGCATTTAGAAAGGACGGCAACGTGGCATATTGAAAGTTGTCATGTTTTGACAATGATACTTTAGTCTCCTAGTGTTTTTGTATGCTTTTCCTTTGATATCACACATTCAAAAACATCTAAAGGCCCGAATTTCCCCCGGGGGTTAAACATGCAGAGACTTTCAAAATAGTGGTTCATCTATTCGTCTAAGTTATTATTTCCTGTGATGATATTGCTTATTAGCAGTGAATAAAAATGATGGAAACATGTTATCTGGATTAGGAAGGGCAAAAAAATTGTGTACCCATCCACGTGCACGTGCGAACAAAATAATTTGAAAAAAAAATGCAAGGGACTCACAGGTCTGAGCAGATAGGCCAAATTTGTCTCCTGGATGACAAATAGTGGGAGCTGTGTCATAGACAGAGCATGATGGAGGGTCTCAATAGTTGCCATCATCTGGTCAAATCTGCCCGCCAACCCACCAAGTGTCACGATGGCTTCCACCTGACATATGACGTAAAATGTTAAAACATAATAGTATGGTGGGTTCATATTTTTGTCTCTTTTTACTCAATATTGATCAAGTTTGCAGCAAAAACTGCATAAAGAATAAGACATACATGGGCAGCTCAAAGTAACTTTATCAGTATTGTTATATATGACAAATTATAATACCAATGGATTCTGAATGAACAAAGTTATAAAACAAAGCTCTTGGTTATAAGAGAGAATTTATGCCATCCTAATAAAGCATAGAATTAAATCAAGCAATAATAAAGCAAATAGCAAATGAACCAAGCTAAAAAATGATTGCAATTCAAAACATTTTCCCTCATGAAGTTTTCTCAAACCAGCATTGACAGCATTTAAAACCCAAAAGAATAAAGAGGACAGTGCCTGACAACTGCACCAGCACACAAACTCTACTCAAATATCATAAAGATGTGTTATTGACACTGATCACAGGCAACATAAAGTAGCAGCGCTATAGAAAGATATTTCCAGTTTTTCATGCAGCACTGAACCCCAAATTATTCATATCGTGGGATGGTTTGAAAGTGAATACATAATCTGTTGTGGATATACAGTACCAGTCAAAAGTTTGGGAGCAGCATCTAATTCAGGGTTCAGTATTTCAAATGCCCTGAATTATTAGGTTAGTACTGTACTTAAGTCATTAAGGAATATAGATGGAATTATATGAAAAAAAAATGTTAATCAAATCATGACAAGTCCTTCAGTTTTTGTGCCAAATTCTTGAGGCATTTGAGGCACAATTTAAGCAAAATGAGCCTAAATTGTAACGATTCTACAAAAAGGAAAAAGAATAGAAAGAAATCTCGAAGCAACAAGTCAACAGTAAATACTAATATGTACAAAATATATTATAACGTCAAAAGGGAGGGGGAGTCTATAGGTGAAACCCAAATTATAATGATGTCTTGTGTAATTCAGCCTTTTTAATGCATGTGAATGCCAAATTAGTAAAAATCATAATAAAACATCCAAACAGATACATTTTTCCATCAACTTTTGTGTTTTCTTTTGAAGACAAAGATACAATGACAGCACATGAGTGAGATTTTGCATGTACAGTGCGTTAATGCAGCAATGTGCTACTGCTACTGTATATATGGAAAAACCCAAATTCATCCATCCACTGTAATACAATAAATAGTTTCTCTAATCAGGCTAGGTTCACACTGCAAGGCTTAATGCTCACTTCCAAATGTTTGGTGAAATCTGATTTTTTCGTTAGGTCCTTCACATTTTCAAAAAATGGGACCTGTATGTAACCTGTGTGTGAGCGCTAACTGGCAATAAAGTGACCCATGTGCGCAGAGGACACCGTGACGTCACACAGGGCGCACTTCATGTTTATGGAAGTACCACAATGAATGACCGAATGTCTATCATACCGGAACCACAATATTTTCAATCCATTACATTTGAAGAGGAAAGGACGGGGAAGGATTGAAAAAAATCACGCTGCCATCAAAAGATCAGATACAGGTCGGATAGTGACGAAAAAAAAAATCTGAATTGTTTCACTTCAGGCTGCAGTGTGAACCTAGTCTTAGCTTTAAATCCATCACAATATCGTCTAAATTGTAAAAGACATGGGCAATGCTGTGAGAGGGAAAACATTCCAGAGCTTTAATGATGAATCTTAACAGCCCAAATAGGAGCACAAATCTCTGCAACCTGCAAATCACCCTATTACGATTACATCTTAGCATTTAATCCATTTTTACTGGCTGCGGGGATGGAAATTTGCATGGGTGCGCGTGAGGACGAAAGGAACAAAAGTTTTGTTTTTATGTAGCCTTGTCTCCGTCACAGACAGTTGAAGGGGACACAAGTTCATTGTGGATAAAGAGGAGCCTAGAAAAATCCTGACAAACAACAAAAGGGGTCGACATCAACGACTCTCACAAGCGCTTCAAAAATGGATTGTTAGGCTCCTATCTCTACAAAACAGACGGATGGACAAACACTCAGCGCAGATTCAAAAGCAGGTTTAAATATCAGCAAGACTAGGAACAAAGAGTCTGTAGAAGGAAGGGCAAAAGTGTGTCTTATATTAAAGCTTAACACCAAAAACCAGAACATAAAATGTGGCAATTTGCATACATGGGAGACGAGGCACACAGTTTCGAGCATCTTCTATTGTCTTTTAAAAGCTGAGAGATTGTGGCACTTGAGTTTGATTGGAGCAACACTCATACACAACACACACTGCAAAACTGAATAAATCTGAGTTCCAGAATGAGGGAGAAAAATAGAAGCAAGAGGCCAAGTGAGGACATACTGTATACAGTAGCTTTTCCATGGTTCTGACTTTTCTTTCTTTCTTACCTGAGGAAACTAAAAATGACCTTCGATTTGTCAGAAGGAAGATATAAATGTTGCATTTACACCAATTACATTTCATTTGAATTCAGCATGTAGCTGTGATGGCAAGCAAGGTTTATTCCAGGTACATACAAACCCCAAAACCAATACTGTTGAGAGACTGTGGAACATGTAAATAAAAACAAAATGCAATTATTTGCTAATCCATTTCACCAATATCCCATTGAACATTGCACAAAAACATTTAAAGTGTACTTGAGCTGCTCACAAGGTAAAGTATTAGGGCAGTCACAGTATAAGCGTTTTGGAGATTTCCTCATTCAATTCAAGCATATTTTTTTTCAAAAGAAACCAAATTCTGTACTAGCCATTTTAGACAACTTTGACTGATGTTTGACTGATGGCATTTTAAACATTGGATTCACCAAAAGAAAAGTTACATTTCCATCTTGCATCAGAAAAAAAGTTTGTTTCTGTTCTTGAGTCATAGGCAAGTAGAACATAGCCAATGTTCACCATTTTAACCTTTTCTGTATAGAAAACAGAGAAAATTACTTGTATTTCTTCATGTACAAGTCAAGTTTTTTTTCGCTCAATTTCAACCCCCATATGGGGTGAGGGGGGTCGACTTAACTCTAAACAGAACACATTTTTCCACATATTTGTGTTGGGAAAACATTAATTCCAATGTCATTTACAAGGCTCAAATGATTAAACATTCCTCTAATTCGATATAGTATTCATCCGTTTTAGTGCGTTTGCACTTTCAAATACACTTTCATCAATGGCTGCCTTATTGCCTTTTTGTTGTCAACAAAAAGCCTGCGTGAATAATTTTTCTGGCGGACTTTGATGCATTATTAAAAGGAAAAGCCGGCTTGACTTGTCTCCTTCGGCCCTTGAACGTGTGCTTGGAACAAGCCGGCATGGATATCGGCAGATGGGGGAAGGAACAGTAAAGGGCAACCGATTTCCAATTTCACAACAGTCGTCCCTTGGGTAAAGAACCTCCCAAGCAAGATGATCAGCAAATAATATCAGAAGACCTCCATTTCAAACAAATTGGACAGGTCCGAAAATGACTACCAGAATAACGAGGATGTTTGCACAAATGATGAGCAGGTGGGAGAGAATGTCTGGGATTCAAATGGGAGGAGCTATTTGGCATGTCAGCTAGTGATGATGACTTTTAGGGCTTTTCGACAAGTGAATATTCAGCTGCGTCAAAAAAATAAGGCAATGAAACTTCAAATCATTTTATTGTTGCAACATTAGTTTTAGCATTTGCATCTACGTGTGCGCACATTGCCTCGCACTTGTCTCGTTTCCGCCCCAGCCAGTCCTCCCCATAACCACAACAGTAGGTTAGTCGATATACGATGAACAACGTTACATAGTCAATGTTGCTGTGCCGTGTCTCGGTCGTCATCTAAGTATGGCTGTGTGCATGTTACCAAATATTTATCTCAAGCTATTTTAAGATGATTAAAACTACCATATTTTCCGCACTTTAAGGCACACCAGATTATAAGGCGCACCCTCAATTAATGACATATTTTAAAAGTTTTTCAATCACAATATAGTAATACTCAAAGTAATAACAATAGAAACTCAATTAATAACTAAACTCTCAATAGCATAATAACTCAACATCAATATGACCAACCTTGTTCAACTGTAAACACACAAAAGACACAGGTAAAGCTTACTTTATCAGTTCATTCCCCATCTCCGAATCCCATTCTCAATATTGATCCATATATAAGGCGCACCTTATTATAAGGCTCACCGTTAGCTTTTTAAAAAAAATAACGCTTTTAGGTACACCTTATAATGCAGAAAATACGGTACATTTGGATGCAATTTCTCTTGATAAACCACTTTTTTTCCCCACATTCTGAGCACCACAGATGCATTTTAATAATCTAGTGTGACTTGAAAAAAGTGCAATTTTGTAATTGCAAAAACTGTTGTTTTGATGGTCATTACTTTATTGAGCACCAAATGGGGGGGTTCACGGAAGCTCAGGCTGCTGTGCTAGCTTTAGGCTAGGCTACCGTTTAATGCAATTTCAAACTCACAAGACATTGAGGCAAGTATCTAACATGACTTTTTTTTCCACCTTGCAAGGTTAAAATAACTCTCCCATGAGTGCAGAAAATCTGAAGAATCTAGACAAGTTTTATTTTTTTCACATTATAGGATAAAGGAGGTCTGAAAATTATAGGCAAAGTGAGTTATTTTATTATATATTCATGTTCAATCTATCTGTACATCTATATAAATCCATGTTTACAAGAATGTTTCATTAAACCAAGAGATTTTGAGGTGCAATTACCACAGGTAATTAATTAATCATGGGATTATTTTTTTGAAATTGCTCTATAAGAGTAGTCGAGTGATTAACAAGTGCAATCAACATATGCATGTTTCATTAATCAAATGGATATGTGGGAAGTGACAAAGCTACTGATTTGTTTGCATTAAAGTTTACACCACAACTTTGTGGCATAATATGTTGTCAGGGCTTAGCAAACTGCATGTCACTGTATTTAGTAGGTTTGTATCTATAATTGTAGGGGATAAACTCTCTTTCGTATTACGTGGTTCACAATAACTTTAAACAGTGAGACAATTTTGTGGAAAACAGAAAATAAGGTGTGTCAATTTACCCAATTTACCTGTTTTGCCTGATATCATGAATGGCAAGTGTAATCTTGCCCAAGATCAACTACTTCATACTCCAGGAGAGAGTTTGAAGTGGACTCACTCGACACCACCTAATTTGGGTATGAAGAGCACATGCGCCATGATTATAAGTTGTCACGGTGTTGGCTTCTGTCCCCCGCGCAAGGAGACGCCTGACTGCTAAAATTATCAAACTAATGTCATTCTCTGTGCTGATGGTGTGGTTCCATCTGCACTCCAAAAATGACCCTGAACACGAAGTGCCGTCGGCGAAATACTGAGCGCCATTGGCGACTTTGTGCCGATGGCACCTTGCGTGCTCCAGGCTTTATACTATCATGGCACTCACCTGTTTCCAATTAAACTGTTCATTTGTGGATTACTCAAAACAGGTGTTTTGTTTTCATTGTCCCAGCTATTTTGGAATGTCACTCTTGAGAATGACAACACTACCTCCCAAATCCAAGTTAGGTACATTTCAAATGTCTAGAAATCAATACTAAAAGTCAATCTACATGTGGGTATGCTTAGTTTTTAATTTGTTTTTAGTTATTATTTGGTTGGTTACTGACCAATTTATTTTTTTGAAAATGTCTCATGTCAATCACTCTGTATAACAATGAAAACTAATGGCATGCTTAGCATGATGACGCCCATCGTGGCTGCCGTCTTCTGTTCGCTGAGGTGAACAGAGTAAGAATTTTACTGTGTGGTTCTGTGCTATACATGTGAAAATGATCATTCTCTGCAATCTAAAAACACAATCATTTTGAAATTGGTCAAAATACATTTGTCTACAATTGCTTGCTAACAAGGCGAAGCCAGCAAAGCTAAAGCAGCATTTTATTTTATCAAGCTGTTTTTGACTAAACAATTGACAGCAACCTGTCATATACTTGGCAAATTGAATCTGTTGGTGAAAAAAAAACACTTATGTTTGTCTTAAATGATTTTTCTTGTTTTGTTTATGCAAAATGTGCAATTAGGGGTCCTCGGAAAATGTGCTTTTTAAAAGGGTTCCCTGACTCCAAAAGGTTTGAGAACCCCTGACTTATAACATGTACCATATTGTTTTTTTAGTGTGTTCAAGTGAATATATTGTTGGTTGAAAATAATTTCTTGATATTCTTTCGACTGTTTAGCTTCTTGCTAATTAATAGGGAAGTTGCTTGTGTTTTTAAAAAGTGTTTGTAGTGCACTGAGAATGATCCAAGGCTCGAAACAAGCTTGGCCTCAGCGAGACGAGGAGTCTGGCCTTGGAGAGCCAAATCGGCAAGGTGGGGAATTTGGCCTCCCCTTCCAGTCTGCCTTGCATCAACCTTTAGGAAAGTATTGTCAGGACCACCTCTTGAATGACTTGACAAGATTGGATGATCATCATAAATATGGACTGTTGTATAGAGATGTATTGGCTTTCAACTCTACTCAGAGAGAATAGACAAAATCTGTAACTTCTGCATTTTATTGAACTTTAGAGAGATACAACTTGGGTCATATTTGCAAGTGAGAGTCAGTGTCTTCTTGATTAACCTTGTAATGGATAATAAACCAGCACACTGTATTTTAGCGTACATTTTAACAATAACATCCCAACTTTATTGTAATTGGCTTTGTGTTTTGAACTCTATTATAAATATGCCCACCCAGTTCAACCGCGTAAAAATAAAAAAACAACAACAACAAAAGAAACCCATCTATTCATACACCTACAAACAACCACCCTCGCCCATCCACAAAACACACTAGATATACACTCATATCTATTGTGAAGCTTAAAGGTTTTTCTGACTGCCTTGCTCAAGCATAAAAACCTCTGAAAGTGGCAAAGTACAGTAGAGATCTTTTCAAAGTCATTTGAGAACAACAGCAGTTTAAATAACCTCACTCAACTGAGTTTGACTTTTGTACATTAGTTTCAAGTTGGTGCCAGAAAACATTGGCTTAGTTTAGCACTGCACACAACACAAGACTGGAGGCGTGAAAAAAAGCACGAAATCAATGCAAACACAAGGCAAAGGACTAAAAGTGCACTTTTCACATGAATCCTGGTTCAGTTCAGAGGCAAGCTAGTGCAATAAAATATTTACAAAATGTAATATATTTTTTTAAAGTATTACTGGTCAAGCAAGTTGTATAATCTTTTAAATCACCATCAAACATTTTATCAAAACACTTTAACTGTTGTTTTATGTTATCTTGAAGAAAACACGTAAAAAAGGTATTTTTTCTCAACTTTGTCATGAAACAGCACTTAATATGATATCTGGTTTTGTTTTCTTGAAAGATTGTAAATCATACTGTAGAATATACACATAATATGGATATATGTATATTGCACTCCATAATTATTGGCACCCCTATAATACCTCTATTGCATCTAATAATTACTTTCCACCCAAAATATTAAACAATAAAAAAAGGATTTGGTTTCCAGGGCTGCAAAAAAAAAAAATAATTTTACTGCTTTTAAACAGATTTTCCCAAAATTATTGTGGAAACTGTGTTGAACACACTATGTGAATCGTAAAACAGGGTCTGTTAGTTTACTCTGTTTCCTAATTTGTCAGCCACCATGCCTGAGTTCAGAGCACCAAGCACGATCTAAAAATGTCTGTTTGGATGAGATTGGTGTGGAAAAGCTGAGCGACCTGACTCCAACTACATCAAACATTTTGGCGATGAGCATGAACAGAGACTGTGATGCATGCAGTCAATCAAAAACAATGGCCATACATTCAATTTGTGCTTGCATGTCAAGCGTATTTCATACATCAATGTGGTTTACTTGATTCAAATTAAAACATCTGAAAGGATCTAAATGAATGCATGAACAAAGTACAGAAAAATGCCTGCTTACTTATAAAACAATGTACAGTTAGCAAGCTCAAAAAACAACAGCTAAATGCTTCACCACGTGTGCTTTTGACCTCTGGCCTCCATTATTTAACCTGAGATTGCAGCGCTCAAAGCCTAGTAAGGTTATATTCCTTTTTTTTTATGTATTTAGGACCTAAATTATTCAGAGATTTATGAACCAGTAACAGAAATGTCAATTCTATTTTGCAGCTGACTGGGAGGCAATATAAATACTTCAGAACCGAAGTAATGTGCTCTGATCTCTTTATGCTGGTCAGAAGCTGTACTGCTGTCAAGTCATCATTGCACTATATAGCACAATATGTTTTCTGTAATCTATATTGTGTACCTGTATTTGTCTGTATTGTGTATTTATTTGTTTGTATTTGGTACATGCAGCTTCCACTTCAACCTGTGGGCCTGGAAGGGGGATCTTCATACCTGTGGTCCCTTCTGAAGGTTTCTGATTTTCCCCAAATTGGGGTTTTTGAGTTTTTCCTTCCCCTTCAGGGAGCTTTGATGCTGTTGTGTACCTTACACCAAAAAGATGTCTCTGTATGACTTCTTTTTTCGAAAGAATTCTCGACATGACCTCTGAAGCCCTTTGAGACCGGTGAATCAGGGCTATACGAATAAAATTTGATTTGATTGATGATTCATATGGAAACGGTGCTGGAGATAACCATTATTAGGGAATATGGGCATAACAAGCGTCACTCAAAGGTAAATAAATCCTTTCTATATGTTTTTATTATGATGTTTTCTGATTGTATACTTGTATATTATAAATACGTAGCACTTATGCTATTTTGGTACCAATTTTTAATATGTATGTACAATTTTGATGTTTTTACCTGGGGTTCTAAACACATTAGCTATTTAACATAGGTTTGGATTGCCCGTCATACGACGAATTCGCCTTACAACCCCAACCGCGGAACGGATTAATGTTGTAACATGGGGGCCCACTGTACATGTAACACTTCATTCTGAAATGGCTCACAGGCTGTTTTGGTGATTAAGTTTATGACTGCTGAAACATGTTTCTAATACTTTTGACAAAGCTCCACTTACATTAAGATCTGCAATTGAATATGAAATAAATGTTACAAAAGAAGTAAAACTAAGAGTAAAACTGTCACCTTCAGATTCTTTTGTTCAATCTCCTCGATCATGATGATAAGACACTTCGTGTAGTCTGTAAGATCTTGGTTGCTTGTTTCTATCAGCCGGCACCCCTACACACAACACAAAACAAAGGACAAGGATTAAAAAATATGGAAAGATGATCATCTGGATGTTCTATAATATTATAATGAAATGTTCTCCCTACATTATTCATGTAAAAGCTTCCTCAATTGCAATTTTCTATAATATGGCTGCAAAATATCATTTTTATTTTGTGGAAAAGCATTCTTGTATGATATTTATTAATAACGTTTTTTATTCAACATCATTTGAAGATTGATCTGTCCGGATCTGTCTGGGCTTTGGCCCAGCAATATGTGCAGTATTATAATGGCTGTATTCTTAATTAAAATAATTACCGTAATGTTACAAGCTAGATGCTAGACATCAGGTAGCAGTTAGCAGTCGGTGCTTGTTGCAGTTAACAGCGGTTCATGTTAGCTAAGATTGTTATGGTAATATTTTCAATAAAATAATAAACCACACTGAACCAACGTCCGAGTCCATCCTTGTTCACACACAGGAACAATACTAAAACAGAGAGAATCACGTAAAAGTTATGTCTCCACTGATTCATTTGAGAGTGGCACACAGGGCTGTGTGTACCGGTTAGAGGGCACAGAAAGGTATTCCATTCGACTCATTTATTAATTGTGTCTTTTGGCATATACTCACGATCATAAACGTAATGGAACATGGATAGTGTGCAACTTCGAGTATTTATAACAAAACGAACTCGAGCTGCATCACGAGGAAAAGGGTAAACTGCTTGGAGTGAATTCAGCATTATGCTGGCACTGCATTAACTGACTGCTTACAATGTGGGAAATCTGAAACACACTTACAGTAAGCCCCAGTAAATATACATATAATTTGCGGATAAGTACACAAAAAACTATGAAGAATTTAGGAAGATGAGATTTATTCTGTTTTGCTATAGTTCTTACATTGTTGCTATCTTGCATCTTATACACGGTAATATATAGAATATCAGAATTTGACCCTAAAATTAAGGGTGCATCCCATATAAAGATACCTTATATATTTGGAGAATTACGGTGAACTGTAGTCGCTGTGCCAAAATAGCAGTAGTGCAGCATTAACAGCTACCACTCTTCCACTGAATGTTTTGAAGTACAGTATGTCTCTAGCAAGTTTTAGTCAGTCGAAAAGACCCTCTGCGAGAGATGCTTGTGCATAAAATGACCAGACTCCCACGTATATTAACTCATCCCAAATTCCACATAAAACTCATACTACCAAGAAACCAATATGTTTTGATGAAAAAAAATAAATAAATTAAAGATTCAAGGGAACAAGCGTGCGGGTCTGGCCGTTTGTGGCAACTCCCACTCACCTTGTCAGCATAGAAAGCTCGGACCTCTGCAGTAATGGAATCAAAATCACCACTGATATAGTCTGGCTGGAAGCTGGATGAAAGTATAGGGAGTGAGCGTGAAAGACAGAAAAAAAGGTTGCAAGAATCACAAGAAAAGTGGAGAGACAGCAGTAGATAGAATAGTAATAGTAGAGAAGAGACAGAGGACATCCAGGCAAGTGTCAGTACTTTGATATGATGTGAGGGAGGGAATGTTTTGCAACAGGAAGACAGAGAGACATTGGGGACACACTGGCCTGTGAGACTGTGCCTGGCTCTCATGCAGGCATTTGCAAGAGAGTACATGTAAGGTAATAAAGTCTCTTAGAGCTACATCTATCAAAATGAACATACTGTTGACATACAGGGCAGTCATAGACTTGTTACATGCCACGCTGCGTGTACAGTCGACTAATACGTATAAGTCGCTCCCATATTCAAAAAGAGTGAACACCCTTAATCTAAATTCTGTTAGGATTGCCTCAAAATGAATGCACCAAGCACACAACTGTAACTCTAGCTTCTTGTTCCACTTCAATTTCAGATAACCCATATTTATATTTTAAATAAAAAAGGGGATTACAAACTGAAGTGCTATACTGTATGTTTACAATACAACCCACTCCTTGTTAGTACCTAAAATACAGAGTATTACAACTTATCATTAAACAAGGCTTGGGAGTACACATGTATGTATGTGTTGTGCTCTGAATTATAATTTCACTCAACCAAATGCAACATTGTTTCTAGACAGCATTCATTTCCACAATATAGGAATGACTGAGGTATGTTACGCATATCAGTCGAAACACACAGCATTGTGTAAACGATTTCAGAGTGGAGAATTTATCATACATACACAGATAACATGTCTGTGCTCCTTACATTTACGTGTGAATTTATTTGGGAGAAGTATACCCACCCAGGAATTTGATTGCTGCTATCTTGAAGAGTGCACAAACAACATGATTTCATGGCTGGTTGGGTAGTGTGTGTGTATAAATTTATTTGTACTTGTATTCTTCTGGGGACCAGGTTCAGTTTGACATTTATAAACTCAGATGAGAGGGGAGAGAATATTGTCACTTTTTTAGGAAACCTTCAGTTATTGAACACAGTTAGAATTGAGTCTCTTTGTTGTGATGAGTGAAATTTAAGGTAGTGAGAGTGGATGGGCGGCACGGTGAAAGAGTGGTTAGCACATCCACCTCACAGTTCAGAGTCCCGAGTTCAATTCCTGCTCGCGCCGACCTTCCTGCGTGGAGTTTGCCTGTTCTCCTCACATCCGCGAGGTTCTCTCCGAGCACTATGGCTTCCTCCCACATTCCGAAAAAATCCATGGCAGGTGTATTGGACATACTAAATTGTCCTTATTTGTGACTGGGTCCGTGAATGGTTGTTCGTATCTGTGTGCCTGTTGGCTGGCAACCCATTCAGGGTGTCCGCCATCTGCTGCCTTTAGAGAGCTGGGACAGACACAAGCAAGCCAGCGACCTCAGTGAGAGTAAGCATGGATGGACAGATGGATGGATGACACAAACACAAATAGAAGATCAAGTGATTTTTTTTTATACAACTGCAAGTGTCAGGAATTATGGCTATTTTTTTTTCCTGAGTTTGAAATGTCGACTGTATGATGCACCTTAAGTCATGTTCTGCAGTTAGACTTGTGTTGTATCATACAATGACAGAAAAACTGATAAGAAATTCCTTAAGAAATTGCATATGCTTATTTATTACCAGTAGCTTATTTATTACCAGTCGTGTACAAATGTTGTTAGCTATATAATGTCATGTGGTCATAATTTGGCATAAAGTAGTCTAGCGAACGAACGCAAATAACATTCCAAGCTGAAACTTCAAAATAAAAGCTTGGTAATGATGTCCAAGTATTATTTGATGTGTTTAATTTGAAACTGACCTACATAAGCATGTTGGAGGTGTTGATGTTATATATAGCCTTTTTGGAGATTGCACTTATTTTTGTCACAGAGCAATTCACAAACCACATTGCGGCCTGAACTGTGGTACAGAGCACAGATTAACAAATCATCGCACTCTTGAACACACATGAATTTTCTTTCGAAAACAATTTAGGAGCATCATTGATTCTCCATCCATCCATCCATCCATCTTCTACCGCTGTCCTCTGGGGTCGGATCGTGGGGGCAGCAGCTTGAGCAAGGACGCCCAGACTTCCCTCTCACCGGCCACATTATCCAGTTCTTCCATGAGGATCCCCAGGCGCTCCCAGGCCAGCCGAGAGACATAGTTGAGCTGACGTTCCATCCTACCCTCAGTCGTGAACAAGACCCTGAGATACTTGAACTCCTCCACTTGGGGCAGGACCTCATCCCCGCCCTGGAGAAGGGATTCCACCCTTTTCCGACTGAGGACCATGGTCTCAGATTTGGAGGTGCTGATCTTCATCCCAGCCTCTTCACACACAGCTGCGAAACGCTCCAGTGAGAGTTGGAGGTCACGGCTTGAAGAAGCCAACAGCATCACATCATCCGCAAAAAGCAAAGATGCAATGCTGAGGCTCCCAAACCGGACTCCCTCAACGCTTTGTCTGCGCTTAGAAATTCTGTCCATAAAGGTAATGAACAGAATCGGTGACAAAGGGCAGCCTTGGCGGAGTCCAACCCTCACAGGAAACGAATTCGACCTACTGCCAGAAATGCGGACCAAGATCTGACATCGGTCGTACAGGGACCGAACAGCCCGTATCAGGTCGTCCGGTACCCCATACTCCCGAAGCACCCCCCACAGAGATCCCCGAGGGACACGGTCGAACGTCTTCTCTAAGTCCACAAAGCACATGTAGACTGGTTGGGCGAACTCCCATGCACCCTCAAGGACCCTGCCAAGGGTGTAGAGCTGGTCCATTGTTCCACGGCCAAGACAAAAACCACACTGCTCCTCCTGAATCTGAAACTCGACTTCCTGACGGACCCTCCTCTCCAGCACCCCTGAATAGACCTTACCGGGGAGGCTGAGGAGCGTGATTCCTCTGTAGTTCGAACACTTGTAAAGGGGGAACACCACCCCAGTCTGCCAATCCAGAGGCACTGTCCCCGATGTCCACGCGATGTTGCAGAGGCGTGTCAGCCAAGACAGCCCTACAGCATTCAGAGCCTTCAGGAACTCCGGGCGGATCTCATCCACCTTGACACCAAGGAGTTTTTTGACCACCTCAGTGACTTCAGCCCCAGAGATGGGAGAGCGCACCTCGGTGCCCGAAGACTCTGCTTCCTCAGAGGAAGACGTGTCGGTGGGATTGAGGAGGTCTTCGAAGTACTCTGCCCATCGGTTCAAAACGTCCCGAGTTGAGGTCAGCAGTGCTTGATTCTCAGTTTATCAATTCCATTTGTTTAACATTAGTTTAACATGAGGCATAAAGCAAAATAAATAAATAAATAAATAAATAAAGTCATAAACAGTGATGCGAAACCACATATGTTGAGTATGGTTATACTGTATATAGTATATTCAGATGACTATTGATATTTGAGGCAGATGGCTAACCAGTTAGCCATTTTTACTCTAAGTAAACACGATGTGTATGCTACTTTTAACAACAAATGTATCCCAAATAACCTTCATGTGACAGGTGGGATGATATGGGATACCAAGACCGATCTTCCATGCACACAGACCCATGGAAATGACTCAGTGGGCCTGTGCGCATGTGCATAAATGAGATTCGTGTGAATGTTTGCACATCTTACGATGCCTTATTTCCACATTAATATTAACTGACAGTTTAATTTGAATGGGAAATGGAGCATTTTGCCACCAGTTTGATGGGGAGTGCTTGGTAGTGCGAGCCGCTGTGACCTTTGTCAAGGTCTAAGACAATATCTATCAGCTGGCTTGAATATCTCTCTCGCTGTCTGTCTGTCTTTTCTGATTTTGAAGCTCTAGAAGCTCTATTCCAACCTGGTTGTTTGTGTCTGATTGTGTGACAATTTATAGGATAGACTCCGTCATCCCCAGGATCTTAATGTAATCGCAGTATACAAAATGGATGGATGAGTCCCAAAAAGCCGCTTATGATTTTATAACAGTATAGTACTGCATTTACAATCCATGAGATTAGCTAAATGAAAACATTTGCACAGTTTTAGCTCGGCAAAATAATCAACCAATTGAATTTAAAATTGCTCAATTTCTGTGAAACCGATCGTTGACACAAAATGAAGTGGACTACTTGCATGCAACCAGAGAGACGATGCTGTTGACTTAGTCATGCAATGACACCCTAGGGAGCTGGAAAATAACCAGTGTTTGGGACATTAAAACTCTAACTACATGTTTGTTCTCACAGAAGGGAAATGACACATTTTTATATTTAAAATCACTGCAACACCTGAACCATTTACACTAACAACACAACACCACAGGCTTCTGAAAGCAGACACACAGAGCTTTGTATTGACACCATTATAGTAGTTGGTGATGTAAAGAATATAAAGTTCTTAAAAAGAACGCCTTGCCATGTACCGTACTTTTTCGAATATATTTTTTTCAAAGTCAATCTCAAGTATGTCAACTCCCCTCTTTTATTCTTCAGTTTGGGTGAATTTTACAAAAACCCGAATATAAGTTGATCCTACCTTTTGTGGTTACATATATCCTGGGTCCAATTAAAATGACAATTTACTTTTAGAGGCATTTCTACATCATATCATGCCACATGTGGTATCTGACAGTGTTTTTATTCCACTCCAGCATCCTGCGATTTGCAGGATGAAATGTTGGAATGTTCACCAGTTCACATTTTAAAGTTGGATTCTTTTGCAAGTGTGCCCACCGCTCAAAAATGAATGTAGGACAAACAATGCAGCATTGTAAAATTACGATTCTTGGTTGAAAAAGGGTATTTTATGTTCCAACACCAAGGTCTCCAACCTGAAATATTACTGCACACCTGACACAAAAGGCATCTAAGTGCTCATTCTAATTTGCTATAAAGGCAAATTTAATTGCAAACCCATGGTTCTGTTGTTATAGCCCACACCTCCTTTTTTGATTGCCAAGCAATTTAAGATCTCAAGCTGTGCACAGTATAAAAGTATAATAAAATGGAAACACGTTGATGTATCTGACTTACAGTGTTGTGAAAAAGTACTTGCTTTTGCTTCAAATTCTTTTTTTCACACCAGTTTAAAGTAAAAGATTTGCAAATGATGATTCTATCCATTATTAGAGGAGAACATTTTCTAAGCTACTTGGTCCTGTTGGTCCTACGGTTACGGCGTCCCTGGCTTACATTTTTTTTCACATTGCGATGGGGAGTTTTTTTGTCCCCTCTTTAAGGCTTTTGTCCCACTTTGTGATTAACATCAACAACCATCATGCCTCTGGGGTTGGTTGTGTGTAACTATAATAAAAGTCAATTTCATTTTAAATTTGTTTTTACTAAATATATATATATATATATATATATATATATATATATATATATATATATATATATATATATATATATATATATATATATATATATATATTATATTGTTTTAAAATTAAAATTATTAATAATTAATTATTAATAATTTAAAATTATTCTCCATATTCCATTCTTTTCACATCATATTATATCCATTTGGTTACAATCCTTCAAGTGCTGTAGTTTTATGTTGGAGTTTTTGGCCAATTACAATTCAGCTCACTTGTGTCGCCAGGCTGTATGAAATCTGCCTGCAGCCCTAAGCGCTAGGGCATTTGCTTCAAAAGTTGCGGGCCATCTGACACATGTAAACGGCCCATATTTTCAATTGACTGCTACAATAGCAAATCGAGTCATAAGATCGCCATCTAGAGGCCTCACAGCAGGAAGGTGGTGCTATCCTCAGCAACCAAGCGACACAATGATATTAGCTTGGCTGATCCGCATTTATGGCGTAGCGTAGCTATTAGCTAACCTGTCCACGAAGGGGAATGTGTTTGCCCGCCACTTCCAATCAACAAAATGAGCTGTACCCCTGGCTTATGGCTTCTGAGGGGAACTGCAAATTGTTTTGCTGGGAATGCCTTTTGTTTGCAAAGGATTGATTTGGTGTCTGGAGCTAAACAGGGTTTACAAACTTCAATTATATATATATATATATATATATATATATATATATATATATATATATATATATATATATAGAGAGAGAGAGAGAGAGAGAGAGAGAGATAGATAGATAGACAGATAGACAGATAGATAGATAGATAGATAGATAGATAGATAGATAGATAGATAGATAGATAGATAGATAGATAGATAGATAGATAGATAGATACACACACACACACTGTATTTTTCGGACTATTAGCCGCAACTTTTTCCTCATGATTTGAGCCCTGCGGCTTATAGTCCAGTGCGGCTTATCTGTTGTTCTTTATTATTCATTTACTTTTTGCTAGCCACCAGCAAGCATATGTGTGTATCTGTTCGAGGTTTCAACTATGAAATAGAATTGAAAAGATGTGAATCAATGGCTGTGCTCAGAAGAGTTTTAAAAATATATTATTAAAAAATATATATGTCTATATTGGATAAGAGAATGTCTCAAATTTTGGGTGAATTTGTGACAAGTACATTTTATTTATTGTACACAGTATAGTATATATGATTTTATTTATGTATTAATGATTGTATATATGAATTCTGTGCAATGTGTTTTTATGTTCACTAATCTATCAAACAAAGGGAGATAAAAAACAAGATGCTCTTGAAGTATTGCTTTCGATTTTGAACTGGTATTTAACTAACAGAATTCTGTTAGTGTTGAAAATATCCATTTACTATGAATACGTTGGGACAAAACATGCAGGCATGTTCAGTCTGTTAAAGAGAAGATGTTGCTATTGGCAGACAATTCCAAAAAAATTAAATAACAAAAAATATATAAAATTCCACATACCATTTTTTTGCAGAAATATAAATAAATCAGTAGCCATGTCAGACTCTCAAATAAATACCCCTTATGCACACACGTACGCATTATTGGACTACACTGGCTATTTTCTGGAGCATTTAAACATCAATAAACCCGCATCAACAATTAAAACTTTTATACAAACATCTTCATTTCAGATTTTAATAACGTGTTTGCGGCTCCCAGTGTTGTCTTATCCGTGGAAACTGGGTAAAAATGGTTCTTTGAATGTTAAAGGTTGCCGACCCCTGGTCTAGGCTATGCATTGTTCAAAAAGTCTGTAAGGAGGCTGAAGCAATCATGTACATTCATGTTCATATACATTCATGTTCAATCCACTGATTAAACAAATGTCATTTTCCAATTAGAAATAGGAAGGAGCAGATAGATAAAAGGCTTGAGTCAGGAGTGCCTGGTGCATCTGGGACTATTTCACAAACACCAAAGGCTCCATAAAAACAGTTTTATGACTAAGATATCATAACAATTAGACATGTCATGATACAAAAGTAAATGGTTGAGTGTATATTACCATGGTTTGTTACACCTCTTGTTGTCAAGCTCAAACTATTCAAGGGCATTCAACAGACTGATGGGTGTGTTTTCAATAAAATATAACTATTTCAGTTTTGAGCAACTCTGGGATAAAAGACTGGCCTTGCATGGTTACTGGTTTTCACTTCTGTTCTCTTATCATCTTATAAGAGAACAGAAGTGAAAACCAGATGTAAATAGACACATTTAAATCACATTTGGCAGATTCAGTACATTTAGCTAATGGCATAGTAAATATTATATAATGTGTTTACAATCCATGTATCTGAGTGGACAATGAGCAAATTCAGATTAACAAGATCTGAAAGCAAGGTAGAGGGCTAGAGTGGAGGAGTTGGAATTATTTCATGTAAATACTGCATTAAGATACAGTTTGTGAGAACAAAAAAGTGAATTGGATATCCAAACAAATGATGACTGCTTATATGTGCCATATACATACTGTACTATATTAGAAAGTAATCATACAATTTAAAGAGTAATATAGGAAAATTATTCTAAAACAATCAAGAAAGTTTGTGTTGGGCATTATTTTATCTTAAACTGTTTTCACTTTTGGAGGTCATCAAACCAAGCATAGCTCTGGAAACTTCATTTTTATTTCACGACATAATTTCCACTACAAGCAAGCAGACTGGTACACACAAATGATGGCTTGCTACTATTTAACGACTGCTTCTGCAGAATAAGTTACCATCATTTGCATTTCACAGAAATATCCCATTTATGTTTGTCCTTCAGAACGCAATCTTGCAGGTGCAGCAACTCAGTGGGCAATTGGAATGCAATAATTTGAACATAAATGTGACATAACTTCTATCCACCCCAGCTTGAATGCAGCACTTTTTACTTCTTCGCTGCCCTGTATTTAGGTAGTATCATTTGTCAGCTATTTACTTGCTTGCTGGGCTTCTGTGGACCAGTCCTTTTGTGACAAGGAATGGTAACTTAAATGTTTATATTTTGAGATACTATATTTGTCTTGCATATCATTTTAAATCTAAAAAAAATGGGCCTACACACATCGTAGTATAGTTAAAAAGTAATAACCTCAGTGCAAATGCAGCCAAGCCATGTCTGCCATTTAAAGGCAGTGGTGGTGACTTATAATACAACTATAATATTTTGATAAGAGGGCATTTTTCTGTAGACAACATGTTTTAAGTCCAAAACTACAATACACCAATATTCAAAAATAAGAAAAGCTTGTAAAGTGTGCAATCACACAAACCAATCAATCTTCCTATATTTTGTCTTTTTTGTTGTTGTTTCTGGTTTCTGGTTCTGAAGTGGCTCTGCTTCAGTTGCTCACTACCGCTCTAGTTTACATATGCAGGGGAAAAATCAGTAAAACAAGACAAGAATGATAATTGAGATTATTACATAAAGATGCTATCTTGTGGGATTCAGTTCCAGATCGACCTTGAGAAGTAAAATACACCCCAAAAATTGCTCATGTCCCAAAACGATGGCAGAAAACGAGAGGTCAAACCTTCATTTTCATCAAATGCCTGTGAAGAACACACACGCTTGTTCACATTCTAAAGTGTTAATGTGAAAGCCTGAACACTTCAGGGACCACACAGGCCCCAGATCCATCTCAGTTCTAACAAGACTTTTCCATTAGACAGATACCTGTATGACATTTTGGGTACAAAATGTGCAAAAATTAATAATAACAATAATAAGGTCTTGGTATGATTTTCTTGGTTACACATATAGAACAAAATGTACTAATGCGGCAAATTTTAACTTTGGCACAACCAGACAATGCCATAAACAAATAAACCCTAAGCCAAATAGTTGTTTTAATCTTTACACATCCCCGGTTTTTGGATCAGAATATAGTTTGAAACTGTACAATAGTTACGTACTATAGTATGTAACATACCTTATAAAGAGGTAGTATAAGAAAAGAGTGTTGGTAAAACCAAATAGGGATTTTATAGCACAACATTACTACACATAACATGAGCCTATATTGCTGTTAGAGCTTGGTGATCAATTAATTTCCAGTTTACTCTTACACCCCATGAGCCTCTGCGTAAATTCTGCACATGATGCCTGGTATGAAGCTAGTCTTATTAATGAATAAAAATGGGACAAAAATACACAAAACACAATGAAAAAAATTTTCCAACTGACCTGTCACTTTTTCCAGTGATGTTATACAGGTGATTGGCAGCACCATCAGCACATGCCGTCAAAAGAGCTACAAAGAGACAGAAAGATAAAAATAGACATGAGGGAAATGAAAAATTGATAAATCGATGTGAACTGGACCCCAGTGTGTCATGATATGGCATAGTTACTGTCATATGCAGTACACGGCATGATGAAATACTCTATGTAGTAAGTTGCAGTTGTAATGTGTATGTTGTATGGCATGTTTTTGCTGAAGGAAATAAGTAGGCACATCCTTAGAAAAGACTATGTTTGAATGGCCACAATTATTGCTCCAAAACCTATTTGTTCCTCTCAATATAATTGCATGTTCAGTGCAAGCTATTTTTAAGACACACTGAAAATGGACATGGGATTGAATGTTTGGACTCTATATGTAAAGACTGACTGAATTGAATGAGTTAATGACGCCTTCACGGATGTTCAAGACCCCCATGGTTTCCAAAAGCTATGATGTGGACACATCAAACAAGAGCACATTTTTCCACTTTGTGAAATCCAACTCAGACAAACTCAGGGCCACAGAAGCCACCCTTGCCAATGATACATAGGGAGATTTCTTCAGATTTTCTGAATATTTGTTGGTATTATGGACTCTATATGATGAATCTCTGATTTTATGACAACTGTACATTGGTACGTTGATCTTAAAATGTGTATGCAGATGTTTACACAGAACCTTGCTGCATCCTTGCTTGTGAACATCTGAGTCTTTTGGAGTTTTTTTTTTTTTTTACCCAATCATGATGGTGACCTGTTTCCAATTAATTTGTTCACTTGTGTAATGTTCCAAAGAGGTATTTGTTAGAGTATTGCTGAACATTTCTAGTGTTAGTTTTGATGCCCTAGCCCCAGTTTTTTAAATATGTTTCAGGCATCAGATTAAAAATGATCATCATTATGATTTGCAGGAAAAAAAGATTCATTAGTTTGAACATTAAATATCTTGTATTAGTAGTATATTCAATTGAAAATGTAAAAAATAAAACCAAAATTTCAAAAGCACAGGTGTATATTCTGCTCGCTTAATTCTGGTATTTTCGATGTTACCGTGTATAAGACGCACCAACACTTTGGCAACGATGTAAAAGCTATAGCAAAACAGAATAAATCTCATCTATTGTAAACTCTTCATATTTTCTTGTGTTCATATTTGTATGTAATATAATTGTTGCACATTAAGCGTGTTTACGATTTCCTACATTGTGAGCAGTTGGTGAATGACTCACCAGTGTTAAATGCGCTCAAAGCAGTTGTTTTTCCTTTTCCTCAAGACGTGGTTTGAGTTCATTTTACTTTTATTTTCACTAAGTTTATGATTGTGTGTATAGGACAAAAGACTGCAATTAACGAGTCAAAGCTCTCTAACTGGTGCACTCTTAATTGAATCCGTTGGGACATCATTAACTCTTACATGATTCTCTCCATTTTAGTAATCTTCCTGTGTGTGAACAAGGATGGACTCCGATGTTGGTTCAGTGGGCTCACTTGTTTTATTGAAAATAATGGCGTAACATCTTCAGCTAACACTCGCTACTGTTAGCTGCAAGAGGCACTTGTTGCGGCCAACTGATATCCACCCTTTGGCGCCTTAGCGCATCCTGTTACGGTAATTATTGTGAAGCAAGAATACGGCCATTATAAAAATGCCCATCCGCTCGTCAATACTCTGCTTTCGTGACTGACAGATCAATCGTCCACCAATGGTGGAAATAATTGTTATATATATATATATATATATATATATATATATATATATATATATATATATATATATATATATATATATATATATAGGACACATCCATACTTTTGGTATTCGTTGGGAAACAAACAAAAAAAAGTGTTTCTTATATTTTGGGGAATTACGGTAATGAGTTTTTAAAATGTGATTTTTAAGAAATTTGAGCCAAAAGACAATATCTGAATTTCATTGGTTATTTTCACTGTTTTGTTTTAAATTATTATTTGTCTGTTTCGACTTATTTTTATGACCACTGTGGGTTTTTTGTTCATTTAAGAGAAATGTAGACACAAATGTGTTGATGGTTGATTCTCTTGGGCTCAGTACACTCCGGAAACCATCTCTTCCAGCTTCTTTCCTCTGGTATGACCGGTCTACTAATGCACACTAGAACCAGCTTATTTCCCTTTGCTATTAACTTCTTAAACATCCAAATGACTCTAAATGTAATAGTGAGACAGCCAATTTAGCACTGCTCTATATGCCATAATTACTGCATTTATCATTGTAGCTTTGTCATTGTGCATTATTTGCATAAGTGTTGTTGATCAGTAAGTATTACTGCGCAACTAGAGACTTTATATTGCTTCATGACTTCAGCATCACTTGCACATTTGGTGCTATATTTGTACCACTGCACTATTGAATACTATATTGCTTATTGACGACACTTTTAAAGCGATGCATTTACATTTTACAATGTAAGTTTTATGTGATGACTCGGATTGCCTCCAAAGAAATTGAAACAGCAAAGACAACTTTGTTTTACTGTAGACTGAAAACCTTGGAATTAAAATTGAACAATAAACATCAAATAATAGATCAAGATGTAAGCTTTTATTCTTAGGTCCTTTTGATGTCAAATGAGAATATTTTAAAAGACATTTACAGAAGTTAAGAAAACACTGTTTTAAAAAATTGTCTTAATAGCACAGGTATCTACAAAAAAATCTGGTTAGTGTAGGAGACAAAAGCAACCACTATATTTCAGAAATACCCAATTGATGCATGTTGTTGCTGGTTTCAGTTGGAACGTTAATCAGCAACATTTTTCTTTGTTTTAGTTGTTGCAACAATTGTCACCAGTCAAGCCAATATCTACTAGAAGAATTCTAGTCCTGCTCAAGATAACTCTATTCATTTTCACTTGATTTCACATTGGAGGACATCACAATGACTCATTTTATAAAGCATTTTAGGATAGGGTCTTAAGCTACTGCTTTATTCAGAGGTCCTACTAACAAACAACATCACAATTCCATCAACGCCAGAATACCATTTGGGAATGTACTTTAACAATAAAGTCAACAGTATGAAGTAAAAAAGAAAAAAGAAAAACAGCTTTCTCCTATAGTACACATTTCCAACATTGCTCCACATGAGGGAGTAATTACCTGTTCTGATTTAAAAGCACACAAAAGAGAATGTTTACCGTTTCTTTTAATGAATGATATACAGTTCCTCAAAATGAGATGCAAACTATTTGCAAATGTATTCTCTTTCAAGGCTTCTATTCAAATTGAACAAGCAGACAATTTTTTTAAGAGTCCTTTTATGTTCAGGGCTGTTAGGGCGTACACAAGGGAATGACTTCAAAGACAGAGCACCGCTTTTTCTACTTGTACCTTGTGCGACTAACAGTAGTATGCACCAAAGAGAGGGTGAACATTTGCAGTCTGCTTTATTACATATTTTAATTTTGTGTGTTACATGTCTGTCTGAAGTTTTATATATATATATATATATATATATATATATATATATATATATATATATATATATATATATACATATATATATACATATATATATATACATATATATATATATATATATATATATAGATAGATATATATAGATATATATATATATAGATATATATATATATATAGATATAGATATAGATATATTAGTGTAACATTTTGTTGTTTACTGACCACCTGGCATCGATTTAAAAAAGACCTTTTCATATTAAACCATCCATGAGAAATATTTGTGCAGCAAGAGTAAGCTGACCCTGACAGGTTAGCGAGTTCAGGACATTTCCCCTCTTTATGCTATTTGCCTCTCTTTGGGTTGTAAATTTACTCCACTATGCTCACTGACAAGCATGTTGAACAGAGAACTGTTTCTTTTGGTTTTCATCTTGTAGGTGTTCACTCCCTTGAGTGAATATCACTTTTCACATGTCCCTTCACACTCTCTTAGAAAACACACAAACACGCTTTTCTGTTAAGACTCGTGTCTTGAAGCTTCAATTGAAAGAAATCCAAATAACAGGACAATTTGATTCCAGACCTTTAATGAATTCCGACTAAATGAAAAAAAAATCCACAACAATTTGTCCACAAAAAAACAAAAACAAAATGGCTCAAAAAGAGTTTTAAAGAGTATATATATATATATATATATATATATATATATATATATATATATATATATATATATATATATATATATATATATATATATAGTAGTAAGTAAGTAAAGTAAGTAAATATAGTAGTAAGATTATTCTGCCATTCAGAAGTGCAGTACTACCTTTGTTGTTTTAGATTTGTACATAGACTCAGAGCACTCTCTTCTGGTTTCTTCGAAATATTGTTGTTCTCAGTAGACGTTGAGTTATCCAATGTGGCAGCACGCAAAGTCGACAAGTTAATGTTCGAGGAATGCTGATCTTATTTTATTTTGCCTTGGACGAGAAGTGTCCGTAAGTACATAAGTTGTCAAAATTATGACACTGTTGTTACGAGTGGGGTCACTCAGGGGTCTTGCTCTCTGTTGTGTTTCTTTTTCCCTGTGTTTCCTGCCATCTTTTGTTTAGGTGTGCCCCAGCAGTGCACGAATTGGTCTGCTCCAGGAAGGCCCACGATTGGCTGCTGCTGATTGGAGGTCGCACACCTGCCATATATTAAGAGGAGACGGCAGACAACTTTCGTCTCTCCTTCGCTTCAAACCAGCCACGCATTTGTACCAATCGTCTTGAAACTGAGCAGTAGGGGTGAATTGCCGTTTTTGTTGTACATTTTCTTTCCTCCTGTTTTTGGAGCTAGGGAGGTAAGCTTATTGTCTTTTGGTTGTTTTGTTTGCTAGGTTAGTTTGGTTATTGCAGAGATTGTTTTGTTTGTTATTTTGGCCTTGGTTCACCCTGAGTTATTTGCTCCACTCTTTTCGTAACCCTTTTGTAAATAAATGTATCTTTTGTTTTCCAAACCTTTGGGTTATTGGCTGGCTGCTTGGGAGTTGGGGAAGGCGGGGCCCATTACTCATGTTATGTCCTAGACCCTAGACTGGGACGTAACACTGTTCATCTGTTTTGTTTATTGTTAGAGACATTGGAAATAAGAGTATTTTTTCGTTGTGCAACTTGCTTGTTAGCTCGAGAGCTGCTATGTATCATTCGCTGATTACGTGTTTTATTTTTCTAGTTTTACGGCAATGGCCACTGTTCAAATAAAGCAAAGCAAAAGGAAAGACAGTCTGGTTGTTTGAAACGTCATTATCTAGTCGTCTAGCTGGCGGAAAACTTGACGCTTCGGAGTGAGGACGGCATAAAGACCTTGTATAAAAGTTTGTGTTTGATATAAAGTATACAATATATATGATTGTATTTACAATATTATGATTGTATATATTATTTAGGTGCAGTGTGTGCAATGTTCACTAAATTCATCTATCAATTAAACAATGGGAGACAGAATGCTGTTAAAGAGAGGATGTTGCAGTTGGTCAATCGCAGGTCGACGATTTAAAAAAAAATATATCTATAAAAAATTCAAACTTTCATATACCATCTTTTTGCATAAATATCTGATGTTATGACCTGCGGCTTATAGTCCAGTGCAGCTTATCCAGGCCGAAAGATGTTTTTTTTTTGCTCAATGTTTGCTGCTGCGGCTTATATGCCAGTGCGGCTTATAGTGCGGAAAATACGGTGTGTGTGTGTGTGTGCGTGCGTGCGTGTGTGTGTATATATATATATATATATATATATATATATATATATATATATATATATATATATATATATATATATATATATCACTGAAAAAAGGTTGAGAACTATTGTAGTAAATAATGCCTTTAATGAAAGGATTGCATTTCCAGTCTTGCATTTCCTGGCTAATAGCCCATCAGAAGTGAGTTTGTTACTTGAACGAGTCACCTCCTTACTACAGAAAGGCTTCCTTGAATGTTTTGCCCAGCTATAAACAAGCACTTTCTTGACGTAAATCCGATTTAAAAAACAAACTAACATGAAAAAATCTCAACACTTAATTCTAAACATTAATTTTTAATTTAAGTCTCGACACTAATCCAGCTGAGCAAGATTTTGCAGTCTGCTACTCCAAAATGGGTAGGGAGGTACTCATTATGCTCGAAGCCGTCCTAACTGTCTGTTGCAGTCACATTTTTTCCGAGCAGCACCAAACCAGACTGTGATGGATGAACACCGAACTGATTCAATGAGTGCTGTATAGAACCGCTACAACAGCTCTTGTGGCAGGCCATGCTTCCTCAGCGGCCGGAAAGGACATACTGAGCTAGGCATTAAGGACAGAGATGATTTTGGCATCCGGCTATCAAGTCTTGAGCTACTGTAATTTCCACGGACATGAAGGCCTGGACTGTTGAGACAGGGACAGTTGGAAAGCCTGAGTGGCGGCTGTGGCTAATGCTTCCTTAAGTCCAAAATCATATCCATGATTTTGGGCGTTTTCCATTCCAGGTTGTGCTGGCTGGGGCGGCATGTTCCCCTCGTGTTAATGCAAAAATACGTATTAAATTTTCATCAGAATTTTCTTTCTTTCTTTTTTTTTTTTTTTTTTTTGGGGGGGGGTGTTGAACCACAATTGTAATTGAACCCCCCCAAATGCAATTCGATGGTTGTAAAAAATAATAAGAATGCAAATCTAAAATTAATTGATCCAAGTAATCTCATTATAATACCCCCTAATTTCTGAGAAATACCCTCTTATTTTTACTAAAGTGTGTTATTCTGGCAGATGATCAAGATTGACATACAGCCGCAAAAGTGGCTTCAGACATTCATTTTCTTGAACATGCTTGTTAAAAAATTTTAACAGCATTTTCGAAGCATTTTGGGGTGTAAAGATAAAATACCCTGTGATTGGCTGGCAGCCAGACCAGGGTGTCCCACACCTACTGCTCAAGACAGCTGGGATAGGCAACAGCAAGTTCGTGACCCGATTGAGGGTAAGGGGCTACAGACAACGGATGTACAAAAAAAAAAAAACCTCAACACATGTCAATGAGTGTCAAATATTAGTGATGGCATGTGATTTAAAAAATGAGATTAATTCATTGACCAGTGATTCATTGATCCGTTTATATAATAAACTTAAAAAGTGTGATGGATTGACAAAAAAACAAACAAAAAAAACTTCCAATGCATTTTAACCCTCTCCAGGCAAGCGTTGCAAATTTGCAACAATAATATGAGAGTCCCCAAGGTATTCCACATTAATATTGTTTGAGGCATTATTTTTAGACGTTTGAAAAAAAAAAAACTTCATTTGAGCATGAGAGGGTTAATAGGTGTCAAATATTAGAGCTGTTAACTGATTTATAAAATGAGGTTAATTAAGACAAGTGATTAATTGATCCGATTAAAAAAAAAAACATATCAGAGTGTATGTGTGTGTGTGTATATATATATATATATATATATATATATATATATATATATATATATATATATATATATATATATATATATATATATTTTATGTAGATATAATGTGTTACTCTGGCAGATCAAAAGATTAATATACAACATAATAATGGTTTCTGTCATACATATTCTTTATCATACTTTAACATATGCAGTTTAACAATTTACATTCCAGTGTATTTGAAACTAGTCCCAAGTGCTGGACTGGTGCTGTTTTCTATTGTCAATCAGCAAATAATGAGAAAATAAAATCCAAATAAAACGTCGTCCATCCTGTATGGTGCAGACTTGCTCAAACAAAGGGTGTTTTCAAGTTTAGCTTTTCTAATGCTGCGTGCACACTGAATGCAAAAATTCGCGTCCCTACGCTCATTCGCCGGGCTTTCTATCGCTGTTGTAATTTTGTCCACTTTTTTGTCGCGCGAGGAGAGGGGAGGAGAGTGGAGCGAGCTTGCTGTATATTTTACGGTAGATCCAGAAAGAAGAGCATTGCTGAGAACTTTCACTTTTCTGGGATGTGACAGAGCCAATATTTTTACCGACAGCACCTTTCTTCTTCTTTTTTTTTACACCGCGTGGCCCTCGCTTTGTAGCAATACTCGCCTGCCAACAAATAAAAGTTTCAATGTCGCAATCAAGTGGCCGAGACCGTGCTAAATATTGTGCTGACAATGCCGCGTTATCGTTAGCTTAGCACAGTAACTACGGTTCAACAGCTGTTAAAAAAAGGAAGCAAACGCTGCACATACCAGTTGTCCCAAGTTCTCCCTTCCGCCTTTCTACAAGCCAGGTGAGTGCTCTTGCTTGGCTCCGTTTTGTATTGAAAGCTCAGCTGGCTGTGTTGGATAGCTACCGGTGACCGCAAAGCAGCCGCTGTGATTCATTCCTGCCCCCTGCTTGAGACGTTGAACGTTCCCGAAGCTGATTGGCTGACGCGACAAAAGTTCAATTTTTTTTTAACTTCTCGCTTCACGCGTAATTACGCGCCGCGCGTCGCTCCATCACATCTATCCGTCGCTCGACGCGTCATTGCGCCCGTCGCGCGAACTCCATTGACTACAATACAAAACTGTCCACTCTTCGCAATCTATCTGAACGCAGCATTAGTTGCTATCGTTAGCTGTGGCTGCTGGGTGCTTTTATTTTATGTGTATGTAGGCTAAATTTGAGCTGCTTGTGTGGTAACCAAGCCTTTTCTTATAAGAATACATATCACTGCACCTATCAAAGGTGCCATGAGGGCATTTTAAAAAGTTACATTTAAAGACGGACAAACAACTCCCAAATGCTCTTCCATTGTCACTTGTTCTTTCTGCTCTTGAACCTCCGACCAACAATCGGGGCCTATCCGGTTATGCCAGACACAATGACAGTCTATGAGTGTCCACTTCAGCATGTGATTCATGGGCAGTTTAAAAAAAAGTTTCAATAAAAGTGGAAAAAAAAAATACAAAACTACCGTATACCATCTTTCTGTATAAATATCTGATGTTTTGACCTGCAGCTTATAGTCCAGAGCTGCTTATCTGTGGCAAAAATAGTTTTTTGCTCAATTTTTGCTAGCGCAGCTAATATACCAATGTGGCTTATAGTCCGAAACATACGGTACTGATTTGACTATGATTTAACTATGTAATCACTTGATTGCAATTAATCTGTTGAACTGAAAACCCTATCTGCATATTATTGCTCTCCGCATTACTGTTTGCCTTTATTCCCTGTTTTGTGTTTTTCTTCATGATGCATTTTTATCCACCACTCCATTGATTGCAGAGCTGATGCTTGACTGACTAATATGCAATGGTCCCAAACTTCAACAAGCTTTTTCACATCAACAAATAATGACATGGAGCACTTGGGGGATAAATGCATGCACAATTTTGATCTAATACAGAGCGGCATCTGCCCTGATTGCCTCATTAAGTTGTTGTACCGTGTCTGAGAGCAACTAAGTCGATGGGTGAGTGATTGAAGGAGAAAGTGTATGACCGATAGACTAGGTGTAGATGAGAAGGTGCGTGAGTGAGATAAGCAGCTTGCTTCCACTTCACAACATCAGACCCGGCACCTATTTGAGTTCCTCTTTGATCGGTATTCTGCACTCTACCTTCCCGTAGCTTTTTGGCACCCTGCTGCTCAACCTCTCCCAGGGGTGATGAGGGGAGCCAGGGGGCAGCACATCACAAGGCTGAAGTGTACTCAATGTGTGTGTGTTTCATTGGGACGTGGGGGTGGAGACCTGGCTGTGGTGCCATCATGTGAACCACAACCTGAAGAACGACACACACCCCAAGCATCTGCTTAGCCCATAAACACTATTAAAAATACATGACATATCGTGTTAGAGGTTTTTCACTTTCAAGCTGCAAGAGATCTCTGATCCGCCATCATGGCACCGCAGTCGTCTCATCCGACCGTCTTATGGTCCCATGAGCGAGCATGAGCCAGGAGCAAAATTGATAAGAAAAGCTTCTTCTTCAGCATTGCTTGTGGCACTTCAAAATCCCACCCAAATGTTCCCTCAAACTTTATTTGAAAAGATGTCTTATCTTGGTGAGCCAAGCTTGTCATATCCCAACATCAAGCTGTTTTGCATGTGTGATGGGAGTAATCTATCTCACAGTAACTGTAGTCCTGATGGTATATAATGTTTGATGCTGTGTGACGCCATTTTTTTTTTCAATTACATCGACTGCTCTGCTCACATTTGTATTATTATCGTGCAAAATTCTGGGGGGTGGCGTATTTGTATTCAACAAATGTCAGAATGGCCTACTAAAATACTTTTTCAGCATTTAGACCAATTTTAGTTTTAATATTTTAATGTCTCCATCAGACATTCTGTCTTGCAAAACAGACTGGAAAACATTATGATGATTCTTTGCAATCTATGGATTGAAGCAGAAATCATCGTCAATCAAAGTATTTACATTTGAAAATCCTTTTGAATTGAAAATTGATACTGAGTCAACTCATTAAACCAAAAATCTGAATCAAATCAATCAAGACTATGAAAAATGCCCGCCTTTATTCTCAATGCACTTCACAGATAACTCCTGGGCCATACCTTGTTCAAAGGGGGAGTAGCTCTTTTAATGTGTGTGTGTGTTTTTTTTTTTTTTTTTTTTTTTTTTAATGTAGTACTATAACCAGCAAGAACGTACGTCCAAGTCTAAAGTTCAAATTAGTGGTGCAATTGTTAATCAGCTAAGTGCCATCTAATATTAATCAATTATGTATTGACTATTTTGAATTGGTTAATAGTTTAAATGTTATTGTTCAATTTTGAATGTAATTAACATTTCAGCATCTCAAAGGTAAATATTCTCCACATTTTGTAGTCCTCCATGAAAACAAAATAATAATATTTGTGTGAAACCAAAATAAAACATTTGCTTTAACTCTGGAAAACAATAGTCCACATTTTCTGACAAGTTATTACAAAAAAACTTGTGTAAAGGATGCATCCATAATTTTAGGGTCAAATTCTGGTATTTTACATGTTACCATGTATAGGAAGCACTAATAGATTGGAGACAATGTAAAAAACTATAACAAAATAAAGCTGTAACAATCTCAGTTGAAATGAGCTACTGCTAGCTGCAACAGGCACTGGCTGCTAACAGCCAACTGACGTCTGGCCTTTAGCTCGCCCCGTTATGGTAATTTTAATTAAGAATATGGCGATGTAAAAATGTGCATCTGTGTGTCAGACTCGGCTTATGTGGTTGATCGCTCAACCTTCCCTAAATGATGTCAAAAAAAACAAGAAAAAGTTACCGTTTCTGGGACACACATACTTTTGGCCTTTATTTTTTTAAGGAAAAAAGTGTGCCTAATATTTAGGGAATTACAGTACAGTATTCCAATTTAAGAATTAACATGGGCGCACTATACAGTATTGTGTGTGTGTTGTTTGTTTTGCTTTTTTTTCATTTAGTCTGATAAAGTGCCATAGATTATTTATGAAGCACACAACAAAATAAATGTTTCTGTTTTTCGAGAGAAGAGGTACTTTCAGATATCAAGAGTGCTGCAACGTTGAGACTGCAGCAAGGTCACAGTTTTTCTAATCTTTAGAATGATCCAAATGCCCTCCCAACAGAACTGGTGCTTGAAAATTGCTGCATTGGGGCCATTCAGTAAGCTGCTACCATGCACATACACATACTGTATGAGGTTTGCAGCAATTAGTAAGTCATTAAGATGTGATGCTTCCAGGGCAAAAATATAGTTTTTCTTTTTCTTTTTCCCCACAATCAACCGCTCAAAATATTAATGTAAGTGAAAGATGTTTTACAGGCTTAAACACAAATTTTCTTAATGCGGAGGTCTAGCTTTCTCTAGGAAAATCATTTATCGATCATAGCACACACCAATGGAGAGATGTGCATGCTTGTGTCTCCATAAATCAACAACTAATATTCTGCAACTGGGTGAACATATGCACATTCCAATTAGGGCATTTAGCATAGGTGGCTACATTAAGACCTTGCAAAAGGTTTTAATCACACACAATGATAAAAATACAAAACCTGTAAAAAAAAATACTAATAAATTGCAATTGTTTGTTTAAACATCTATAGGCGATATGAAGTTGTATGTGTATAATTTTTATAGTGTTTTATTGGTACTTTGAAAGCAACTGTTAATGTTCGTGACTTGTACATTTTCGGATTTGATACTTGTTTCCCTTTTCAAGAAAGTCACAGTAGATCTTTGTCCCAAAGCAAGAGAGTCATGCTGAATATTCAGCCTGTGGCAGTGCAGCGGGACGTCATATTGTATGAAATTAGCACTGTTTTGAATATGATAATACTTGCATGAAAAGACGCACGACATTTGCCATGCACAAAGGTAGGTTATTTACGTTGAATACATAATTAAAATCTCACTGGGAATGTGATCAGAGGGCAGGGAAGGGGTCATGTTCAGTGACAAGGTAGCACATTTGGCACAGCAGAAGTTAAAGGCTTCATAGCAATTTGAAGCAAAGCAGCAGGGGAGCACAACCTCAGAGCTAATAAATGAAGAGAGTATGAGATGTGGTGCAAAAAAAACAAGTTATGTTAAATGAGAAGAGATATCAATATATGCCACAGTTCTTTACACCAAATGGCAAAGAAACACAAAAAGTCTACTACTTACTAAAAAGGACTTCCAGTTTTGAGTCTGTTCAGGGTTTTACGGTCATGGCCAAAGTTTCTGAGAATATTAAATATTAATTTTCATAAAATCTACTGTCTCCATTTTTTTATTATGGCAATTTGAATTTACGCCAGAATATTATAAACCGGATCAAATGAATTGAAATGAATTGCAAGGGCCTAATCGCCATGAAAATGTACCCCCCCCCCCCCCCCCCACACACACACACACACACACACAGACACACACTTCCGCTGCAAATTTGGCCGTGACGCAGAAGAGTTGTGCTCCTGCAGTGAATCTCTTGTTAACATTAGTGAGTGTTGATGAGGACAAGGCTTGAGAGCATGTTGTCATGCTGACTGAGTTAGAATAACTGCTTTAAAAGGTGGGCGGTGCTTGAAATAATTGTTCTTCCTCTGTTACCATGGTTACCAGCATGGAAACATGTGCAGTATTCATTATGATGTACAACAGGCCTTTACGGGCAAAGATACAGCTGCTAGTAACATTGTGCCTAAATCAACCATTTAGTGGATCATCAGGGACTTCAAGGAGAAAGTCCAGCAAATGCCTGGACCGTTTCCTAAAGTTCATTCTGCTGCAGGATTGGGTCACCATCAGTGTGGTGCTCGCTTAGGAATGGCAGCAAGCATGTGTGAGTGCATCTGCATGCACACTGAGGCCAAGACTTGCGGATGACAGCCTGGTGTCAAGACGTGCAGCCAGGAAGCCACATCTCTCCATGAAAACACGCTCAAAGACAGACTGATATCCTGCAAAAGGTACTCGGATTGGATTGCTGAGAACTGGGTAAGGTAGTTTGTTTGGGGCACTGGAAAAAAGCTTGTCCAGAGAAGAAAAGGTGAGCGCACCTGTCCGTCCTTTGTCATGACAACAGTAAAGCATCCCGGCGCCATTCATGTGTGGGGGCTGGATTCTAAGCCAAAGAAGTGGGATCACACGTAATTTTGTCTAAAAACACAGCCATGAATAAAGAATTGTACTATAACAATCTTTGAGAGCAACTTCTTCAAACCATCCATGACTGGTGACAAAAATGTATTTTACCACCATGATGGAGATCTTGCCATGATCTTCCATGATCTTGCCATATAGCAAAAGTGCCTCAAAGAGAAAAACATTGAAATTTTGGGTCCATGCCCAGCAACCTCCTCAGACCAGTGGACAAAGACCAAAAAATTGTAACAAACACCCAAACATTGCTGATAAAAGGATAACCTGCCATCAGTCAAAATGTGACCCAGAAGTTGATTGATAGCATGCTAAGGCAAATTGCAGACGTGAAAAAGAGGGGTCAACAGTGCAAATATCGATTCTATATGAATTTGTCAAACACGGAGTCCCTCTGGGTGCCAAGGTATGAAAAAAAGAACTACCTAATCCATACCTTCAGTTTAGTAATCTGTTTGCTCCGTTTATTAAACTGCTCAATTTAGTAGACCAAAACCTCAGTTTCCTGAAAACACTGTATTGAAGGGAGGTGTCTGGGGTTACCATTGAGCAGGGCGACCAGAGGGAACGCTAGAAGTGTGTAGAATAAACGGGTGACAACGGGTGCTTCCATCTTTACTTAAGTATTAGTAACATATTAGTAACGTAGTGTGTCCCGCGTGAGATGTTCCAAACACTTTTCGTTAGACAGGAAGGAAACACAGAACTTGGGGCTAGGAGCAGCTGACACCCATTTATTCCACACTCACTCCAAATGTTCCCTTACATCCTCCCTTCAATACAGCGTTTACAGTAAACTGAGGGAACTGTCTTTTGACATTTTATGTTTTTTTTTGTAATTATACTCAGTATTCAGTAACATTGAACAAAAAGATTTAAAAAAACACTGACTCAACAAACTACGTGAAAACCAATACTTAAAAAAATTGCCCAAGTGTTAGGGCTTCACAATTATGTCCAAAATAATAACCACCATTATTTTGGTCAAAATTGAAATCACGAATATTAATCATGATTGGTCAACATGTCTATTTGTTGCACTTTTTTGAAACAAGCAGTATATAAACAAGGCTTCAAGGCTTGACACTTAAAAATAAAAATAATAAACCAAAATAAATAAAGTTACTAATTAAAACAAATTCACGAAAGACATGACAAAAACTTGGCACACAGGGCAACATAGTTAACTTACTTGCTGAATGCAAATCAATGAAAAAAATAAAGCCTACTTAGAACCAAAGTAAGCACATACAAGAACAGGCCTGTAACAACACCTACAGCAGCCTTAAAGGTTTTTTTTGCAAGAAAAAATGGGACAAAAGTACCAGAATCACTCAAAATGAGTATAGATTTAGCAGGCAAAATGTCATTTTTGGTCATTTCAAACCCAATTTATTCCAATCATTGCCAATTGGATTTTCCAAAATGGGTCTCACTTGACAGCTAACAAAGTATATATTAGGAATCAGGTGAGAAATTCAACGCCATTGCACCCTGGTGCTGATGGGAGGCTGCTAAAAGTACCAGAATCACTCGAAGTTAGTATGGACTTAGCAGTCAAAATGTAACTTTCGGTCATTTCAAACTGAACTATTCAAATGTTTTGCCAATTGGATTTTTCAAAATGGGTCTCAATTGACAGCTAGCACGGTATATTAGGTGGTGAGAAAATCAGATGCTTTTGTCATGTAAACAAGTGGGAAACATTTCCATCTAAAGGCTTCTAAGGTGGAATTGAAAGCTGAAAGTGCGACTATGAAGCAAACATCAGTGTTCTCATCGTGTCTCACTCTCTTGCTGCGTTCAGACCGAATACGTGATGTCGCGTCGCTACGCTCATTCGGGAGGCTTTGAGTTGAGGCTGCTGCTAATGCTACTGCCCATCTACCTGCTGCTGAAGGATTTGCTCGCTTGCTATTGCTTAATCTTATTTTACCCTTGCGTTTGCCCCCTGGTGGTAGGATGACTGAATTGATTTGACAGCCGGCTTTTTAAATGTTGATATCGCCAGGGATCAACTTAATTAATAGTGCCAGCCAATATCGTGATCGCGATTAAAATTTGATTAATTGTGCAGCCCTACCATGAGTATATAATTTTATATGACAAAATTTTGACTGTTGAAAAATGTCAAGGCTGGGGACAACCTGGATAGTGTTGGTTACCATGTCCAATGCCTTTATGAGAGAACATCATCATAAAGCTTAAATAATAACATTCATGATGAAGAGTAGACTGCAGTCAAATATGCTCATTATGTTTCAATCCAATTTGTAAGCACTTTGGAATGTCGAGGAATGAAATATTTGTTTAACATGAATTCCACACTATACAATTCCCAACTGACTGATCTTGGATATAATGATTCTGCTTCACTGTGTGGTCAAATCTACTTTGTTTTACACCTGGCTACAGTAATTCATCATCATCATCAGAATTACTTTCCTGTACAACATGCAAGTCCCAACAACAAAGTAGGTTATGGTGAGTTTATTGTTAAATCATTAGCATCAGGGTTTATCATCATTTCAAAGGGAGTGTCAAAACTTAATGAACATTTTCTGTGTACAATCGGGCTCCGTCCATAGTAGTAGGATTTTTATATATAAAAAAAAGAAAGTATTGATTCATCTTTTGAATATTTTTTTTATACAATAAAAAAGATAACATTTATTTCCTTACGATGAATGTCAATAGAAATTCAATCAATCAATCCTATCCACTTACTTACACTTGGAGACCAGGGTGTCATATTCCACATTGTTTTTATGCTTCATTTATGTTGCATTATGCGTTCTATTAGGATTTTTTTTTTTTAAACAAACCGACTTTAGAATGTGTGTTAAGTCGCGACATCCATGTAAATTATTTGCAACAAGTTCTTTGCTTTGTTATTTTTGTAAAAAATATTTTTTTGTTTGTTTTGCACGGCAGATCCACAGAATGAGCTTAACAATAAATATCATGATATTTAAAGATAAGGGGTTATGGTATAGAATTTTGTGAAATAATGTCATCAGTTTTAATTGTATACAACTGTTCTACATGGTTGGAGTACATACGGAGGAAAATTAAATAATTTGGCAAAAAGATATGGGAAGAAAATTAAAATATCTGGCAAAATCAGCCATTGTTTATTATTTTTGGTCGATCTGATTTTATCGGCCGGTCCCAAGTCTTTATCTCTATGACTAAAAAGAGATCCCCTTGTCTAGTCATCTCGAGATCCACTAATGCATGAGCTAGAATGTGAGCTACTTAGTCGAAATTTTAACTGCTTATTAGGCAGGGCTCAGTTTCAGATCCACGAATTACGGCATTCTGGTTGTTTGAAAGTCGAGGCTTGGAATTAAAGGTGATAGGGGGCAACCAGTTCAGTGGTCCCCTGCCTATTGCTTATACACACCTGGGATAGACAACAGCCTCCACCCCATAGTGTACATTGTACATACATAATGTATGAAATGTGTTTAGTGAAACCTTGACGATCTTTCTCCCCTATGCTCAATGATCTCTTAACCGTAGTATGAAGGTATGTGTCTCTTGGGGCCCAAACTTGGGAGAAGAGAGGGGCAGAGCTGTCAACTGATCACCACAAGATAATGTGTTGGCTCTGATTGTAGGGGAGAATACCAGTCATACCTGGCAGACCCAAACGTATCATGAGGGCTTGCTGGGAACATCTGGCAGTCACCTGTCAGTGGGTTTTTCAACTCCGGCAGAATTTCTCCCAAGTCCCGGAGGGAGGTAGGGGACATTGAGTCTGAGTGGATCATGTCCCGTGCCTCCACTGTCGAGGCCGCTGATCAGAGTTGTGCCCGTACGGTGGTTGGTGCCTGTCGTGGCGGCAATCCCTGAACCCGCTGGTGAACATCTGTGGTAAGGGATGCCATCAAGTTGAAGAGGTAGTCCTATTTGGGCGTTTTGGCCTGTGGGGCTCCAGGGACAGATTACACTATGTCTCTCAGCTGGCCCGGAAATGCTTGAGGTTCCCCCCCGGAGAAGCTGTACGAAGTGGCTGGGGAGAGGGACGTCTGTGCTTTCCTGCTGAAGATACTGCCCCCGCGACCCAATAAGCAGTAGATAATGGTTGGATGGACGGACAACACACAATACATAATGCATCAGAACATGGTGAGCGCCGCTAACGCTCTTCGCAGTCCTGAGCACAACTACTACTTTTCTTTAAGTCCTAGTTGCCATTCTAGTATGCAATTGCACGCATCATCACACGCCACGCCCCTCAACCACATGTACGTCGCTGCACAAGTCTCTCACAGCCGCAAGCACTGTCTGTAGAGTTGTGAAGTGTTGTTGCCAAAACACTGTAAGACTACTTCAGACTCCACGTTAGGAATGAGCAAGAGAGTGTTATTGCACTACATCAGGTAGGTTCTGCTGTAAAATGGCAGACTTTTGAGAAAAAATAACGCAAATCAGTGAAGCCAGACAAGGTGAAGAACAAAGTGCCAAGGCAACACTACTAGCAAACTGCAATCAATGCATCAACAGCATATAGCCTACCTTTATTCCATAGTATTTGAAGGTAGCTCTTATCCAAAGGCTGGTTCAGGATGATCAGACCGATCTTCTGTTTGCCTGAAGTCAGATAATGCATCATGAATTTGGTCAATATACGTAGAATTGTGCCTGTATTTGTATTGTTGAGTTAACCCCCTGGAGAAAATTTTGACCGAACTCGGGCTTTTAGATGTTTTTGATGTGTGTTATCAAAAGGAAAATCATACAAAAGAAAACACTAGGAGAATAAAATATTGCATAAATGGTCAAAACATGTCGGCCTTCAATATGTCGTGCTGCCGTGCATCTAAATGCTTGCAAACGGTAGGTTGAAAGGTACATCCTGCAGATGTCAAATTTAGCCCATGTCAGGCTCATTGACTGCCATTAAAATTTGGACATATTGAAAAATCAAATGTTTCCACTGATTTTATTCCTTTCAATGGCAACTCACTAACAGAAATGTTTGTGTTGTGTACCCCGGGCACCCAGTTAGACAAAACCTATTCCGTGTTTAGGTGATAAAAGCAATTATTCTCCTCGTAGACACAAAAAGAAAGAGCGGGGATTAAACAAACAAAAACAAAAAAGTGTCTAAATTCTGCAGCATTGAAAATTAATCATATGTATGACTCCAGTGGCCTGACAATAAGAAGTTAGAATACTGTACTGTGACCTTGGACAGCACACCATCTGCGACAACAAGACTACATGGCAAAAAGGCCATTTGAAAGCCAGTTGAAACAAAAAACATGCCAGCTTGTCGTTTCTCTCCTTCCTGTCTAAGAATGCCCAATGTTTCATTGGCAAAGTCCCTGTCCTAGAATAAATCATTTCACAAATCGAGTTTGCCTCCTCCCTCAAAACCCCATCCATCTTGCATCCACTTGTTTTTTTTTTGTTTTTGTTTTTTTTCTCCTCTTGCTCTACTGCTAATGCAGATCTACGGACTGCTACTCTGCAATTGCCATTTTTTTATTTGCTCGATTATGGAATGCAGTCTGGTGCTCAGGGAAGGGAACAGAATAAGCATTTCATTGTGTGGTACAACTATACATATGACAATAAAGCTCTTGAATCTTGAGCAAAGAAAACAAAACGGGAAAGTCTGTATCTTTGATAACTAGAGCTGCTTCAACAGCAGCAATGGGCCATAGATTACAGAACAGATCTCTCACCTCCTTCACCTTAGTACTGTAGTCCGTTTATCGTCCATTTTTGTATTTGCGTTTGTATATCCTTTTTCATGCATTTTTAATGTTATTCATTTTTGCGTGAAAAGTTGAATAATAAAATCGAAGTCCGTGTAGCACGTTGAATTTCTCAATATGGTGTTTTTTTATTCACGCACAATTTGTGGAACACTTAAGTCTCTCATCAACCATGTTGAACTATTTTAGTGTAACATAATGTGTCATGTTTTTTGTATAATGCCACCAAAGAAGCATTTCAGTAAAAGGAAAAAAAAAAGAAGCAAAGTGTGATAACCATTCACGCAACACTTTTTACGAAAGCCCCTAGCTGTTTATGGTCTTGTGAACCCAAAGCCAAGTGACCAAACTCAATTTGGAAAAAAACATTCAATTTTATTTATTAATTGACAAATTAATGTATATATTAATTGAAAAGATTATTAAAATAATGATGAGTTGCAGCGCTAAAATGCTTTATTATGGCGTCATTCCATGCCAAATCCCACCCAAAAATCTTATCATATAAATGAAACTTGGTCTATTTGTTGATAGTGATGGCACACAACTAAATAAATTTTTTTAGGTCAATTGGAGCAGGTAGACCCCAGTAGACCCTGGTGAATTTTTATGTTTTTGGCAAAAGGAGCATGGCTTTTTTTGAGCCCTAATATCTCAGGAAGTACTGGGTCAGTCTTCACGTTTGTTTCATTGAAAACAAAAATGAATCTTGTTAAAGCCACCAGGTGATTTGGCGTGGAATGACGCAATAGTTGACTGCCGTGAGTACCAATCAATGGATTCTATTTGAAAGATATATAATACAGTAGGAGAAAAATACAATGAAATCAGGTCTGACTTAGAATTTGCCAGCATCAAGGAATTTGTCGTTATTTAAAGTCTAAAGTCGTTCCCTACACCCCACTGTCCCACCAGAAATAAACATGAAAATCCGCAACATTCTAGATGCAAACAACGAAAAAGTCAACACAGAGGAAGAGCAATGACAAAATATCAATTCTGTGTGCTGCGTAACTCCATCCATCCACCAAGTTTAAAAAGGATGCGGGCTCATAAATAAGTTTGTAAGGCAGAAACTTGTGGGTTTTGTGTTAACTATCCTATAGGTCATTGAGGAGGGAAAAAATAAATAAACATAAAGGTAAGAGGAGAGGATTTTGTCTGTCTTGTCTCTTAATTGGCTTGTAGTTCAAAAAAAAAAAGTACATTAACCGTGGCTTTTCAAATAACCTCTGAACACACATCCATAAAGTGTAACCTTTTCGTAGCTCTTCAAAGTAATGTCACCTTGGCAAGCACAAGACAACATACACAGCATAAATACACATAATACACAAAACACATATGCCCAAACTCACAGATGGAGAATAGACTCCAGGAATTGGCATTTATAACTAAATTTTGGAATTTAAAAGTCTAACGCTGCACACCAGGGACTTTAAAATTCATTCAGGGATTTCTTTTATATTCTCTGCCAGTTGACTCAATAAGGGATTCCTCTGAGAGATTAAACTAAGAAAGCTACAGAAATGTATTCTATTTAGATGAATGTTTCAATATGAGACAGAGAAAGAATGAGAGAGGAAGATAGAGAGAGTAAGACAAAGAGCAAAAGAATGTAGGAGGGAGGGAGGGAGGGTTAGAGGGGGGCACTGGAAAGAGAATGTGAGATGGGGAGAGGGCGAGAGTTAATGAGAAAGAAAGAGAGTGGAAGATGCAGAAAGAATGCAAGAGAGAGAAAGATGGAGGAAGAGGAGAGAAAGTGGGTGATAGAGAAAGAGGGAGAAAGGGAGAGGAAGGAGAAAGCAGGAGAGTCAGAGGGGGAAGGTGGAGAGAGTGAAAAATAGAGAGAAAGTGAAGAAAATGAGGGGAGGGGGAGAGTGATAGAGAAAGGAGAGAGAAAAAGGAGAGAGAAAGAATGAAAGGACACAAGGAGGGTAGAGAGAAAGCGGACATAAAATAAAGAGTTAGTTAGACAGACACAAAAAAATGAAACATTTTAACAATCCAATCAAACCCAACAGTGATGGAAGAAAAATATTTTGTTCATAGCACGAAAAACTTAAAACATGCCATTTAGGAGACGATGGAATAGTTTCTTTTAAATGATGACCTTTAGATGGTGTCTTCTTGTCCAAATGCAGTTCTTAATATCTGCTGAGATACCCCATTGACTGCTGCAACAACTCAGCTGGGATACTGTGAATTTTACGCTAAATTCCATGCTAGTAAGGTGACAGCACTACATAGATTGTATACTGTTTGTAAATACGGGAAAGCACGTGGGGATAGTACATTTTTAGACCTGAATTGAACAATTTTCCAAACAGGGGTGCCACCCACATAGGGGCAGTCATGTTTCTTTTAGCGACCGAAAGCGAAGAAGGAAAACTTTCAATAACGTAATTCAAATCACGTTTGGATGTCAATTTGCGTCTTATGTGCAGCCGAGCAATTTTCTGGTTTGCAAGTAAAATCGTGAATAAAAACGGAAAAAAAATAGATGGTTTGTTTGACAATCGTAAATAAGAGGAGAAGCAAGTGTCTGCTCCATGCAACACAAGTTTTATGAAATGCACGAGGATCGATAATTGGTTTGGGAGTTAAAATGACTAGTTATTCTACACATTTGATTTAACCAACCAAACACAAAAGAAAATGCCAGCAAAGTCATCACTATACAATTTACCTTAACATTCCCTGGTCCCCTAGATCAGTGATTCTCAAAGTGCAGGGGGTCCATCAAATAATTTGTATTAAAAAAAAATAAATAAATACAAAAAAAAAAAAATATATATATATATATATATATATATATATATATATATATATATATATATATATATATATATATATATATATATATATAATTTTTTTTTTTTTTTATTATTTTGTATTGAATTGGGAATTTTCATGACTCATCAATGCAATATATTTTTAATTACTAGTTTTAAGTCATATTTTTGAAATTTATCAAATGAACCTATGTAATCCACAAGCGGGACCTCTGTTATCTAATTACCTATGTGTTTGTAATACCGTTCATTTCATCTAGTGAAGAAAAGGCAAAATAAAAGATGTCCAAACAAAGATAATACAAAGAGGACTACATCACATTTGGATTTATTGAAAACAGTGGACGGTCAAAATGGCTGCAATGATTTTTCTTGTTTTTTTTTCGGCAAACATTTGCAATGGGGGTCCTTGGAAAAGTTGCTTTCCTAAAAGGGGTCCCTGACTCACTTTGAGTAAATTTTATGTGGGGCTATCTCAAGAGCTAAGTGTAATTGACTCGATCAAGACCTCTGAATGAGTTAAAACAGAGAACTCATGAATCTAATGGGCTAGATAAAAGGATGAAATCCACAGTATCACAGCTGAGATGTTGAAGCAGCCAGAGAGGAATATCAGCAGCAAATTTCCAGGATGCATTCATCTAGAAGGACGCCATCTAAAAGACGCAATTAAAAAAAAAAAAGGAAATTTCATCAATGCTTCTTAAATCGTACGTTTTAAAGTTTATGATGAATACATTTTTCTTTTATCACTGTTGGTTTTATTGGCTTGTTAAAAAGTTCCCGTTATTTTGTGTCAACTTCTAGATAGATAGATCTGATCTTTTTAAGTTGTGCTTCAAGACATGATTTCACACACTGCTCCATTATCATCTCAAATGTACATGGAGAACAACAGGAAGGAATAAAATTATGGCAACACTGTGAATTCATGTTTTGCTCAGTTGCATACATCATACAAACCAGCTTGTTTTTAAGTCGCAAAGGCAGGCTGCTTTTCAGTGTGTTTTGCGTGCATATGTGTTTGCACCAACAGGAAGGCGGTTTGAAAGGAAGTACCTGAGGGCAACAGATACTCCAAAGGTGACAGCTCTTCATCCATGACCGCAAGGAGCACGTCTTCAATCAGGAAACTCGCCAGGAACTGAGGAGAGACCCTCTTTTAATCACCTTGGAGTTTTTGCTCTTTTTCACATCACTTTTGACTCCTTGTCTGAGACATTTTATCACACCTCAACAGTTAATATAAAATGAATGCACCTATATTGAATGATAAAATCACCAGTGAGTAATAATCTATTCTTAATTACAATTAATTAATTCAATGTCATAATTAGCGTATTATGACTTTTGAAGACTTTTGCATTATGGGAGTCCAGGCAAGGCTTATCATCAAGTCATTGAAAGGCTTGTAAATGTCATAAGTTGGTTTGCGAGCGCCACCCGGTAGTTTTGGAGTGGCAACACAAAAAATTCTATTGCACACCATTTGCAAATTGTCATTGAAAGAATGAATGAAAAAAAAATGATGGAAATGCATGATAAAACATTGGGTTTTTAATATGTCCAAAATTTACAATATTTCCAATTTGGACATGGGCTAAATTTGCTACCTCTCAACATCCCGTTTGCAAACATTTAGAAGGGACGGCAGTGTGTAGCATGTTGAACGTCATCACGTTTTGACAATCACATCAAAATCGTCAAAAAGCTGGAGTTTTCCCCAACTAATCCGATGGTTCTCAACCTTTTTTTTTTCATTGTGGAATACTTTAACAGCGCCTAACTAAGGCCTTTTTTAATGAGAGAAATGGAAAAAAATACAGTACTGTGCTATCATGTCTGATTTGATGAATCACTACAAATTGTCACAGCCTGCCTGTCCAGCCACCTCATTCTCTCTCACAAACCAGTTTGACCACATTCTAATCAGTCCAAATTACAACCAGGCGCAACCAATTTCCTACACTACAGTACGTAAAACCCTGCCTCTCCCTGCCGGTTTTGGCCATATCATCTTGTGGTCCCATGCCTTCCAGCAATTTTTTGCACCAGCCTGCTTGTACCTCAACAATCTAAATTGCCCTTAGGTGCGATTGTGAGTGTGAATTGTTGTTTCCCTGCGATTGGCTGGCAACAAGTCAAGGGTGTCTCTTGCATACTGCCCCTTTGTTTTGCGGTTTGATTGTCAAGCACATCAAGCTCCCAGAAATGGGTTACCCCGCTGAACCTTCTGCTGAAAAAAAATCATAAAGGGAACAGACTTTATTAAGCCATCTAGGAGCTTGATCTTGTAACATCTACTTGTGGCTCGTCGTCCACAAAATTGTGCTTTATGGCAATGCACAGCCATATAAAACAAAAAAATAATGCCATAGATGTTGCAAAGAAAACACGTTAACTCAATTTAGCAATAATTTTCTACGTTTCAATTTGCTCTTAATTTGAAAACAAAAATGTGTGCTTCCTCCCGCGACACTAAAAAACATTAAGTTAGATATGCTGAAAACTGCAGAAATCCTGTTAAAATCACATATAGCCCGTAAAGGGTATTTCAAACACATGTAATTGCAGGTTTACTACAGTACATTAATGCAAAGCATTCACTCAAACACTTTTTTACATGTGCCTTCTGTGTGTGTGTGTGTGTGTGTGTGTGTGTGTGTGTGTGTGTGTGTGTGTGTGTGGGATGTAGAATGAAGTTAAAGCGACGACTCGAGTAACTGATGTCAGTCGCGTGGAATAGTCTGCAGAGATAGTGGCTCTTTTGATCTCAGTATTCAATCAAGATTGCAAGAGTTTCCCAGATGTTATTCTTGTTGCAAGGACAAGAATGGTACATACGAACGTCTGGCCATCTCTTGCAAGACTTTGGTGAACTCTGGTGATCTTTTTGCAACCTTTAACGACCACTGAGGACATCTAGGAAGCAGCTACCTCTGGGATAGAGGCTTTTGGTCATAAGTGTAGACCTCCATTCCTTGAGGGCCAGTGTCCTGCATGTTTTCCAGTTTGTTCACACCAACACACCTGATTCATATAATTAGCATACTAGCAATCTCTGCAGGAGCTTGAAAATGTTAATCAAATGCTAATCATTTGAATCAGGTGTGTTTGAGAGAGAAGGTTTGAAGACATGCAGGATACCGGCCCTCGAGGACTGGAGTTCCACACCTATGCTTTAGGATTTTTAACTGGTCAACTTACTATCAGCACAACAGTTTCCCTTCCACCTCCAAACACTCACTTTCCTCGCCATAGACACACCCTACATTCAGCAGATGAAGTAGCCCCCTAGACACACATATTCAACATCAAATCAAAATCACTCATCTAATCCCGTTTTCAATCATTACTGCCTCACAAAGTCTTAATCGAAGACTTAACGCCTACTCACATAGCACCTAAATGATTGACGACAGTATATAATTATACTGAAGTAATAATTTAAGAAATTACTTCCTTTGTACTGTAGTAGTGTACAGTATAATTCAACAAAATAACTACAATTGGCCCCTAAAAAAACATAGGAGGTCAGAACCTTATGCACTAGCAATGGACAGCTCAAATACTGAAGTTCCACAGAACATCCACGTTAGAACAAAAGGGCATGAGTGTAGGTTGGTTTAAGCCCGCTGGAGCAAGATGTTATTTCCAGCCAGAGAAGAAAATCATGTGGGCTGAAAAATTGTTGAAAAGCCAGCTGGAGCCAGAATATTTTTCTCTTCCACAGTTCTCCCTCACTGCACATTCAGAAAAGGAAGGCAATTTCAATCAATTAAGGGGACAGACTCCCTTCACTTACTGCACACATCTGTTGCTGCAAGCGGGTTAGCATCCTCCTCAAGAATGGCAAAAAATGTGGGCTAATAGTTGACATCAAATTCTAAATGTCATTGTCGAACCCCTATGTTTTTTGTTTTTTTTGAACATTCAAAAACCCAACTGAAAAAAAAAAACACTAGCAAATGTGACATTGGGATATATTGATCTCTTTGGTATATTAATAAACATTGTAAGTGAATATGATTTAACCATTAATATATGAGTCATTATAATAACGTGCACCGATAAAGGGGCTGAATGAAAATGGCCGAAATAATAATCATGTTCATGTTAGGGAAAATGACTGTAATTCTACCTGCACTACTTTTCAATAAACAACATATAAGCAATACTTAATGCACAATGAAAAATTGCAGTTAATGGATGAAACAATGAATAAAAAATGACCCAGTAATTTAAAATTTACCATGTGGGTAACTTCTTACTTAGTCTAGTCCAAGCAACAAATGCAGACAGATTTTAAGCACTTGCTCTTAACATGACAACCTAAGCTCCAAATACACAGTACATTTTTAATATACCGGTACTTGATTCTCTTGCCACGACTCAAGAGTGATGTTCTCGCTTGTTATTTTGGCAGCTTAATGAAGCCGCAACAATATATTCGTACTTTTACTGTCCGAGAAAGTGCTAGATCAGATTTTGCCAACAATCAGGCTGCAATTAAATGTAGCAGCTTAATTTCTAATAATGATGAAAATTCCACTAATTAAGCGTCCCTAATTGGTAATATTATTCATATGTTGTTGATCTTAGGTCCCTAATCCACAACCATGCTACGCACTAAATCAGGGGTCCTCAACCACTGGGTCGCAGCCTAAATAATGAACTTTTTCCATCTATCATTCAATTCCGATAGATATTTTATTTTGAAAAAGTATTTTTTTTTTCCCCCTTTTAAACTGGCCGGATTCTCATCAATTCAACTACACAGAAGCTGTCAGACAGAAAAGGAAAGAAATCATTCCAAAATTAAAAGCAGCACTTAAGAAAGGTGGGATAGCCTATTTCCGCAATGTCAAATTAGAAGTACGCCAAGACAATAACATGTCCAACACAGGCATTAAACTAAGATTTTAACATTCATACCATTACTATTGTTTTCCATTACTATTGTTTTCATAGAAAGGTTTAAAAAAAAAAGTGTTAAATATAAGAATCATGTATAAAATTGGATATTCTGTAGAAAATGTTGAATTATGAGGTGTGTAATTCTGTTTTGTTAACAAGGTGAGGGCTCCCATTAGTTTCGCTGTAATAGTGATTTTATATTTTATGAGCAATTTAAATTTGTCTTTCGCAAACATAAATTTGTCTGCTAATAAAAGCCTCAAGCGTTGACCAGTCTGTGGTGATGAAGAGGTTGGGGACCCCTGCTTAAATGACTCAGCATCACATCTCATCAGTAATAGTCACAATCTTCTATGAGTCTAATGATCGACACTGTAAAAAAAATCTACAAAAATCTAAAAATCTCCTAAACATAATTCTAAATCGATCAAGCAACCTACAGATAAAATCATTGAATATTATGATATAAGCAATAATCTCACTTTTAAAGTTGTGGTGATATTGTAGAAAGAGACGACAAAGCAAATACATGAGCAGTAATTAGGTGAAATTAAAAGGAGAGTTATATTGAATGTAGGCGACGATTGGGGTGCTGAGAACATCTACTGTCTAAACTCCTCAAAAACTTACCACATCTTCAGCTTAGTGTTTTCTTAGCTTCCAAATGTTCTGTATTCATCGTTCACACCATGTTACTGTGGAAAAAAAGATATATATACTCACATAAAGTACACGTCTTCCAATTTTCTGTCAGAAAAAACAGCTACGTTGGCGTCGCCGCTTAATCCCACAATGTCCTTACACATGCCAAGGAGTTGAACATAGTTAATCATTAATCATTTTTGTTACTTATTACTGCATTCGTGGTGTTTCTGAAACTGCACTTCTCGAATCGGATGACCATAACAATCTTGGTGAATGGGATAATTTGCGGGCTAAATTAAAAATAAGAATGAAATAAATGTATGCAAGAATAAAAACGTGCTCTCTTGTTCTTAATGCTTCAAGTATAAGTGAATTGTAAAATTTCAACCAGAGAGCAATCTATGTTGCTCTGTATACAGACTGCCTAACAGGGCAAACTCCATAATTTAACCAGGCAGCCCAACTCGAATGTTGTTTGAATCGCGACACACGTGTGCACATCGACATGTAATATTTTGAGTGAAAGCTACATACATAAATTTATTGAAATTAAACAAACATGAAATATCACTATAAATAAGCTGAGACCACATTTTAAATGTGATTATTATATATTTGGCAAAAAACACTTACACGATAGAGTTACTTCCGCCATTGACAATGTAAACAGTCAACGAGGACAAGCCAGGAAGGTACTCCGCAGGCAGGAAAAGTGGTGGAATTGTAGCTTAGTGACATCTAGAGGCCAAAGAAGCTCTTGTTCCTGCTCCTGAAACAAATGAAAAGCAAAACCCCACGCCTAAGTATAGATGTATTAATTATTGCCTTAAAAATACGTATGGGTAAATTTCGAAATACAAAACTCTTAAAAAACTGCAAACAAAATAGTTTCCTTCACTTCTGTTCCAACAGTAGTCCGTGGGTTATTGTGTCATTTGATGACCCCGGTATAGGCGCTGTAGTCAAACACTCATAGCAGGTGAAAAAAAAAGATAGTGTTCCCTTGTTTTTTGCGATTAATGGAGGCCTGAAACCCTCCGAAAAGGGAACTCTGCGAAACAGAACACGTGAAAAAAGTAATAATTAGAAATTACAAAAAATGCAATATAGCAGACTCATAAATGATGATGAGCAGCAAAAGCATAATGAGAAACACAGTGAAAAAGTGGAACTGTTGATCATCATCTCAAGCAACGCTCCAGGTTTCCATCGGTCTTGCAATGTGAGATTCCCAATGACAAGCAGCAGTTCAAAAACGGAGCATCAACAACAAAAGTCCTTGAGAATATTGTCTGTTATGGATATTCAAGTGTGGTCAAAATATTTAACAAACATTTCTTTCCATAGCATTTTACATTTCTCTAATATAATAATAATGAAACGAGAATGAACGTGTGTGTGTTCAGTGTTTAGGACCTTCATAATTTTGGACCAAATTTATACAGTAGCAACTATGCTCAAAAAACGGATCACGTCAAAGTTAAAATGGCCTCTCTTGACTGCTTTGTATATAATAAGGTCATGTAATCATGGAATATAGACAATGTAATGGAAATAATGTAACGTTTTGAAAACTTGTCAATGTCGTCATTTCATGCAACGTTTCCCAATGACGACACGTCCATGTACCTCAGTGACAAATGAATTGACCGTGTCTGTGACAAGTCCACTTTTTATTGTGTTAATTTAATTCATTCAGTCATTCGTTCATTCAAAAAAGAAAAAAAAAGTTATTTATCAAAAAAATATATAAATAAATATCAATAACAGGCAAATAAATGTGTTCTAGCACATCAACATTTTTTTTAATAAAACCGTAGTCATCTCTAATTATATTATATATAGGGTGTGCCCCTCCGAAAGGAGGCCACTATGTTTTGCCACCATTTTTCATCTATGGAAAGCCAAAAGAAGAAAACTTTGTGAATGTAATTCAAATCACGTTTTGGATGTTGGTTTGCATCCTGACCTAGATGTTGCTTCGGTCTGCTCACTTCTTTTATTGAAATAATGTTGTAACAACCTCAGCTAACTCGAGATGCTGTTAGCTGAAACGGGCTCCTGCTGCTAACGGCCAACTGACTTCTAGCTCATCCCGTTATGATAATTATTGGAAGTAAGAATGTGGCAGATATGAAGATATTTGAGCGTCAAAACTCGGCTTATGTGGCTGACAGATCAATCTAACTCAACTGATGTTTGAAAAAAAAACAAAAAAACTAATCTTTTAGCTACCGTTCATAAGACACACCCACACTTTTGGCCTTCATTTTGGGGGAAAATGTGCATCTTATATTTGGGGAATTATGGTAAATGTCCATGTACCACAATGGAAATCAAATGTCGGCAGGGAGCCACTTCGAGTCAACAACCAGTTAAACACCTAACATGTGGCCCCTTCCGGTGTTGACATATACTTCCCCAGTTTTATCCAGTAGGGGTCTTAGGTCTGCAGACTCAAGTCAATTAGTGGAGCCGAGATTTTACAGCAAACATTTTGCTATTGTGTTGTACGGAAGTAGAATAAGCTGCCAACCGAAGTCAGCACAGAGTATCAATGCTTTTAAATCCAGAATAAATAGCTTTTTTTTTCCCCGTTATCTTGATTCAAATTTATACTATAGTATTTTGAGTCAATGTCACCCATACATACTTTTTTTTTATTTAAAAATCTAAACGTGTTTCTTTTTAGTCTACTTATTTAAATGTTATTAAATGTTTTACCTTCTGTAAATGTGTGTGAATGTTATGAATGAATGTTCATTTAGTCCTTTGGTTTTTTTCATCTTTGCTGTTGTTTGTAAATGCTTGTAGTTGTGTCTCTGCTTGTGTAAAGCACATTGAATTTCCTTGTAAATGAAATGTATTCTAAAAATCCATTTGCCTTAACTTAGCCTTATCTATATGCATCATCCATCCATAACCCTAAGCCTCTATAGACGCTTATCCTCACAAGGGTCACAGGCTAGCTGGTACCTATCCCAGCTGTCTTCAGGCAGTAGCTGCTGGACACCCTGAACTGATTGTGAGCCAATTGCAGGGCACACAGAGACAAACAAATATTCACTCACCCAATCACACCTAAGGACAATTTAGTACGTCCAATAAACCTGCCATGCATGTGGGAGGAAGCCGGAGTGCCTGTTGAGAATCCACACAGGCTTGTGGAGAAGATGCAAACTCCACACAGGAAGACTGGAGCAAGGTGGATTTGAACATGGGTGCCTGAACTGTGAGCCGGATGTGCTTACCATGCTGCACTGAGCCACCATGCATAATTAAAAAAAAATGTATTTTGAAAAGTAACACTCGATCTGAACAAAACGTCCTGAGTGGCATTCACAAATAGTATCTCCCAGAACAAGAATAATGAATTTTTAGAGAGAATATTTTTAACATGTCTGTGAAATAAGGTATTAAGGTCCCATATGCTGCTTTTGAAAGGCTACAATACATCTAATCTTGACCTGAATTAATATATTTTTTCTAAATGTTGGTATAAACCAAAAGGGGCCAAGCCGAGATTCAAACCCGTGATTACTTCCTGTGAGACAGACATGCTATACTATAATTTCTGCATGTAAATTAAATATGGTTCAGCTGGAAATAGTTTGATGAATGATCTTTGTGTTTCTCAAAAAGATGATTTCAACATTCATGCTACAACAACTTTATTTTGTTTCCAAAGCAGTAATGACAAGTTTACCTACTATTTTACCCTCAAAGGCAGTTCTCATTAGGTATGTCGTCCCAAATGGGAAAATGTTGTTCTCGAAATGTAATGATTAGTCAAACAAATCCATATTATGGGTTAGGTAAACAGATCTAAAACACGAATGCCAATTACAGTTTACAAAAAATATTTATAAAATCCCTTCATCTCAGATATGCACACTTCTGTCCATATTCTATACTGTGCAATAACTACTGTGCAAAATTATACTTACATGCACATAGTAGAAGCACATACAAACAATACACTGCAGTGACGTTGCACATCTCAGTTAAGTTGAGACAGTGATAGAAGGCACGCAAAGTGTGTAACCAAATCCCTCTCAAGGTGAATCCACTGTGGGGGCTTGTTAAAACAAACTCACTCTCATCAATCAGCAGTTCTCCTGGCTTCCTGACACACTGCACATAGGGAGTGGGGGAACACGCACACGCACACACACACACACACGCACACACACACACACACGCACACACACACACACACACACACACACACACACACACGCACACTCGTGCTATGCAAGGAGTCGTTCATCCTTTAGGCATGCATTATAGATAAATCTATGAATAAATTCCCATCTGACTGGATTTAGTCATTGGGAGGAATATTTTTTTTTCAACTTTACCCCCTGCGGATATTACATCAGATCTGCTCCTCCCTGACATTTTATGTCCATAATTTACCAGTAATGATAGTGTTACGATCGTGTTACTCTTCTCTTTACTTACTCGTCCTTTTCACGTTCAACAAAAATCTACATATACGATACAGTATTAAACCTCCATGGCTGAAATATGAAAATATACTAACTAATGCTTCTTAATTATATGTTGCAAAGCCACCCCTTAGGAAAGAGAAAACATTTCACACCCACCCCCCATGCCATGACGACCATGAATAAGATTATAATTTATGTAAATTGTACCAAAAACTGTATCATTTTCAACATTGAATCATAGAAAAAGCAATAAAAAAACTTTCAGCTGTTGACTACCTTTTTTTCAGCATTTAAAAAGGTTAAAGGTTTGTCTAAGCCAGCAGTGTCAAACATATGCCCTGTGGGCCGGTTCTGGGTATTCAAATGAGCTAATTGTTTTAATAAATAAATAACCTTGAAATGTGCTATGATTATTAGTAAGGTTAATGTTTTATGATTAATAGTGATTGTGCTTTTATTATTTGGGATAGTAATAAAAAACACTAACAAATTTGAAACTGTTGTTTTAAAGTTATGTAAATCTACATCATGATTTTATTGGTCAGCCTATTTGGGAATATACTGTATTTTCCTCAAGAAGGCCCGCAAGCTAAAACGTGTTTGAAACCACTGATTTAAGCAGAAAAAACCCAAGTTCATCATAGTGCCTGAATAAAAATACGTGAATCCTTATTTTATTACAATTAGACCTCACATGGCAAAAACAATCTGTAACCCCCTGGCATCGTCTCGCACCCCCCCAGTTGAGGCACGCCCCACTATTTGAGAAACACTGCACTAACTAGAGCATCACAATTTTTTATTCTCGTGTGCAACATTTTTAACTGGTCAGTTATTGCCAGTAAATAGTAAAATTAATAACACTAGGGCAAACAATGAGTGGAGATGAAAGAATTACATGAACTAGGCCTACAATGGTGTTTCCTTTCTGGGGTTGAGGGGCTGGTTTAAGTAAAAAGAATGTTGTTTTTACAACCTTAAAACACGTGGATTTCTTAAAAAGTGTGGTGTCCATACCATATGTATTTAGCCATAAATACAATCTGGAGTAATCAGTTGCCTTGAAAAGTCACCTAATGAGTAAATGGAGTCCACCGTCATTTTTCTGCAACATTTATTACGTCATAAAAACTGGACTTCATCTTGCCAAAGCATCCTTGTGTCCCTATACCATTTGGTGTAAGCTCCTTTATCCATTACTGGAGTTTAAGAGGCCATGTGCAGTTGAACTTGGGGGACTAAGTAGGCCATTTTTCTTTTCCATCTTCCAGTAGTGATGACCCATTTGAGTTCAGCCTGAACAAGACAGAGGCTGAACGGAGAAGTTGTTTTCAGCCCCCTGTGCACAGTGTGTCGTTTGGAAGGCAATTTCTGTCTCCAATTTAACAAATAGTCCATAGTGGGAAATGTCAGAAGCAAAATTACTCTCAGTATACCTGAGGACTTTGATAGTGTTGCAAAAACTACAAGTGCACATTACATGAGGATATAATGCAGATTATTAACATGAATGTGGCAGGTCTTTTAACTCTAAGACAAGAGCAAGGGGTCAATTAAATTGTATGGATTCGCCAAAAATTACCTGGTGTCCCTTATTTGTCCAACAGCAGGGATGTAGTGTGACCTTGATGAGGCCAAGAACCTCTCAAAAGAATGAGCCTGCTATCTGACTGCTGGGCTCTAATCTTAGGTTATGTTATATGGTTTATTAATCACAAAGGCCTTTGGTTCCGTCGCAAGGGTCTGTTGTCAAGTGAGGTGCACATTAGCAAATGATGTAATACAGGCCATGGTGCATGGATCAGGGTGAGGCAAGAGAAGGTAATGTAGAAAATGAAGGACTCCTGTTGTGTAAATTACAACCTGAGGGGAGGGTATGTCAGTACTTTCTGGGAGATCAGGGTACTGGACTGATCAGGAGACGGCTAACTTCCAGGAGGTTGCTGCTACGGCATCTTGGGGGTGATATAGCAAGCCAGATCAGATGCAACAAGGGCAGATGTCACAGGTGAGGAGGCATCACCACCTTCTGTTTCATTAAGCAGCAGAAAATTAAGTTCGGAGGGAAAAATTTTTCATTGAGGATTTATGGAATTGATTGTCAATTGATCATGTACTAAAACAATTAAATAAAGCACACTCTATTCCTTGCAATTGGCAAAAGAGCTGTCGCAGCAATTAATGTACAGTCTAAATTCAAGTAATATGATGTCAGCTATGAAAAGTTGCGCAACATCCAAAAAGATGCCACAATAATACAACTTCTAGCAGGTGTCATTATTTTGCTTAACTTAATCAAAGCCAGATTAGGAAAAAAAATGCATATGGCAGTGACTTAAGTGGTCAAGTTTCTCCCAAGTTGGTCACTGGTTTGAAACACAGCTAAGAGAATAATGAAAGGTGAAGTCTAGACACCTTATAAAGATCCTCTCGTCATCCTTTGAGGTCAAAGATATTGCTTTTCCTTACTTTTGAAATTAAATTGTTATAAAGCAATATCTTGAGTTCTGAAAATATAATCAGTGAATACTGTGTAACTATAAAGCCTACTTTATATGCTACAGATGAAAAGAAGCAGTTTTTGTTTTTCGGTGACTCTTCTGCTGACTGATTGTTTTTGTCTCTGTGTCATTCAAATCAAGTCTTGCATGATTTGGATTTGGTGCACATCCATTTCCCATGGTACAGAGTGTTCTGATGTTTTCCAAGATTCTCTTCATTTTTACAAAGCAATAGAATACAAAAGTAAAAAGAAAGACTCCCAAAAAACATAGCCATATTTCTTATACATTTGTCCATATTACCCATATTACCCAATATCAAATATTATCAGTTAGTTATCAGTTAGTCACATTTTAGGTTAAGAAAGTAAAGTGGCTTTCAAATAACTATGTTTTTCTGTGATTAATTTGTTTAAGGAACCAATAGTTGGCCCTTTTCAGTTAAAAATAAAGTTACCGTATTTTCCGCACTATAAGGCGCACAGGATTATAAGGCGCACCATCAATGAACGCCCGGGTCTCTAAAAAACGCCATATATAAGGCACACCGGATTATAAGGCGCACATAGTTGAAACCATAGTACTGGCTGGGGTTGCATTATGCATCAACTAGATAGAGTTGCGTTATGCAGCTACTAGATGGTGCTTTACTAAAGGGAATGTATTAAAAACGATCAGCAAAGTCATCAAACTTTATTAATAGAATATAAACTTTATTCATACAAAATAAGTGTTGTATGGATATTATACTGAGAAATATTTGTTATTAAAAAAATCAGATTAAACAGAGAATGCGTTATTGGTAATTGCTTTATAACTTCTAAACAGAGCACAGAATAGATCCAGATCAAGCCATGCACTTGTGAATGCTGCTCCGCAATCCTTTTGATTTTCCCCTCCGCATAAATTATATATTTTTGACCAGCTATCTCGTTACGGAGCACAAAGAAGTTACAAATAAACGGAATTCAGGGAAATTTAAACCCCAAACATGCAACGGTATGAGTTTGAAACCAACCGCAGGTGAAGGCTGGCGCCGCTGTCTTTTTAATTTTTTCCTCAGCGTGCATTATATATTTTTGACATGCTGCTACGATATGGAACACAAAGAAGTTACGAATAAACGAATATCAGGGAAATGTATATATATATATATATATATATATATATATATATATATATATATATATATATATATATATGTATATATATATATATATATATATATACGACAAACATGAGTGTGGGGCCACACACTCTTAAGTCCTCAAAAAAAAAAAAGAAAAAAAAATGTGTTGGGCCTGCAAATCAAGGTAATTAATCGCGCAGGGTCATGTTGGCTTTAATACCCTCGGGCCAACTGAACTGGATTTTTTAGGTAGAAACTATATTTTATGCAGTCAGCACATGATTTGATCCATATACAAGACACACCGGATTATAAGGTGCACCCTCAGCTTTTTAAAAAAAAAATAGGCTTTTGGGTGCGCCTTATAGTGCGGAAAATACGGTATTCTGTTTTAATGACTTTGAGCAATGTTCTTTTCTTGAGTGGAATTATCTAATTTCTGTTTGACTTTAGTTGCCACTGAGTTGGTGGACTCAGCAGCCATTAAAAGTGCAAATCAAGCTCAACCTCCCACCACAGGTGTTTTACTGCTGGAATACGGCTGTGATATGTTCATTGTTGATGCATGAAGGAGACATATGAAGCTTTTTTTGCCCCACTTTTTGACAGAATGGATTGATCAATGTGATGCTGAGAGATGGTTATTTGGGTGTCTGCGCAGTATTTTTCATAGAGTCTATGTTTGTTGATATGCACAGCAGCTGCAAGAAATATGTCCACTAGTAGATTGTGGATTCAATTGTAATGAAATTGTGTTGAGGAATGATGAGAAAGGAGTAGATAAACATTACATACGAGTTTGTTGTTCACTGATATGCATCAGTATTCAAAGAGAATGCTTTCAAACTGTCTATATATGTTCCGTATTGTTATTCAGCTGGCTCCTTCACAAAGGCGAACTGATTTCTTTTCCATAATTCCAGTAGTTCGATCTCAGTAAATCAAAAGCCCGAGCTACACAGAATCTAGGATACCTTTATCAAATGTAACTGAAATATTTGTGACTGCTTAAAGCCACATAAATACATTATAAATCATATTGTGGCAGGCCTGAACTGATACAAAAAAATGGGTACTGGTATTCTGACTTTTAAAGAGATGCAATAGCTGTGCTCAATGCATCTCCCGAGGTCCACTGGTCCACCGCCTAACAACTCTGGTAGCCTGCGTGACATTATGATTAAAAAACTAAAAATTATTAGCCGAAAAAAAAAGACTTCAGTCGAGAAAAAAAAAAAGAGCGGGCAAAAAAAGATCTCAGTTGGCGAAACGTTGAGACCATTCGGACTTGTCCACATGAAAAGTAGCTCCCCTGATAGCTCGGCCTTCTGGTCAGGGTGGTGATCGAGCAATCATGAAGATGACTTTCAGTTTACGATGAGTACGTTCAACCATGCCATTTGTGACTGAATTGTAAGTGGTAGTATTGTGGTCTTTGTTGCCCAGTAGTTGGCTGAGAATGGTCCAGAGTTATAAAGTGAAGGCCGGGCCTCGGTCCAAGGTGATACAGGATAGTCAACCGTTGAGTAGGGCCTCAGCGCAGGCTTGGTTGGTGGCTCCTGCCATAGGTACAGCTTCTGGCCAACTTGTCAATCATTCTCTTGGTGTGCAAAAGTAGGGTTGGCTTTTGGAGGATAGCAAAGGACCAACCATGGCATTATGGAGATGACCGAAGCGGCACCGTGGTTGTGAAAATCGTCTGACACCAGTCTCAGTGTGTGCGTGCTGTCTTTGCTAGCCTGGCAGGAAACAGTTGTTGGCCCACTGATGGGCATCATAGTTGATTCCTTGCTACACAAATGTCTGTGTCATCAGTTTGACAGTTGACTCTGTAACTAAATTTATTTCACATACTTTACTTTCTCATACTTTATGTACTGAAGGAGTCAGATAGAAGAAAAAAAGAAATTGACAAGAAGCGAAGCAGACATAAAAAAGAGATTAAAGAGAAGAGAACTTGACTGAGGCCAGGTACTCAGAGTCATCTCATTGGTCAGCTTCCTGGGGTGCTGACAGCCTCACGACTCAGCTCCCTATTGTGCAGGGACAGTTTGATTCCAGGCTACCACATCTGTTGATTGATCGGAATCAATTCATGGGTTGCTCCCTCTAAATTGTGAGCTGGTCTAGGGGTGAAAAGAAGGAAAATAGCAATTAAATTGCAGCACATTGGAGCCAAAAGATGAGAAAAACATGCCCACTGGGCATCTGAGCTGTATGCCAGATCAGGCAGCACTTCAGCCATGGATTGTGGGTGAGGACAAATCCATTAGGAAAAATAAATTACACCCTTTAAATTCCATGAAGCTGGCAGTTATGTGAAGGCTAAAACAATACAGAATACTGTTCAAATGGTAGCTCATAGTATACATTAGGTAAATGTGTTTTATTAAGTGACTAACACACACATTCTGTAAAATTTTGGGAATATAGTCAAAAGCACAATAATGCAAAGTAATGCAATACTTGGCAATGATAGCATGTCATAAAACTTTCAATATAAACTCCAACATAAACTACTAGAACAGTGTTTCACACAATGTGATCTATAAACCACTGGTGCAAAGCAAGCAAGCCCTGAAGATGAGCATTAATAGTATTGTTCAAGTAAGTGAATGAGCAATTTATTTTGGCACAAAACATACAGAACACAAAGTTTGTTAAATGATTCCGAAATGTGCCTTGTTGCCTAGGTCAGGGTAACCATTTTTTGCTTAGCATTGCCCAAATGTAAGCGTTAAAAGTATTAGGAGGGCAAATCACATGGACCTGCAAAATAATTTTTGTTCAGCAATTCTCAACTTTTCATAAAGTGTGTCCTCGCGCCAGATTGTCCTCAGTTGCTTCTCACACACATTATAATAGTATTGAACTTCTCATCTGAAACAATAGAAAATTAAAAACAAATATGGATTGCATTTGAGGATAAGCAAATTATCTCCTGTTTTATTTTTAACCTATGGCGGTTATTACCTTGTCTTTATCCAAAAAAGCGGTGGAAACCTGACATACCACAGCTAAATGTTAAAGCATGCTGCATTACAATGACTTTACTCCAGATGTTCAACACCAGTTGTGCAATGATTTTGCCTCTAAGGTGTTTTGGAATAACAAACACATGAAAAAAATAATTACTTGAGATTCCTCTATAGTGCGCCAGATGCTTTTTGTTGATGCTGCTGATATATGATGTTAATTTGGAAGATAATGACGCAAGAAAACAGTTGAGGTGATTAGTTGGAGTTGGAAAGTTGATTACTGTTTGGATTGTTAATACCTGTTTGACTGCGTTGGATGTATTTAGAATGCTATAGAAAAATGATGAGGAAATAATGAAAAGAGGAAGCACAATTACTAATTTACAATATTCTTTATTTGTATTCATTCACTTCACAGTAATTGTTTGCTGCTGAGCTCCAGCAGACTATATAACCTGTCCTGGTGCTCGGGAATGACGGCACATCAGCTACGTGTCAGCAAAATGGGTTTTTACAAGGCAATTCAGTCAGAAAGCTGCTGATGAAGATATAATAATAAGAATTATCAGTTGCCTTCTTTAGTGATGGCAAAATGATGTATTCACAAGATGTGCCTTTGGGCTCTTTGTCTGGCAGACACAATTACCAATCATTGTTTGTGTTCTTTGTGGTGCAGCTTCATTGTGACTATCTTTACTTTGCATTAGCTCTTGTTCAATTCCAAGATCTCTCAGCAGGCAAGATGTTGTCTCAGTTTTTTGTGAATATTAAGAAAAAGTTGAATACAGTATATTACCACCCATTTCTATTTTGCATAGGATAGCATCAAATTTATGCAACTTGTTGGAATCTGTTCTTTCTTCAGCAGTTGAATAGTATGGATGGATGGATGGATGGCCTACTATCAGTTTGTGTTAAAAATATGGCACTTTACATCCGTCTAAAAATGATTACATGTTAGCAATCATAGTGTTAATGCAGCTAAATCAAGAAATAAAGTTGATAAGTTTGACTTATTTGCTATAGTTTTGTTTACCTTAATATGCAGTAATGTGCATTATGACCTTGTGTGCCTTAGTGTACTCCATATCCCAGTGTGCCCTCAATAGAAGTTTCCCAAAATAGAATTCTTCTTTGAGACTGTGCCTTAGGATCTGGTACACCTTGTTGTCTGAAAAATATGGTAATTTAATTTCATTTAATTGCAATTAAATTGCCATCCACCATTTGAAAATGCCACCTACAGATAATCATAATTTTCTCTTTTCAAATTCCCGCTTGAGGTTTTGAAGTTTTTTTTTTCTCCCTTCGAATGTGATATATGGCCACAAGGGAAACAATAATTCAAATCCTTGAAGAATAAAAGTACAGAATTTCATAACATCCAGTAAGATGGGGGGGAAACAAGAAAAATAAGCAATGAAGGTAGACTATTTGCACATTTCAAATATGAAGCATTGCTGCTGTCAGTTCCATGCATATATCATGCTCCAACTTGGGTGTAAGGAGGAAAAAATTACAAATATATTATACTGAGAAGAGTCCCCAAGCAATGAAATAATTCCTTCTCATATCCTGCCTCATATCAGATGGGTGGCATATTGTGAGTGCGCAAGAGATACATAACAGGCGCTCGGTATACATTTATGAGGTTTAAAAAGCAGAAATGGGAAACAAACAAACCGCAAAACGTTTTTGATGTGAATCACAGCAGAGGCACTAACCTTGGTGGGAAATGCTCCCGGATTTAAGCGGGTAGCTATGCTCAGGTTTAAAGATCGGATGTGCCCATATTGGCATCTATAGGTCTACGCTTATTTTTGTACGATACACAAACCTGCAACAGATGCGGACAAGCAACCAGATGTTTGTGTGGTCTCAGTTATATTAGTTGAACCTACAATAAATGTTATGACACCTTACAATTTGATAAACATGTAAAAAGAGTAAGTCTTACTGTATTAACAGCTCTAATAGCTTTCACTCTTGTTTAACATAACCAGACATGGGTCACTTTAATAAATAAATAAAATAAATAAATGTAAATGGTGAAAAACAAAATACAGAATATGCTCTAAATCAGAATTCAGCACTTAAACCACCCATGGAAACCTAACTTTTTGATGAAGAAAATGCTCCTGGAGTGCCGACACATTTACTGCACCCACAATCTACCCAAGTCTGCCTCACTGAAAGGACACTTTAGATGTGCATTCTAACCCCTAACAATCAACCATCACCTATTTTTGTTCGCTCTTTACTTCTGTTATATTTCTTCCACGTCCAACTATGTGATCTTGTCAGCTGCCGAGTCCTATTTCTATCACAGTGCAGCGCTAGATTATTAGCATTGTCCGAGAAATTATGGTTCTTGACATTTAATTAGTGAGCTGTAGAAAGTACAGTTATGCTCAGTTATTTTGTGAGCACCTTGATCCTTTAGATTAGTAAACCATTAAAGAAAACACGCACTTATGTGCTCTTAACCTTTTTTTTTTTTTTTTTGAGGTGTGCCTTCCAAACTTGAAACCCAGTCGCTACCCAGTAGTTGAGAACCACAGTGGGTGTGTTTGTGAAATGGGAATTCACAGTACTCAAAGTCACTAAACATAAACATATTAGCCACATGACTTCAATACATACTGTAACAATAAAACATATACCCTATTTTTTCAATAATAAAATTCATAGTACTAAATATTTCCTCCCCCTACTCTTTAGGTTTTCCTGGTTTGTTGCATATCACATTTTTTATTGTTTGGATCAATTTTCTGATTTTAAGTAATGCAAATGCTTGACGGAAAACAATGTTATGATTAAAGTTTAAATACAACGAAAACAAAAATTAAAAAATAACAATAGTTTATTTTAGCTCACTAGCTCAGTGAATTTTTTAAATTTTACTCATCTGATTCCACTAGTTCCTACATTTAACAAAGCAATTACTGATCTTGATGTTCTGCAAAACTTTGTCTTTGCCACACTGTGAATCGACCCCTCTCTGCATGCTAAAATTATTCATGCAGAAGCACCTATACAATAATTTTGACACATTTTTGCAATAAGATACTCACAGTATTACATTTATGACATGAGCCCACCATGAAATCGATTTGTGGAACCGTGTAACCCAAAGTAAAGAGGGGAGATGGAGGAATTAGTGTGAACACGTGAGAAATGATTTGAACTTGGAGGGGGTGGTCTACGTCTTGAAAAAAAAAAAATCATAAAATGTATTATGCACTAAGCCAAGGCTCCTCCGCCTTGGGTGCTTTTTTTAGTCCCTTGTGCATTTGGAACAATATGGGGTCATCCTGGCATAGACACTAAGCCCCTGAATCTCTCTCTATGTCCCTCGCTGCTTTTGTCTGCCTGCTGCTGAGGCAGCACCAATCCCTCCTCCTCAGAAATGGAAGGATATTATAAAGTATTAAGAAAAAGTCCAGTGGGAATTGGAAGAGATAAAAGTTGAAAGTTTACATGCAGCACTCTTTGGTATCTTTGATACTTTCCACCAAGTCAGGGATTAGTCAAATTAAGTCGCAGATGTGGGTGTATGTCATAATTCTTGTAGAGATGAGATTTGAAAGTGAAATGCAGTTTTATGACGATTTCCAAAAAGGTAATTGTGCTTAAACCATTTTTATCAAGACCCTTTGAGAGTGTCAGTGACAGTTTCACATATTGTTATGTAAAAGAATAAAAAAAACAATATCACTATAAGAGGTGTTCAAGCATAAAATTCTTCAGCCTCATATGCACCATATACTGCATTATCCACATAAATAGCAAGGGCTCTCCTTGGTGCAAAATGAATGAATCGTTAAATCGCAATTGTTTTTATAAATTACTTAGATTAGCATAACCTCGACGAGCAATCACACGGGCATTGACCTCGGACTTTCCTTAACAGTAATTACCTCAACTGTGTCTTTTATGCACTCATGAAAACCCTAATTACCTGAATGGTCAACAGATCACACTCTACCAGAAGACAGAAAAAGAGAGGAAAGGTGCTATTAATTATAAAAACAATTCAAAGCTACTGATAACTTTTACACTATATTCAAAATTTTGAAAATACTTGAACATGCTTTAATATCTTCGTCATTCAGGGTAAGAACTGAATCTGCAAAACTGAAAGTGTTGTCATGCATGGCCCTCTATTAGCCAAACGCCTGTATCAAGGAATCTTGAATCATGAGAAAATTGAAATGAGAACTTGAAAATGTTCGGCCGAAAGTGAAAGAGAGAAACACTTGGCCAAAAACCAAAACGCCAAGAGGACACACTTCTCTTCATGGCAGCCAACAGACTTCAGGAACAGACTGTAACGTCACACATGCGTCCGGCACAGGGCTTTAAACAAATGATGAAAATGAAAAAAAAATGCATACTATGGCTTTGGATATTAATTTAGTTATGTTTTTTTTTCCACCTATTCAAAGAGGACTAATTTAAATGGGCTCCAGTATTTTTGCAATAAATATTAGAAATATTCCCAATTACTAGAATGGAAGACATAAGCTTAGTTTTTCCATTAGATACTGCAAACTAGAGTGACTAGATTGTATTCTATTCTAAATAAGAATGGGAGATGTAAGCTTAGTTGCAATGTTTCATTAGGTATTCCAAATGAGAGTGACTAGATTGATATATATTTTTTAATTATAATATAATACAGAGTAATTTAAAACCTGTCCTTCTTCCCGATTTGTCTGCTTTTATATATTGATAGAAAGCACACATTGTGTGGACATTTGCAGATTAATGTTTGATGCATTAACTGACTTTTTTTCTGTCTTAGTTTGAAATGTCAGATTGCATTTGAATGCACCACATACAGCAGCGAGCTAGGAGACTTGTGCCATATCATACAATGAAAGCATAAATGATTATTGGTTTCTTAGCAACCAGAAATTGATTTTTTTTTAAATGACAGTGATTTGACATTGTTAGTTCTGTGATTTGATGATAATTAAAACAGAATTATGAAGTTTTCAACTAGTCACTTTGCTACCACAGTTACGACAGCTAACTTCAAAATGAAAGTCTTCTATTTCTTTTGCATTGCTGTCCATAAATCATTTTGCGTGTTTGTTTTGAAAATGGCCTTTCCAACAACATCATTGGCATGTGTTGTCGACCTTGATAGGTCATTCAGTGGGTCGTTTGTAGCTCAAGGAAAGATTTGAAGGTCCGCAGTCCTCTCTTCTTGACCCGCTGAAATGTTTTTATAGTAGTTACCTACCAAGCGATGCCCTTCTTTCTCCTGTGTGGAATTCAGACAGAAGCTTGATACCTGTCGTTTTTGTGTCATCACAACATCCTTCTTCAGACATATTGTTTTGGTTTTGACGCTTCTTCTTCTTTTTTGTTTTTTTTGGCATTTTTAGCTGAAACATTTCTGTGCATCCCTAATTAAAATCCTTCTGAGAAGCGTTCATTTTTGTAATTACAATTAAACTCAAAATTAGAATTTCCCCACAAAAATGGCATCTGGAATCAGAATTTGGCATTCTAAATCCTGCCTAAGATAGCTGTCCAACATGTTATGTTAAAAGTACACATTCCTGACTTAAGTGTCTTTCTTTTCAGATTTCCAGTGTCACCATCACCAAACTCACTTTTCCACAGAATGATTGAAGAGCTTAATAAAATCTGTCAAATTCAGTATTTTCTCACAAGGGATTCAGATCTTGTCCAAGCCCTGGGCATTACAAGACTCGACCCCCTGTTGATGGCCTCTGCACTGTCTTGTGCTGCGCTATACAGCCAACAACTTTTTTCCCTGTACCTCCATGTCACCATTGTGCTGACAAGAATATAAAGGATCTGACAGAAGTGCTACCTCCCACCTTCAGGCGGTGATCGCACATTATATTCTAGTTTGCACTCTGTAGTTAATAGATACTCAGTGTTCTCTACCCTGCGGTGATCAGGCTATCAACAGTTCTGAGGACTATTCTCCCTCCCGGCTCCTCTGTGATGAAAAGATCTTTTTGTCTGCTGCAAAACAGCAGAATCTCAACTTCTTATCATTTCTTCAGTAATGACAACTTCCGGGTTACATGCCCAGCCTTTTCAATCCAGTATCCCAAATTTGCGCTTTCTTCTGTTAGTGAACTACATCAATACCTCAAGTCGTCTTGATATACACAGTAAAGTGCCATCCCATTAGAACGTGTCACCCTTCGACCACAGACCAATCTCCATATTACTGTTTCCTCTCCCTTTCAGAGAAGGCTTCAGAAATACCTCATTTCACAAATGTTAACCGTGATTTATGTTAAGAATGTGTTAAGAACTGTTAAGAAGTCAAAACTATGCAAAATTGAGATACTGTGTGTTGCTAACGTCAGCGAAGAGAATTGAGTGAAGGTAAATATGTTCTTATACGTCCCTGTCTGGTTCCCTTTCTAAGAAGACAGAGAAAATGCCAACACAGCCGTTACCTCAAACTGAACTGCAAATATAAAATATTCTTTTTATGTTGTCCATCACACAAAGACAGGCACACTGTTTATTATACAGTACCTTGTTTGATGCAACTGTCAACTGCTCCGTGTCAATAATTATGAATTGACAATGCAACACCTTCCTTTAGGTCTGAAGCAGGAATTGTTTAAGCACATATGCATGTCAACAGAGCAATCAAGGCTGCTTCTGCTACAATATGGCCACTGTACTACGTAGACCGAAAGGTGAAGTTCTCAATTTACCAGTTGAGAGACGATCACTCTCTTCTGAGCCATACTGCACAACAATACGTTCCCAATCTCACCTATGGCCACGAGCTTTGGGTAGTGACCGGAAAGAAAAGGTCATGGATACAAATGGTGGAAATTAGCTGCTGATGTGGGCTGTCTGGGTTCACCATTGGAAAAAAATACGAGTTCTGTCATCTGGGGGGTAGGACACATTTTAACAGGATCTAGCTGAGATGACTCAGGCATTAATCCCGTCTTCTGGGGGGTGTACACCTGGGAAGAGACCTTGGGGCAGACCTTGAACATGCTGCAGGGACTACAGTATGCCTCACAGCTGGTCTGTAACACCTCTCTGTCTGCCCCATGGAGGCAGTGGAATTGACCAGAAACGGAAAAGCGATTTTAACAGTCACACTCTAAATGGGATGCGATCCTGGGCATATGAGCAGTGTTGGACAAGCTACTTGAAATATGTAAAGATGGCTTTATATGGTGGCTCTGAAGTGCAAACAACACAAAAAACCCCAAACAAACAAAAAACGGTAATTCCTAACAAAAAAACAAAATACCTTAAAAGAGAGAAGCACACAAGAAAAAGGAGCATTCAAAGAAAAGCATGCAAGAAAAATGTAGCATGCAAGAAAAAATATGCAAGAAAAATAAGAGGACACAAGAAAAAAAACACAAAAAGAGCACACAATAAAAACGGGCATGCAATAAAAAAAACACACTAGAAAAGGAGCACACAAGAATAAAAAAGCACGCACAACAAAAAAAAGGGGCATACTAACATTCCCCCTCTGAAAGTAATGGTTTGTGTGGAGGAGAATGGTATGGACTCATTGCTGATTGGATGACAGGGGGCAACTTGATTGGACATACTCAACATTCGTCCTTGAGGACACAAGCACCATTTGAAATTGTGGTATTATTGTGCAGTGACACATCAATGTCCTCAATTGGCGTTGGGTTTTAACCAGCTGTGTTCTTCCTCAAATTTGACATATCAGAGTCATGGGTTCAAGTCCCACTAGTTGCATTTATTTTTTTTCTGTATGAGTTTTTTCCTATGTTTACAATTTCTTGCATACTATCTGTATTTGAGAACCAGCCACAGTTTCACACATATGTTGATGAAGAGAACAGTTGGAGCACAGAGGAAAGTCCGTACACAACTTCTCTAACGCCTAACTGTTATTCATGAATTGAACACTTAGGGCCTAATTGTTCTGTTCATCAATGTTCATGACACAAAGCGTTTGCTTCTCAACTGCTGATAGTTTGCAAGAAAATGGTCACACTTAATTACTACTGTACAGTGCTCACTAAGTTTAAAATTAAGAGAATCGCTGGGCATGAAAGTCATCACCCTATTCATAAAAAAAAAAAAAAAAAAACGTGACAGACAGCCGACAAGTATTTTACATTATGAGAATTCCTGTTGCTGGTAAGGAAAGAGCTAAAACGGAGCTTAATTTGGATAGGCCCATTTTGACTGATGCCTGAGAAGCAATTTGACAGGGCTGTGATTCTTTGACAGCGGCATCAACATTTAAATCACTGTTAGCACTTATTTTTAAAAAGGAAGAAAAAAAAAACTTGTCAGAGGATTAATGTCCTGCCCAAAGACAATGTTGTGTACATCCAATCAGCAGTGAGTCCACACCCCTCTCCCCCACCCACACCAACTACTTGTGTTTGTGTGCTCCTTTTTAGTTGAGTGCGTTCTTTTTCTTGCATGCCTTTTTCTTATATGCTCCTTTTTTCTTGCATGCTCTTTTTTGCACTCTTCTTGTTTCTTGTGTGCACATTTTTCTTGAATGCTTCTCTCTCGTAAGTTGTTTTTTGTTTGCACTTTTTTTGCTTGTTTGCTTTGTTTTTGTTTGTGTGATTTGCACTTCAGGGCCACCTACTTTTTCCCTAAAGCTAACAACGCTCTGAAAAACAACAAAACAAGAATTCACTGAAAATAAAAACTACACTCTATTTTTTATGCTATAATATTTTTTCTGTTTATTGTTCATCCATCCATGGAGCAGCTCCCCAGTTTTGTGTTATATCTATTCAATGAAAATATGTCTATTCTATTCTATTCTATTCTATTCTATTCTATTCTATTCTATTCTATTCTAGTCTAGTCTAGTCTAGTCTATCTTAATGAAGCAATCTACCAGAGAACAACCCCCCTAAAGTAGGTGAGATGATAAAACTGATAGCTTGATGGTTAATCGATCAACTTCCATACCTACTTACACGCAAGGTGCATGTAATCAATCACTGTTATTTGTACCTTTCTGATGCATGCAATATTTTTCTGAATAAATACAATCACTAACTGAAGTGCAACTAAACTAAAACACAAATAGTGCATGGCACAGAAATAAGATTTAGAAAAATAACTCTCCAGACTCTCATACATATAGGCTCTTGAACATTTCCTGTGCAAACACACATACACACGCACGCACACACACTCACACACACACATGCATGATCACACAGATTGAATTCCTACCCTGTGTAGAGATAATTACTGCGGGCAGTAGTGTAGTGCAGTTTAGCAGAGGGAGGCAGAAACGTGATGTGGCCTGCAGTGTTACCTGGCATTCATTCCTCTCAATAGAGTTTATGGAGACATTAGGCAAAAGTCATTAACTACAGCAGAGACAAGGAGAGATGAGGACACAACCAACACAGTCATTGAGCTATAAAGAGTACTGGAGTGTGGGGGATGTGTTTCACCATCTCCATGCAAGTGTGTGTACCAAAGTTGAAGCCCATGTGTGTCTATGTCCAGAATATGTATTGGCATAATTCAAATCACAAAAGCACCAGCTTTCCTAAAATTACAAACACACAATAACCCAAATATTAGGTATTGAAGGAGCATAAAGTACTTTGGAACAGCTTGCATTTTAATTAAATAATTATGTTGATCATTTATGCATATTAGTCAAGTGGAATTAACTTAATCAGTAATACATTGAAAACAAATAAACAACTTAAGCAATTATAGAGAATGAACTTTAGAACCTGTATAGTGTGATCGAAGTTTTCATAATATCTTTGAACTTGTGTTAAACTTGTAATCCGACCTTGGGGTCAGGCACAAAATTACAGCTGTGTGCTTGCGCCCATATTGTGTGATTCTGGGGTGTTATTGATTGCTGAATTTTCATAACTAATGTTGCTAATAAATAACTGTAATTATTCTTATATTAACAATTGGTATGACTAGTTAGGTTATGGAAGGAAAAAGCATAGTTGCAGGGTTTGGCGAGGCATCTTAATGGGTGCAAATGGGTTAGAAAGATGAGACAGAAGAGATTTATTCTTCAGAAAGTTGTCGAGAAGCTGATGTTTGTGGAATGGAGAAAGGGATAGGGACTGTTGGGACTGTGTTTACAGGATGTCTGCAGTGGGAAGAACAGGTCTGACTGACCTGAAACAATGGATGAGGAGATCGAACCAAACCAGATGATCATCAAGTGCCTTGCCTTTAAAAGGTTTAAAAGGATGATAAGGTTTACCCAAAGACCGAAATAAATATATATATATATATATATATATATATATATATATATATATATATATATATATATATATATATATATATATATATATATATATATATATATATTAACTAAACAATAAATGTTTTAACTAAACAATCATTTGACATTATTAACATCATTTTTTTATTGTCACAATGATGATGAGGCCCATCGTTCACAGTGAAGATTCAAAAGACTCAATTCATTTGTGAATGTAACATCACTACAGTATTGTAGGGGCTCATCAGATTTGGGTGAATTTGATATTAAAAAAAAAATTGATATTAAAAAAAAACAAAAAAACAAACAAACTATTGTTCAGTGCACAAATGGCAACTTTCCAAAGTTTTCATCAATCTAATGTATTGAAAATGGCTTGCTCTCTTTCTGGATGCAATGCTAATGGTTGAACAAATTTATCTTTGGAGTCTTCTGCAAAGTGATTATTTTGGAGACCGAGACAGAGGAATTGGCCCGACGCCTGCAATATTAAAATTGCATTGTGACTTAATACTTGGCAGGGCCTATTGGTAGAATGCATGTCCACACTTTCTGCATGAAAAATACAATATTTTGGTACCTAGTGACATATTTTGCCATCCTTGAACAAAATTGTCATTTACCACATTTGTTCTATCCATTAACTAATAATTGCAGTGACTTCCATGTTAATGTATATTTTATTTACACTCAAACTATTTAATCTTAGTTAAATATTAACAAAGTAATATTTCTTTTAAATACCTAAAAATATAAGTAGGTCAGCAAATTAAATATCTTACCATTTTAGCCCCATAAACGTTTGCAGTACAGCTACAGTACCAAGACCAGTTTGTCAGTCCTTTTATAATAAACAGTGACTGGCCAACATTGCTTGAGTTTAGTTGACTGTATTCTTTTTTTCCCATCCTATAACAAGGCAAAGAGGCACACGGTTCTCTTTTGGAGCCTGAAAATCAAATATGGTGTTAAAGCTGATCCCGTCAGCTAAAGGGGACTCTGTAAGAGGCTTTATTTGTGCTGTGGCTCTGTTGTCTGTGGGGTTTTTCATTAAAGGCTAAAGTAAGACTGCCAAAGTATGTCAGACAGAAATGGCCTTTTCTATCAAGCAGAAAAGAGCATTGACTCTTATTTGATTTTAGTATATGATGTTTGGGTTATGACAGCGTAAAGAGAACATGGGGAGACGGCTCAGTGTTAATGCACTAACCAAACACTTTTATCTTTGTAGTTTGCACCACTTTGTTTCATTTGTTTAGCTTGAAGGTTGGGTGGTCACTGGTGGGTGCGTATGCGTGTGCGCGTGCATCACAGGCCTCATTGGGAACCGGTTCCAAGCTGGGTGACAGATTGTCCAGACAATTGCTTTTAACAACCTAGAGGGAAACTAGGCCAAAAAACCCTAATGTCTTGCCTCACTGATCCATTCCAACATTACATATTACTTTCCCTTGCAATAATTTATAAGTAAAATATGTCATGCAGACCCATCCCAGCCACCAAAGGCAGATGTTGCCTTTCATTTTGGAAATTCAAAAAGACAAAAAAGATGTTGAATGAAACAGATTACATTGCTAATGCAATGCAAAGACTGCAAAACAACAATAAAAGACATTATTATTATTATTATTATTATTATTATTATTATTATTATTATTATTATTATTATTATTATTATTATTATTATTATTATTTGTTTATTTGTTTATTTTTTTTTTTTACTTTTGTGTTCCAAGAAATAGCAGGATAACAAAACTAAGACATTTACAAACAGTATAAGAGAATAATAAAATGAAAATAATGTCGTGCAAATATAGAAAAACTAAACTAGCAACAGAATTATTTACAGTCAAAAAGTGATTAATAAATAGTAAAACATCTGTTCTTTTCATCTGAATTAAATAGCTGTATTCTTATTTTTGAGATGTTTGTCACTCATCAGCCTAATGTTAATTGAAATGCTTTCAATGAATGAAACAAAATCATTCTCATAATGAAATACAATAGCAATTTAGCAGTGGCCATTTATGGAGCATATTTTGTCTCCAAGCTTGTTGAGAAAAAGAATAATGCAATCAGTGTTATTCAAATGTCAGTAATGAAGAATGAAGTCCACACCCAAACTCATTTAGTGCAAGGCAACTGTGACCACCAGAAATAGTTCTCTGCAAAGGAAAATAATCGAAAAGCATTGTCAAAAAAGAACGTTTCATTGGGCCATTGCAAAAAATGTGGATGTGCAGCTTGCTGAGAATTCCTTAATTTTCTCCGGTTTAAATGAAAGATCTTTAAAGGAGACCAAACACACTGACCATCAGCATTGCAGAATCAACATGAGCAAACTGATTTGAATCTTCACTTTAGCTAATTATGTGTAAACATTCAAACTGACGAATTCTATTGATCTTGAAACCCCCCTGATGGAACCCGTTAACCCGTCCCTTTGGCTGCACAGTAGTCTCATGGAGAGCTGCTATATTAGTGGCGCCCAGGGGTCTAGTTAGAGTAAAGCTTGTTGCTGACCAAACTTGATAACGATCATAGTTTACACTTGAAGGAGGGCAGGTGTTGTAATCTACTCCATTACTGGAGTTTTATCTACTGTGGTTGGTCTATTACACCTAGGAAATTAAAAAAAAACAACAGACATACCTGCTATATTATGTTTCTCGTATTTTGCTATTTTTAGGTTAAACACGAGTAGAAACACAGACACTAAAAAAGCGGAGCTGCTTCAATTGACCGATTAACTGTTTTCACGCCCACAACAGCGCAAAAGCCCTTTTCTAACTGCTACCAATAAAAAAATGAGAGAAACTCCACCCATGCCCAGTTAGACTGCACTTTGTGGTAACTTGCACAGGGCACAACTAAACTAGAGACCTAGGTTTAATTCAATCAGGGAACACATTGGTCAATAGTACAGTGAATATATGTTGCAGAATGATTGGCGGTTTCATATATATGAATGTGACAAGACCAAAATTATTAGGAAAAAAAAGAACTTATACTTCAGCAACTAAATTCTTTAATCACTTAATTGTGGAGAAGAACATCTCCTTCTTGTCATATTGCAGAGAGAAAAATGCTGACATTAAAATGTGGATTAATTTTAAAAACAGAATCAGTGCTGGGAGAAGATAACCAGCTTCAAAGACCAGACATTTTGAAATTGGAACCATCACAGGGTCCTGTTCTGGCGTTAAATTTTAACTAACTAAAAGATGATTCAAGGATTGCCCCAGTTCATGACAAGTGATAAGTGCGTATAAATGTCATCTTCTGTATGCATTAGAACTGCATTGAATATATTGAGACTCCACAATTAAATTAGTATATTTTCATTATTAGTCCTCTGTGTAACACCAGCCTCAAAAGTCAGAACTAATCGTAAATCATCTTCTGTGGCTCTATGCCACTGAGCATTTGAAACATTGTTGACTTTTCTTTGTGGGTATTTGCACTTGCACATTTTATTGTAAATGGTTTTAACTGTAATTGTATGACAGAATTCTTACGATGTTTATTCAAACTAGAAAATGGTGAATAATTTATTGACTTTCATATGGCAAACAAGGTTTTAAAATTAGAAGACAACAAGCCACACAGATTGGACCAGACTGTGATTTTTAAGGATCCATTGTATGCTGCTTTTATTTGTGTTTTTGCAGTATGCCCTAGCAACTGGAGTAGTTCTGGTGAGCAGCAGTCTAATCTGATTCCAAATGATCTATAAGACCGTGAATAGCATTCTATATGCATGAATTCCACCTTTGCAAATGTCATGGATTATAACAATGATTGTGATTGTATGTTTATGCATGTGGGTTCATTCATGCCAATAAAAAATGAGCGCCCTATGTACAGTAGCTAACGTGACTTTCCACTGCTAAAAACAAGAGCTTTATAACCTTATATTCGCATAAATGATTATTACCCCAATTTGTGGCAAATTATGTTTAAAAAAACAAAACAAAACAAAACAAACAAAAAAAATCCTAAAACCTGGACACCTACTGCAAGGTAAACAAACAAGACAAAGCAGTGAATGAATACTACAGATTAGATTTTGACTTATATCCTGGAAAAACATGGTAAGGTCTGTAAGGTAGGCACAGAATAATATATATTCCACAAGAGGAAAAAGAACAAGGGTGGGGTTATTGTAGTCTGGTCCCCTCCAAGGGGAAACAAGAAGCGCTAACTGTTATTTTCATGAATGGCTGAATGCACAACAAACCCCCTTTCAGTGAAACAAAGCAAACCATGTCTCCCCTAAGCTGTACAATATACAATATACAATAAATTAAGTAAATTATTTTCATGTATTACCACAGTATATTGTGTTTGTTTGTCGTTGTCACCCGAGTTGCTCTCTATTTGGAAAAAAATGAGTAGAACCGACTGCATTTATTATGTATGGGTGAGAGTCGGGCAGAGTGAGTGCTCTTGTCTCCAGGAGGATCTCTCCAGAGACTTTGGTGACCGTCTCTAATTGGCTAAGGAGGTGGAACCAGCACTGAGGTAAGAAGCATAACATGGTACTCACTTAACTTCCAAACACATTATACTAGCCACAGGTGCTGATTTTGTAATGATTGAGAAAAAAAAAAATCTGAGATACAGTACACAAAGGGAGCAGGTTAACCAAGTGAGAATGCTTAACTACTCCATCAACAAAATTTACATACCTTAGCATAGTGCTCGATATGCTGTCGACTGTTCCCTGAGCAATCTCACTGGGCCGCAATATTAATGACAGCTATAACGTTGGAATCACTGGTAGCACTCATTCATCTCAAATCTAGCACTAGCAACTGTTCTTGGCATCAATAAATACAGAGCCTGTCCTTTTATCGTTTGCATCCTTATTCTTGTTTGCGTCCATTTTCTTGTTTGTGTCTTTTTTCATGTTTGTGCCTTTTTTCTTGTTTGCATTGTTTTTCTTGTGGTGCTTTTCTCTTATAAGGTTATTGTTATGTTGGCAATTATCTTTTTTCTTTGCTATTTTTTTTTTCGTGTGTTTGATTTGCAATTCAGGGTCACCGTTCATAACAAACATAAATTCATATAGAGATTACGGATTAGCAATTTCATCCAATTTTTGAACTGATATTCAATTTTATCTTGCTATCGACTAGCTCTGGTCTCTACGTAGCATCTACAAAATACAACAGAAACATTTTGGGTGGCCAACCTTGGGATTCTTTTTGTAATACTCACCAAAACAAGCATCTGTGCACAGTTTAGTAAATACAGTAAACATAATCACCAATTAAAACTGCCAGCAAGTGACATCTGCAGGAACACCTGGAGTTAAAAGGCAGCAATCCAAACTGCATCATAAAGCATTAGACTGCATTAAATTACTACCCCCAGTACAAAAAATTCAAATCAGCCAAATGAGAAATTATGTTGGTGGAACATGAGGTGCAGGCAAACTGGTGAAAACAAATTACTTTTATAATTTTAATTGCTGGCCTTTGATGTTCTCATTTGTGAGTATAACATTTTGTAAGTAAGATGATAGAATGCAATTGGAATATAATATCCATGCCAAAATTTTATTGTCACGGCTAGGCCATATTAAAAACCAAATCAGTTTTTAATTGAAACAAAAACCTTGAATTGCCCATTGTGAACATTCAGCATTGCCAGTTATCAGAGTTATCAGAACGAGACAGAACACAACCGGAGTTCAAACATTTGACTTTCTGCAAAAAAGGAGAGCGGTGAGATCAGAATAATGAAAATACATGTGTTTAAATGAGATTGTATGTTTTCATCAAGCATACAAATAAGACAGGTAACAACAGTAAAGAAAACAAACTTTAGCCGCTGATTGCAAAGAAGGACTTTTGGCCACTTTAAACTACCGGTATATATATATATATATATATATATATATATATATATATATATATATATATATATATATATATATATATATATATATATATATGTATATATATATATATATATATATATATATATATATATATATATATATATATATATATATATATATATATATATATATATATATATATATATATATATACACACATATATTACATGCTTCTCATTGAATTGAAGACTTTAAATATAAAGTGTCAATGTCTGTGTAAATACAGGGGCAATGTATAATATTTAGATGGTTTAAAAGTGATTTCAAAGGAATAAATTGAATTATTAGAAGTTTCAAAAACTTGCAACCAAATGTACTCCTAACGACCAACAGCATGTTTTAAATAGAATTGTATATCTAGTTATCATTAAATCATATTACATGGGGGGTGGCACTCCCCTGGAGGTCGCCATGTCTGTTATAGTTAAATGGTAAATGCAGCACCTCCTGCTGTCCGTAATAAAAAACGGGCAAAAGCTTAAGCATTGTCCCTTTAGTGGTAAATTCTAATTTCAGTTTGAACTTTTTGTCACCCCTACATTGATTTTATTACTGGTAGTAGAACATGACTCTGAAATTACTTTGGTCTTTTTGCTCCCCAATGAATAAAAGTGTTCTTGCACATTATACACATATTCTGTGTGGATGTATAGAATAAGACGCTCTTTCACCCGCAAAGTAATTGCAGAAGCCTTCATCTCCCTGTCTGTTTGTCCGCTTTTGCATTATCACGACTCTAGATTGGTTTAGCCGGCCTTCCCTGTGGAAGCATAGTGGACAAACAAATTACTTTCATCCTTTTAAATAATTCTAATAATAAAACGATGTACGAGCAGGGTCAAAACGATGAGGTGTGGCGTTATAAGAGAAAGTGCCAGGTGAATTTGGGGTCCTGGTTGAAATAATGAGGGTGTGTAAGCTGAATATTTTTGGAGTTGGTTGAATATATGAATGTGGGGAGAAGAATTTTAAAAATCCTGCCTTGCAAAATATGTTTTTTCCCCCCCAGTCTCCTTAGCATTATGCCTACTGTCATTGCTAGTTGGATTCTTGATAGTTAGATTTCATAGGTGCAGCAGAGGCAAAATTGATACAACACATTTTTTGCTAAATCTGCATGGTCTCTCTGTTGTTTTGTACCTTCTCCTTTATCCTGTGTGCAGTGTTTTAGTATCTGCTGGTTTTGTTCAACATCATGCTGATCTCCTGTCATCCATCCATTTTCTCGAGCCGTTTATCCTCACAGACTTGCTATCCCAGCTGACTTCGGGCAGTAGGTGGGGGACACCCTGATCTGATTGCCAGCCAATTGCAGAGCACGTAGATATGGACAGCCATCCAATCACCCAATCACACCAAAGGGCAATTTAATCTGTCCAATACACTTTTTGGAGTGTGGGAGGAACCCGAAGTGCCCAGAGATAAACCACGCAGGCACGGGGAGAACCTGCAAGCTCCAACACATGAACCCGGAGCGAGCTGGATTTGAACTCAGGTCCCTGTGAGGCAGATGTGCTAACCACTTCCTGTCAAACGTACTGTAAATATTTCTGTTCTCCCCATTTGTATATCTTTTCAGCTATAGCTTCTTCCACCTATTTTTTTTTATTCCTGTATGGTGCGGTGCAGTTAAAAATAGTTTGATCAGACACATACTAAATTTATTTCACGCTACATTCATTACATTTTTCTGTAACACTGTAATATAAAATATTAAATACACAAAAAAATATTGTACTTGTTACAAATGAGAGTAACTTAATGCATAACACCGCATTATTAACCTGAATGTGGTCATTTTCCCCCCTCAACTTCGCCAAAACCACCGCGAGATTGGAGGAGAAAAGTCCAGGGCAAAATGTATACTTGCTGATCTACTACAGGTTGAGATGAAACGTCAGGTGAAATATGGACAATATTTACACAAGAGGAACATACATCCATTATTTTTAGTTCTGCAGAGATAAAGACAAGAAAAATATCATCATTAGGTGCACTCTGTGTGCAACACCTAAAAAGCTGTCCACTTCTCGAAATAGGACCAGTAATTTGACAAACCATTTAGAGCGGGGCCAGAGTAACGTGAGGTTAGTGGAAAAAAAAACAAAAAAACACGAGCATTGCGCTCCCTCACTGAGAATGACATTTCCACATCAAAAGGTTAGAAGATTCCTTAGGAGATATACTGCTGCCTCCCACAGTGGATTCACCAGCATTTGTAAGCCTTGTCAGCAAGATTCCTGTCAACTAGCAATAATGACAAGGTAAGCTAACGCTAATTGTGTGAAGGCGAAAGCCTTGAGCTTTCCCATTGCACACAACATTTAACTCATTCATTTTGCCTTAGGGACCCTTTCCATCATTCCAATAATTAATAAATAGTAATACTTTCCCACAATTCCATATTTCCACAATTCCACTTATAATAATTCATAATTCATTCCCAATGGCATAATTAACATTTGACATTTGAAGCTCCCCCATTTCACATATACATCATTCAATCCATTTCTTTCACATTTTCATCATTATTAGTATTCACACAGTCCAATAAATCATAACTATTTTAATATTATTACGCATAATTCCTCATTCATTCCCACTATTCTCGGCAAAACTTTGTAACCTTCCTTCTTTGCCATTACTCATCCAATTTACACTGTTCCAACTTCAATTGATTCCCTTGATTCCCAGCATTCCATGGGTGTATCCATTTTTCTCTTCCCATAATTAAAATTTTTCCCACATTTCCGCCTTTTTCAGTTTTTCCCTTGGATCTTCTACATTATTTGGCCTAGTGAAACCATTCCAACTTTGTAATATACGGAATACTTCACAGATTCAAGCAATTCAAACGTTCAACATCAATCCACCATTCAACACATCTCCCTTCAGCGTTTTCACCTTCACAAGCAATTTATTCAGGAATTGCACATGTTCTAGTTTTTGTTGTATAATTGCTATTAATAATAATATATAATTAGTTGTGGTCACTGTGTATCAAGATGAAGCATACAAAATTCATGTTAGCCAGCATGTGTAAACACCTTAACAATGATGTAGGCTTGCTGCTAACGTCAGCCCTAGTGAAACCATCTACTTTTGAAACATTTGTCTCCAACCTAGCCAACTGATCTTGAATTTGAATATTAACGTTAAAATTGTGAAATGCACTGTTTTTGTCGGCAGCATAAACAATGAATCACTATGCTGTGAAGCTAGTTATAAATTGATTACGATACAAAAAATGTTTTGTATCTTGTCTTTAAAGGTTTACAATACAATATAGATGAAATTACTTGTGCTGGTTTTAGACTTAACCCTTTCAAGCTCACATTAAGTTACTTTTTTTTTCAAACTTTAAAAAAAGCCTCAATCAATATGAATGTGGAATACCTCTCATATTATTGTTGCAAATTTGCAACGCCTGCCTGGAGAGGGTTTTAAACCAACTTTTCACTGGATGTGCAATGAGCTACATTTAGAATGGCAAATCCATATTTCCAGTTATGGTGGTGAGAGTATTATAAAATAAAATTAATGCAATAGTACTGTAATGCATCACATTTCAAACATTGTAATGTAACTAATTACTTTGAAATGACAATAATACCTAATAAACAATGCATTATAGTTTTGAAGTAACTTGCCCAACACTGCCCACCAGTGTGTCTTCACCTCCAGTTTCACTCAGGGCTCATGTGAACACAATATTCAACACTCACCTTGTTACACAGGAGAATTTTGCTTATGTGAACTATTAAGTCACCTGTATTTCCTAGTTTTAACCAGTAGCCATTTACACATTGTCAGTATAAGAGCCCGTTTACCCAACGATGCTTCGGAGTAGAAATGGCAAACTATTCTATGGAGAGTGCCTTTCAGACCATGGTTGTCCAAATTTTATTGCCTCAAGATGTACTTTTTTGGCAGCCAACTTAATGCAATTATCTTTTCTTCAGGTTGGGGGTGGAGATTGCTGCCAATTAGCTAAAATTACGGGCTGCCAAAAGAGTACAATACACAGTAGAATGCACACTACTGTGCTAGTTTAGTCCTTCAACAGACAGGGGCTTGAAAATGTCCTCTAGCACCTAGAACACAAGCTGAAAACCTCATAAGATAAATTATGTTTACAATGGACAATCAACATAGCACTGGTCGGTCAACCGACCACTGTGAGTTTTTTGCTTTACCTATTGAGGTTGTAGGGAGAGCAACGCAATCATTTTACCTCAGCCACATCAGAAGGGAAAATGGCAGACACACCCGTAATATGACATCACTATACAAATGTCCACAGCAGAGCACACACCAGCTCTTATGTCATAAACACACATGCATAAATGATAAAGAATAATAAAGAATGTAGTCCTAATCCTTACAATAACAGAAGTGCTTTTGGTGACGTTAATATTTTACAATATCTAACTTGTTACATATGTGTGTCTGCAGTTAGCTATTTAGCCCCGCTTGTTTGCACCTGTGGTTGATTTATTTATTTTTGCATGCTACGCAATGTCATTCAATCTTACAACACAATCTTTATGATGGACTGGTTGACCACGATCGACCCTTGGAATACCGATAGTTTAGACAGTGACAAAGTTTGAAACATTTGAAACCACAGTCAAGAGTGGAAAAGATGAATATGTTTCGTGAATGCCTTTCCTTACACATAGCCAAAACACAAAATTCCATTCAGACCTGCCCATGTTGCGTAAAGTTACATCATGAATGAGGTCCATATACCTGTGTATTTTGTTTGGCAATTCTCAGTCAGTGCCGTTTTGTGTTTAGTTTACTTTATAATCTAAAGAGCCAAGTACTGTAGAAGTAACTGAACTTGTTCGTCCAAATGAGCTTTTTTTTTATTTTTTATTTTTTTTACTTAGGGTTTTTTCTTCAGAAAAACAACTGTGTAAACATGAAAAAAAAAGTTAAGTCAGATCGTCTTCATGAAAACAAGGTTGAATTCATTTCGGTGTATTCTTAAGCAGATTGGCACAGTGAACCCCAACATATTCGTGTTATATTATTAACTAGTCGGCTCTGTTCATATCTGCAGCAAATACTGTTCTATGGCATGGGATGGTATCAGATCGATATCATTTTAAAATAGTTTTTTTTTTTTCAAATTAAAAAGTTGTATTTAAAATGAATGGAATATTGCATTGGTAACAATAACAAACATTTACCATGCGAAATAAAGATGAATATGTAAATAAAATCAAAACAAACCTTCAGTGATCGAAACCTGTAGCTCAACAATTAACTAATAAACAAATTTAAACTAAAAAAATGTGTACTTCATATAAAATAAGTTTACATATATAGCACAGCAATATAAAACAACTATATATATCAAATAGTACAATGTGGATTCTGTCTTTGGATGCTTGAGTGCTTAATTTTTAGCACACACACACGTGCGTACGCGCACATCCATATGCATGCACACATACAAAAATGTGTACTCTCCGTTGCTAAACTATTCGCTCATAGCTTACTTGCCACATTGAGGAACCTGCTCTTTTTTGAAAGCCAAAACCTTCCTACACTCTCAGGAATCGACGTGAGTGTGGGAATTGTGGACCCAAGTGCATGGAGCTGGAAGGCAAGGAATTCTTGTGAAAAGCAATTTAATTAAAGAAAAACAAACTGAAAAACAAGACACATTCCAAATACAAAGTTCAAAATAATTCAATGACAAACTGAAACTGAGAATAATTTTGGACAAAATCAGACAACACACAAACATCAGGTGCGCAAACAAGACTTGTGAACACGACAGACTGCGTGGGAGACAGCAACAATGACCCAACAAGAAATGACAAGAAACAGGAAACTAAACACACTCCATACGGACGGGACTATGAACACCTGGACAAGTCACAGGTGGTGCAGGAAGCTGCTTGGCTGACACAAGGAAACAGGTCACACGATGTGTGACTGGCTTCTGCAGCCTAACATGACGATTCAAGTACAATATAAAATGGGAAGGAGGCTCAGATTGCACACCACAGTTCCTCCTTAAGAGCGATGACTCGAGAGGGAAAATAACTTAACAGTTTTGGCAGATTTGGATGGTTTTAAAAAATGGGAGTTTTAAAGTTATGATAGACCTGAAGTTGCCCATAAGTGCAAGTAGCTGCAAGGAAGCCAATCATAATAAATTAGGAACTATTGCACCTTTCAGAATCAAAGTAAAATTGCAGTTTAAGCGTACACAAGGTTTTTTTTGCCCTTTAAAGTGTCATTGCAATTAAAAGAAAGAATGGCAACATGAACTTTTTTTTCCAATTTTAGACTAACCTATAACCTATGCTGTAAAAAAAAAGTGAACAGTTGTTGGAAATCGATTTATATTGCTTCTTTGCGTGTGTGTGTCTATGTGTGTATACACTCTGATAGCAACACTTGGGTCAGATAATGTCAGACAGAGTAGAAAGTACGAAGTAGAAAGAAAGAAAAAGTTCCCAATGGGTCCTAAAGATTTTGACAATGACAAGGAAATGGAATTTGCCAAAATGCACATTGACAAGCCACAGAGCACAAAACACATGCACAGTACATTCTGGCTAGTCACATCAGCTTCTGTTTTTATACACACAAAATGAAGCTCTTGAATAAAAGAATATTGTACCTACATGAAAACATTGACAGATACTTAGCTATGTTTGGGGATGCTTTGCTACATCTGTCATAAGATCGCTTGGATTTGCACTGCAAAATGAAATTGCAATAATGTTGAGCCATGAACAAATCATGTTGCCCAGTGACAGTTTTTCTTGGCCACAAACATAAAGCCTCCGAAAGAAACTCACTGCTAATACCAAACAAGAATGACTGATGTAGCTGTACAACATACAGTCTTGAAAAAAATCCTTTCAAAATTATTTCAGCTGAAGTGATATCCTCACTAGGAGGGCCAACATGCCCATTCATAGTTTCATGTGCATTGACAGATGTAGTTTTCTCAGTTTCAGTGATTAGCTTTTGTTAATTATTTCCAACAATTTTCCATCATTTGCCTGTAAAGTATTGTGTGTAATAAAACTAATTACAGTACAATACAATAAAATACAACAGCTATGTTGTTGCAGCCACTCCTTTCATAACTGCATGCAATTTGTTTAATTTGCTGCATTTTAGATGCTTTGGAAAGTGTGGAAATTCTCCATAAAAGTTTCCACACAGCTTTGAAGATGTATTTTGAACAACTGCTATTGTCAGGAGAAACGTGCGCCAACACAATTACCAAAATGATGTTTGACTCCCACTAGCACGATCGCATTCACAAAGCAAGTTAAGACAATAAAACATTGGACTTGCTATATTACCATTAAGATACTAGAGACAATAAAACATTGCACTTGCTGTATGCCAATTCAAGGAATGGATACATCATTTCATTCAATGGACAAAAACCATGGCTGCTAAGCACTGACTTCTCAGTGTGTTCTTGCATGTTCAAGTGCCTTCTTTGACAAAAAGGATAAATAGGAAGTTGAGTCAAGAAGCCAGAGAAGCGCTGCAGTGGTGTTTAAAGTGTATTTCCTGGGATAGACACTGTGACTTGTGTGGGGAGAACAAGGACAAAGTGTATTGCTGAGTACAATTAAGTTTTTCGAGGATATCACCCTGGCAATGAGATTGTGTTAATTTCCCCAACATGAAAATCATCTGTGATGTGTTGGTTGCTCTCGATTGGAAAAAAGGAAAAGTCCTTCAGAACTCATATTTTCTTAGACGATTATGTGGTTTTCTGACCAAAAGAGGTCATGTCGAGACTTCTTTTAAAAAAAAGAAGCCATACAGAGACATCTTTTTGGTGTAAGGTACATAACAGCATCCCTGGTGAAAGCTCCCAGAAGGGGAAGGAAAAACTCAAAAACCCCTCAAAAATCTAAAAATCATTCCAGATACACAATATTACCCTTTCTTTCAAACATTGTTCACAAATCTGTCTAAATATGTGATAGTGAGCACTTCTGCTTTGCTTGGATAATCCATCCTACCTCACAGGTGTGCCACATCAAGATGCTCATCAGAAACCATGATTAGTTCACCGGTGTGCCTTAGACTGTCTACAATAAAAGGCCACCCTGAAATGTACATTTTCTTTTTTTGCTTTACTGGGGGTCTGGGGACTTCGAAACACACAGTATCTGGTCTGGTGTGATCACCATTTGCCGCATGTAGTGCAACACATATTCCTCAGATAGAGTCTATCAGATTGTCAATTGTGGCCTGTGGAATGTTGGTCCACTCCTCTGTAATTACTGTGCGATGTTGCTGGGTACAAATTTTATTTGTATAGCCTTGAATCACCGAAGTCTCAAAGGGCTTCAGATGAAAAGAGGTCATGTCGATACTTCTTTCAAAAAAAGAAATCATACAGAGACATCTTTTCGGTGTAAGGTACACAACAGTATCCCCTGTCGAAGCTCCCAGAAGGGGAAGGAAAAAGTCAAAAACCCCAATTTGAGGAAAATCAGAAACCTTCAGAAGGGACCACTGGTGGGAGGAGCCCCCTTCCAGGCCCACAGGTTGAAGTAGATGCTGCATGTACCAAACACAGACATATATATCCAACAGACCTCAGTTTGTGCACTTAAGGAGCTGTACCACAAAATATCATCCTGTCTCTGTTTCAGTTTACCTTGTACTTGTCAGACTTCCATTACACCTCTGGATCATGAAACCTATGGACTTCCCTGATCACTCTGGGTTACAGATGGACATGATAAAATCTACAGAAAGCTAGTCAAAAACTTTATGGATTGGTGCAGCAAACATTATCTGGCTTTCAACGCTAACAACCCATGAGCTATGGAGTTGTGCACTTAAGGAGGACCACCACACCGCCTATTCCCATAATAGGAAAGGAGATTCAGATTATACAGCAACACAAGTACTTGGGAGTACTCTTGAACAACAGACTGAAATGGAATACATATAGACATTCATAAATGATGTGTACCAAAAGGAAATGAATAGACTATTTTTGGACGAAGCTCAATGAATGCAACAAGATGTTGGAGATCTTCCATCAGTCTGCAGTAGCAAATGCAATTTGCTGATGTCTGCTGAGGGAGTAGCACCAGTGTCAGGGATGCAAAAAGAAGACAATATAATCAATAAACTCATTAAGGAGACTGCTGACACCATGGGACTAAAGATGGAGATGTTTATATCACTTAGGGACTGGACATCATTGAGGAAACTTCTCTCCATCATGGACTCTCCTTGACACTGGAGTAAAGGATCTCTGCTAATTTGATTAACCATATATACAGTGGGCCCCGTGTTACGACCTTAATCCATTTAGCGGGTAGGCTCGTAACTCGAATTCGCCGTATGACGGGCAATCCAAATCTATGTTATTTAGTGAATGCGTGCAAAGCGTGCAAAATCCTTAGGTAAAAACATCACAACTTTATACACATATTAAAAATTTGTAACATAATCTACTGTACAGTTAAATTAAATAACATAAATGTACAAAAGAAAAATGACATTTACCTTTGGGGAGACATGACTTGAGCTGGTGGTGGGTGGAGGCGGAGGGGAGGAGAGATGAACCTGCAGAATTAGTTTTTTTTTTTTTTCTTAAACGAGAACTTTTTCCAAACGATAACATATCACCGGCGATTTCCTTTCTTTAATCAATAATAGGAGAAGCCTCTCCATTTTGTTGTTGACCGAGGTCCGTCCCTTGGCAAGGAAAGTCCTGCCCTTAGAAGACTTGCTTGCTTTAATAGCTTCCTTGTTCTTGAGAATTGTACCGATTGTCGAGCGGTTACGGCCATACTCACTAGCAAGGTTAACTATGCGTGCACCTCCTTCGTATTGTTTTATTATCTCCTGCTTCGTTTCTATTGTCATCATCCTCTTACTTCTTCCTTTACCGCCACTTGCAATTTTAGAAGCCATGTCTAATAGATAAAAGTTTGCAAAGTCTTCACAACTCACTGACCAGCTCGTGCCATCAAGCTAGATGAGGGCGTTCGGCCAATAGCATATCAGCATTTCTGTGATTGATGTGACACCAGCCAATAGCATATCGGCATCTCTGTGACTGGCTTAATTGACCAATAGCATATCGGCATTTCCGTGACATGCGAGAAAAGTTCTTTTTGTTGATGCAGCAAAGTGAAAAAAATAGTGAGGACACACTGACCGGCATGTTGGATGGTTCGTAAGACGAAAGGTTTGTGCGTAAGAGGGGACAAAAAAACGCCGCGGTCCACGTTGTAAGATGAAAAATATGTAAGACAGGGGGTTCGTTAACCGGGGGCCCACTGTACTAATGTTCACTTCACAGTATCAAAATATTAGCCATTAAGTGTGAGAAATATACATAAACACATAACATAAAACAAACATTCAACATAGTGTCATTTAGAACAACCTGATATAACTTGATAAAAGAAGCAGACTATCTCTTTTAAAGATATACAAGCTACTTTTCTATTTTCAAGTTTTTCTTAAAGAACAACAACAACAACAACAAAAACAAAGAACAAAGAAGCTTGTCTACATTGTCAGAGATAGGTTTTAGTAGCATGGGATGTTAGTTGAAATACAAATTTTACCAAATCACAGAGCTTTCAACTTGTAGAAATTCACTCTCTTTATAAATCATCTTAATTTTCCCCTTTTTAAAATTATGTCAGCAGGATGTACTAATTATGCTTCAAAGAATCCATCCAGAGACAAACAACCATTCACATTCATAATCACACCTTAGAGCAATTTGGAGTATCCAGTATATCTACTATGCAAGTTTTTGGAGTGTCGAAGGAGTAAGACCGAATAAGACCTACTGGGAGAACATGCAAACTCAACACAGGAAGGCTGGGACAAGCTTGAATTGAACCCAGGACCTCTGAACTGTGAGGCAGACGTGCTAACCAGTCTTCCATCATGCCGCCCAAGCCAAAACATTTCAGTGCTCTTATCCAATTTTATATGAAGAGATTTTTAAAGCTCAAAATATAAACAAATGATTCAAAATATCAACCATGGTAGTTGTACCTCAACAACGCATGACCATTTGTACACCGTAGTACACCGTACAGTCACAGCGTTTGTTATTGATTTATATTCTATATTTTGAACCACTTATACTCACTAGGGGTATGAGCATGTAATAAATTCGTTATTCAATGTAATTTGTGTATTATGGGACATAATAATTTGGTGATGACACTTCACTTTGTTCTGTGGTCAGCTTAAAGTACCGTTGCACTGAAACATGGGTAAACCGAGCGTAGGGCCAGGTTTACATTATTCATCAAATGTAACCGTTCCGACAGTTGTTCTTCCATATCATCTGTTTGTGTGTTGTCAAACTGGCGTTAGAACTCTGGAGCAGCGTTTGAGTTGTTAGCAATGGGGTATCTCAGTAGCTCTACTTTTGTATTTTGTTTCCGAGGCCTATGGCGCCTGACAGACTGGACAACAATCTACGAAGATCCCGCTGGCGGTGTGTCATCAATCTTCTGTCTGTCTCCTGAAGTCGCCATGACACATTATTTTTTCTTTGTGGTTTTTGTTTACAAGCCAGGAGGCAAACTGATGGTGCATTATTGCCACCTGTTTTGCAGTGCAGCAACTGCAATTAACTCACAATGAAGTTACGGCAAAAGAGTAGTTGAAGCTAGACTAAGGGCTGAAGTAAGCAGTAGTGAGCAGCAATATAGCTTCATGCCAAAAAAACAGCACTACAGATGCACTATTTGCTTTGAGGGTGTTGATAGAAAAGTACAGAGAAGCTGCATCATGTCTTTGTAGATCTGGAGAAAGCTTATGACAAGGTACCCAGGGATGAACTGTGGTATTCTATGAGGAACTCTGCTGTGACAGATTCAAATATGCTAGAATAGTGCAGTGCATGTATGAGGACAATAAGACAGTGATGAGATGTGCAGTAGGTGTGACAGAAGAGTTCAAGGTGGAGGTGGGAGTGCATCAGGGATCAGCTCTGAGACCCTTCTCATTTTACCATGGTGGACAGACTGACAGACGAAGTTAGACAAGAATCTCCTTGGAGTATGATATTTGCAGATGACATTGTGATCTGTAATGAGAGTAGGCAACAGGTGGAGGTTGGCCATGGAAAAGAGCAAGAGCACGGAATCAAGACGGAGTATATGTGTGTGAATGATAAGGACCCAAGTCGGAGAATGAAGATTCAGGGAGAGGAGATAAAGAAGGTGGAGGATTTTAAGTTCAGAGTAATGGAGAGTGTGGAAAAGAGATGGCGAAGCATGTAAAGGCAGACTGAAACGGGTGAAGAAAAGTGTCAGGTGTGATGTGTGGTAGAAGAGTTTCAGCTAAATTTAAAGGAATAGTGTACAGGACTGTGGTGGGACCAACGATGTTGAGGAAAAGACAAGAGGCAGAGCTGGAGATGATGATACTGAGATGATGATACTGAGGTTCTCTTTGGGAGTGGCCAAGATGGATAGGGTCAGAAATGAATGAATCAGAGGGATATCACAGGTTGGAGTTTTGGGAGATAAAGTCAGAGAGGCCATACTGTGATAGTTCGGACATGTCCGGAGACATGATAGTAAATATATAACTAGAAAAGGTACAGGGGTATAGGTGCTGAATCTGGAATTGCCAGGCAGGAGGTCTAGAGGAGGACCAAAGAGAAAGTTCATAGATGTAAATGTAAAGTGGATATGAAAGTACTTCAACAAAAATATAAATCAAACACTTTTATTTTTGTTCCCATTTTTCATGAATTGGACTTCAAGATCTAAAAATAATTCCAGATACACAATATTACCATTTCTCTCATTGTTCACAAATGTGTCTAAATGTGTTAAAGTGAGCACTTCTGCTTTGCTGAGATAATCCATCCCACCTCACAGCTGTGCCACATCAAGATGCTCATCAGACACCATGATTAATGCACAGGTGTGCCTTAGACTGTCCACAATAAAAGGCCACCCTGAAATGTCCAGTTTTTTCTAACAACAGAATGCCACAGAAGTCATAGGCATTGAGAGAGCATGCAACTGGTGTTTCAGAGATTAGGGCAGTACATCCAACCGGCCTCACAACCGCAGACCATGTGTAACCAGCCCAGGACCTCCACATATAGCAGATTCACCTCCAAGATCATCTGAGACCAGCCACTCAGATAGCTGCTGAAACAATTGGTTCACAAAATCAAAGAATTTCTGCACAAACTGTCTGAAACCATCTCTGGGAAGCACAACTGCATGTTTATTGTTCTCATCAGGGTCTTAACCTGACTCTAGATCATCGCCGTAACAGACTTGAGTGCTCACATTTGATGGCATCTGACACATTGGAGAGGTGTTCTCTTCACGGATGAATTTCGGTTTACATTGTTCAGGGCACATGGCAGACAGCATGTGTGGCATAGTGTGGTTGAGCACTTTGCTGATGTCAATGTTGTGGATCGAGTGGCCCATGGTGGTAGTGGGACGAACAACACAGTTGGATTTTTTGATGGCATTTTGAATGCACAGAGATATTGTGATGAGATCCATTGAGGCTCATTGTTGTGCCATACACACATGAACATCACCTCATGTTTCAACAAGATAATGCACGGCCCCATGTTGCAAGGATCTGTACACAATTCAAAAGTTCTTGCATGACCAGCATACTCACCAGACATGTCACCCATTGAGCATGTTTGGGATGTGCTTGACCGGCGTATACCACAATGTGTACCAGTTCCCACTAATACCCAGCAACATTGCACAGTAATTGCAGAGGAGTGGACCAACATTCCACAGGCCACAAGTGACAATCTGAAAGACTCTATCTGAGGAATATGTGTTGCACTACATGCGGCAAATGGTGATCACACCAGACCAGATACTGTGTGTTTCGAAGTCCCCAGACCCCCAGTAAAGCAAAAAAAAGAAAATATCCATTTCATGGCGGCCTTTTATTGTAGACAGTCTAAGGCACACCGGTGAACTAATCATGGTTTCTGATGAGCATCTTGATGTGGCACACCTGTGAGGTAGGATGGATTATCCAAGCAAAGCAGAAGTGCTCACTATCACATATTTAGACAGATTTGTGAACAATGTTTGAAAGAAAGGGTAATATTGTGTATCTGGAATGATTTTTAGATCTTTAGATAGAATTTATATATTTTTAGATAGAAGAAGTATTGCATAATCACGCATAATGCCGGAAGTTACATTTTTAAAAAAATGTTCACGTTTGCATTAGCCAATCAGCTTCGAGAACATTCAACGGCTCCCACAGGGGTCAGGAATGAATCATGGCGGCTGCTTTGCAGCCACCCGGAGCTACCCAACACGGCCAGGTGAGCTTTAAATACAAAAACGAAGCCAAGTAAGAGCACTCACCTGGCTTGTAGAATGGCGGAAAGGACAACTTGGGAGAACTGGTACGTGCAACATTTGATTCCTTTTTTAACATCTGTTGAACCGCAGTTACTGTCTCAAGATAACTATGTGCAGCATTGACAGCACAGTATTTAGCACGGTATCGGCCATGGAGGCAGTTAATTTGCTGTGGCGACACCTGAAGGGAAAAAGCCAAAAAGAGAAGAGGAAGAAACTGCTATTAACTTCTTAGTCTAATTGTATGCACCGAACCAAGACAATTTGGGATACTCTAAGTATAAAAATCAATGCAGCCAGAGTAATTACATATTATAAAATTGTCAATTTTACATTCCCATTGCTTACTGCAATACTACTGTATATTTATAAAGAGTTCTGTAACAAAATTGCATATTATTTACATGAGCTGTACATTAATACATCACCAAAATGTACAGACCTGAACAGTAATGTTCAATTAATGAAGAAATTGCCATTATTTGTAGAGCCAGGAGGGGGAATTACACGATCACAGATGTGTTCTATTGTTTTGTGTTGTATTTAACTAAACTGCAATTTAAAAATTGTGTCCTCATATGCCTGCCATTCTCTGAATGTAAATCTTAAACACTGTGGTGTTTCATCAAGTAGTGCACATACACCACATTGGAGATCATGGATGCACAGATGCATTTGCTAGTGTGTATTTTATTTCTATGGTAGAGTACATATTTCCTTTATATCTATCCACAAGAAAGAGCAGGGTGAAAAAGCAAAATTACTATTTAAGTGTGACTGTAATCAGCCGTCTAATTTCATTTTGATTAGCCACTCTTTAATGGCTTGGCCACACCTGCTTGGACACGTGTCACCACACAGCCTTTTCATTAGAGTGAGAACATTCAATCATCAATGAGATGCCCCGGTAATCAGAGTGACCCAGTAACGCATCCTCTAAACATTTCATCAGGCAGTAGCACGTGTGCATAAAATCGTTATCGGACTGCTCATTAATTACAAGGCGATGGGATTGTCTGGGTTTGGGGTCGCACTTGAGATGATGAAGGCTCCAACTAATGTGACGAGCTATTAGCAATGATGTAGGCAGGGTAGATGAAAAACACAGTACAATATCACCTCATAGCAAGAGCGGCTGATGAACGAAGGTGATGCAAATGTAAGGCGACACATAGGAACATGGCGCTAAGGATAAAGAGGGGCTCAAGGAGGAAACAAGGAGAAGAGGGAGGCTATTTGGTCAGAACAAGAACAATGTCTCAATGATCTTATCATGAATGTTTAAAGGCTTTATTGTATATAATTTTTCTACTTTATTCATTAAAGTATTCTATTTATTGTATTGATTCTCCGCTTAATCTTTTAAGGCCACATGCTCAGATGTCTGGTTGTTATGGCAACATATACCATAGCTTTAATAGTGATTAGGACAGTTGTAGATAAAATGACATTGACAGCAAGAGTGCAAAGTGTATACATTATACAATAATCCCTAAATTTTCACGGTTAATGAGGACCACAATAAGTGAAAACCACAAATTAGCATCACCCTCCGAGCTTGCATGCATGTGTATGTGGCTACCTGAAAATTTTTAATGTAAAAAATATCTATACTTAACATATTTAAGACAAATATTACTGCAGTTCACATATTTGCCTAAATCTTAGATTATTACACCTTCTACATTAACTGTACTGTTACAGTATACCTTCTGGCATCCATGTCTTGGCTGTACAAAGTCAGGAGCCACAATTGCCCTACAAGTAGGCACTAGGACATCTAGCTAGAGTCAAACAAGTAGCTAACTCAGAGAACTTCCCCCGCAATGATATATATATATATATATATATATATATATATATATATATATATATATATATATATATATATATATATATATATATATATATATATATATATACAGTATACAGTATATAAAAAAAAATAGCTGTCTTTTCTCCTTGCAATCTCTTCCAGTCGCTCGTATGTGATAGACTCAGAGAACTTCCTCCGCAATGAAAAAAAAAAAAAATGGTACTTTTCTCAACTAACTGGCCAGGCAATATGTCAATTAGCTCAAGGGGCACTTCTAAAAGCTGCGGGCACCAATGAGGAGGGGATTTCAACTTTTGAGCTGGAGTGGGTTACAACTCCTGCCCTCCTTGGTAGATTGTAACACAGGGAGCCGTTCATGTGTCTTGTAGGAATGCCCCTTAAGCTTATCGACAGATTGCCTGGCCAGTCAGTTGAGAAAAGTACCTTTTTTTTTTTTCATTGCGGAGGAAGTTCTCTGAGTCAATCACATACGAGCGATTGGAGGAGATTGCAAGGAGAAAAGACAGTTTTTGTTATAAATTGGAATTTCAAGTGTAAACTGCTTTTTAATCATGTTTGGTCAAATACTTGCTTTACTCTAATTAGACGTCCGAGCACCGATTCGTTGGGCAATTGCGATTCACCGTGATCCTGACTACATACAGTCAAGACATGAGAAAGAGAATGGACAACAGTACTGCAGTTACAGTATAAGGTTATTAAATTGAGATTTAAGTAAATATATGTACTGCAGTAGTTCTACGTTTGAGGAGAGCCCTTGCCGTGTGCATTTACAAGTTAACCCGTCTGTCTGGTCTGTCTGGCATGCAAGCAATCTTCACAACATGTCCCTCCGCAAGATAGGATTTTTTTTTTTTTTTTTACATGGAAAAAAAAAATCCTTGATGTATTGAGGGTGCAATAGGGGAGACGTGAAGTCGCGAGGGAGCATTGTATTTGTATCTGTGATCAAGAAATGAGTGTCACAATCCCAATTTGGGATTGATATAAAGCCATTGAAAAGCAAACAAACTGTAAATCTCAGACTATAAGACACGATTTTTTTCTCACGCTTTCAACCTCGCCATTTATAGTCAAGTACAGTGTGTCAGTAGTATTTTTTTTTTTTTAAACAAGTCACCAAGGGGCAATCTCAAATCCAGCTGTGATTCCTGAGGGCACAACTAAATATTATTGGACATCAGTGTGAATTGCTACTTTGTAGTTTTTTATTTTGATTTATTTTTTACACAAGCCTCCAGGGGGCAATCTCCACTAGATTCTGTGAAAGCAGGCATTAAGAAAACAATCGCAATACCAGCTGTGATTCCCTGGCGCACTACTAAATATTACAGGACATAAGCGTGAGTCACGAACTGATTTAGTGGAAAGAAGAAAATACTAGTGCCCAATAACTTCTGGTAGGCTTTAAATCAGGCACGTGATTGATGTTTTGGTGCAGTATTCTAACAATCTGAAGGGATTGATGTTATGATGGAGGTATGTTGGTGCTGCTCTTATTTCTAAATATGTAGATATGTTCTATCTGTGTTGGTGTGTTGATTCTGTTCTTATTGCTAAAGATGGACGCGTGTTCAATAAAAGCACAATGTTGTTTTAACCAGGCAGTTTGAAAAAAAAGTTTTAAACAAAGGGGAGCCACGACTCAGTGGTACAGTTTTTGTCTTCCAACTGTGAGTTCAATTGTCCACCATTGTAACCATGTTGAACTGTCCTTATATCTCAGAAAAGGAAACTACAGATATTGATACAGTCTAATCCTACACTAAATTCCCTTAAATGTGAGATAGAATACAAAGTGCTCCAAAATTGAGGAGGTCACATCAATTTCAAAAGTTGTGTATTGTCCACCAATCCCTTATTTTTATACACTTTGATCACAATTTGAACCAAAATTTGAGACCTTAAGGAGGTTGTTTGTGTAGAAATACCAAATTGGACATCTCTGTCAAAAGTTTGCATTTTCGTCAATACCTGAACTTTGTTTCCATTTTATTTTATTATTTTTAAGTCCCAGTATTGGTTCATTTATTTGTCGGGTCATTGCTTTTTTTTTTTTTTTTTTTTTTTTTGCTGTAATGCTGCCACCCTGCCGTTTCCCTTTAGTTTATTTTAATTTCTAGTTCTGTTGCTAACTTGTCCGGTATTGTTCCCTGTTTACTCCCTCATTTATTGATTAATCTTTCTTCATTGAGCACGAACTTCTCCTCTTGCGTTTTTGGGTCCATCTTTCCAACACCCCTCGCCTTCATGCCACACGAATATGACAGAATCATTGTATAAATCATTTAATTGAATGAATTGTATTCATTATCATTTCAGAAATATTTTAATAGCATGTTGTGTCCGCCCAGCAGCAATTCTATTGATTCAATCCTTCTGAGTAATTCTCAAATAAATTAATTGAACAGATTCGAGTCATGAATAGATGATTAGATCATTCTTAAAATATATTAATAGCCTCCTTCTGACTTCCCCCAGCCAAGGGGGACTTAAGCATGGTCGGTGTGATTTACAATTGACAGCAACGTGACCATCCCCCTGGATTTTCTTTTACATAAATCTATATATTTGTATAAATCACTATATAAATACAACAATTAAATGAGTACAAGTTGCATTAATCAGTTAATGAAATAAATTATAATAATTATTTAAAAATATTTTAATGACATGTCGTGAGTTGTGAGAGGTTTTGGGTAAATGTAGGGGAGTTGGGGTGGGGATAGCATCATAGTTGCATCGTTGTTTTTGCAAAGTTGTTTCCAATTGCATACACATGCACAACACAGCCAATGTGACATACAGAAACCAGCAATCCACTTTTACTTGTGCAAGGTCGAGCTTTGCGTGTGCTTCCTACGCTCTGATTGAGGGATGATTGAAGGATTACGCTAGCAAAGTCCAGCAAGTTACCAAAAGAGAAATACTCCACCCATGTGCACATTTAGACTACACACTGCGCCAGTCTTGCACTCTGCACGAAAATACTGTAGTGGCTGAAGTGTCACAATGCTCAGAGTTAAATATGTTAAATGCCTTTTTATGTGCTCATCACTTTTATTGAAAACCTCTTACCCTCTTCGTCAGCATGTCTCCAAGGAGGTTAATCAAAATTGCGTGGAAAAAAAATCATTGAGAATGAAGGGTAGAGGGTGGGACAATTCAGAATTATTGTCACACTGGAGAGGGGATGTGTGAAAGGTGATTTCCTTCAGTGGTATTACTTCTTGCTCTGCTAGGACTTTTCCTCTTTTTTTTCATTGATTCCCCAAGGCTCATTCAGTTAAGTCCACCGAATGGTCCACAAACCAATTATGCAGTGACATTATTAAAAGGCCAGTCTTGCTTATAAGAGGACATTGTGTCTGTCTTTTGTTTTTCCAAGAGAATAGAAATTTGTCCAGCTGTTGTAGAACATAAAACTACTGTTGTCTTTTGTGATTATTGTGAAGGATAACATTAGCTAATTTCTTATTCTGTTTTCAAACATAATCCATTCTATGTAGCTGCTTGACTTTAAAGTTGATCTGATTAACAAGAAAAAACAAAAAACAAAGTGGGGTTAGTAGACCATCAGGGGTCTGTGGCTTGACTGCAGGGTGTCCGTGAAATAATTTTGTTTTTTAATGTATACTATATATAAATATGTATGTCCCTGAAGTTTTATGAAGTCCAAAAAATGCTGGAAAACTGAGAAATGTGTGGCTCAAAGGAAGACGTTTTAACAAGGAAATGAGGCAGAACCGAACCGGGAGCAAAACTGGACAATTGCTTGCCAACAAGCGAATGAAGCCAGGCATTTTTTTCTATAATGCTGTTTTCGACTAAATAATCAGCAGCAACCTGGAAATTGACCTGGTTTGTTCGAAGGAAATGTGGAATTTGAAGTTTTTATTTTCCAAACCAAAAGTTCTAAACCTTTTTTGAGTGATGTACCCCCTGTGAACTATATTTTCATTCAAGTCCCCCTTAACCAGTGTAAAGTATTTTGGGTAAAAAATAAAATAAAAAGACTTAAAAGATGCCAACAGTGTTTGATTCATTAAACTGTAGAACCCTTCAAACTTCAGTTCAAAACTTTAACCCCATGTCCTCTTTTTTGCTCTTTTGGATCATAGAAGAGATCTTATTTGTCCTAGAAAAATATTCAACATAAAGCATCATCTTTTGGGATTACAGTCGAGATCTGTTCACAAAAAGAAATAATTCATCAAATTCCTAATACACATTTGTCCACAAAAAACATAATCAACATTAAGTGTCAGACCTGTTGTCGAAAAGAAATAATGACAAATATTTGTTCACAGAAAAATATACCATTATAATATAGGGGAGTATCTGTCTTTTAAAAATAATGAAATTGAATGACCTACTGAACATGAAATTTGTTTTGTAAAGTTGTATTTTCTTGAAACATTTAATTAACTCAAAAATATTTTTTAAGGATTTTTGCATTTAAGTTCATTTGTTTTATCTCAAATCTCAAGTACCCTCAGGAGTTACCTCAAGTCCGCCCAGGGGTACATGTACCCCCATTTGAGTACCACTGTTCTAAACTTCAGTATAGCCTAAAAGTAACAAATATACTTTTTGTCAAATGTAATATGTTGCTGAATTAAAAGGGCACTTATGTTTGCCTTAAATGATTTATTTTTGTTTTCTTTGTTTACATAAACATTTGCAATGGGGGTCCTTGGGAAATTTCTTTTCTAAAAGGGGTACCTGACTTAATAAATTTGAGAACCCTTGATGAAAAAGTAGCTTACAATGTAAAATATGTTTTGCTCACAAAAGAATGAAGAAGTAAAGAATAACATCCAAACTAAGGGTATGGCTGATGATGCACAAAATAAATGTCTCATATCTGATCCCCCTTCCAGCTGTGTAGTATTACTATAAATTTATACAGACTCAAATCCAAATAAAAAAAACTGCAATCATTTATTGCGGTAGTATGACGTGATGGCACACTCAAATGTCCTATACAAGTGCACCCCAGCGGATTTATCAAAACAGATTTTGTTCATCGGCAATTGCTTTGCTCTGACAGCATGTCATCTTTATGACAAGTTTTATAGTTTGATGTTCTGAGTTTGTCTTTTCTCTTTGATTTATTGTCGATTCAGACAGAATGACTACCCGTTTGAGTAAACATGGGTGCATGATGTTAGGATTTGCATGCCAAGAGGCATTTCCCCCTCAGGTTTGTGATTCTTCAAAATTTGTGGAAGATCAAAACAGCAGCGCTTTATTGTTTTTACACAGACAGATAAAGACCAAAGAAACTTTCTCACATTAATTAACTCACTGAATAAGTGATGATTTTTTTGTTAGACTTGAGTAAGTTGTGATTTGTGCTAAAAACAAATTTTCCCAAGGGCAAGTGTAGACTTTTCAAACTCTGTGTTCTATTCCAAGTGTATGCCAAAAGACCTCTGCCACCAAAGTTCGCTAATAAACAAAAGGCAATTTATTCTTGATTTCTTCTGGGTATGAAATGGAGTTTGTGCGGCATCTTACTTTAATTGTATTGTACAGTGGGAGGTTCGTGCACAATGTGTCATAGTTGAGAGCTATGTAGTTGGAATTATTCATTTTGAATATACCTGAACTGTTGTACAAACATTCCATACCATATTTTTTTAAGTCTTCTGATGCAGAAAAAAATATGAAGAATTTCTTTCACGCATGGAGGATTATACACATTTTGATCTGTAATTTTGTGCAATTTTGTGCATATTTCATGCAAAAAGAATGATATTGAAACAAATATTTACATGGAAATCAAACACAATGAATCATGGCAATTAAAGCAGATATTTCACAGGATGGACATTTCATATTCTAATCCCGATATTTCATTTAAAAAATGTGTCTCTTTTATTGGCATGCGATGCACTTCTGACACTTGCTGGAGTTGGTTGACTTGCCTAAAAAAGTTAAAGATGCCATTAGTGATATAGTATAAAATTGTTTTCTCACCCACCTGGGCAGTATCTCCTCTACCAGAAGGCCTGGGAGCTTGAGGGTTCTACGCAGGATCTCAGCTGTTCCCAGTATTGCACGATGAGATGTCAGATGATCGTTCTGGTATCTGCAGCAGCCATCCATCCATCTTGGCGGTAATTGCCCTCTGTGCCCCGATCACTTCTGGTACCAGTTTTGTCCTTACCCGTGTTTCTTTTTTCCGATGCTGCTGTCATTCAGGATTGCTACATAAACCACAACACGCATAACACACTTATTTTATTTTTCAAAATATGAAAATATTAAGGTATAGTATTCCTATCGATTATTCTAGGGTGGTAAATAAATGAAATAGAAAAGAAAAAATACAGTAGCAGCAGACTAATAAACCATGTTTGTCTTCAATCCGCTCATACTTTAACTGTCACTTTTTTATTGATATGGAGTATTTAATGTGGGTCATTATACATAGCTGAATGCGTTTTAAAGAGTATAGTCATTCCAGCAAAATAAAGAAAATCAAAAAATTTTATTGTCACTGTCTTAGCTGTGATAAATTAAGGCAATGGTAATTAGTCGGTATATTGCAAATTAGACACCTGCGACACTCGGCAGCGATTGCATTGAATACATTATGAATTCTTTGCACAAACAATAGCACAAACATTAGATTACCCATTACTTTTTTTCTCCATATTAGTTGTATATAAAAGTCTCAGAAAGCACAACAACACCCCACTGGATATCAATCATTGCCATAATCAACTTTTTTTTTTTTTTTTCCACCAGCATCCCTGTCATGGAATGACTGATGGGTGGAAATTACAATGCATGACATATTGACTAACCCCCATTTGTGCTTTTTATGGGGAGAAAAGAGCACTGTCTTAGAGACAGTGCAGTAGAGGACTTTTGACAAGACAAACAAGCAGTCGAGAACAAATAGAGAGAGAAGTGGAGTAAAGTCATTGGAAATTACAGGAATTAACATTGATATATTTATAGTCAGTTAGTGGGGCTATAACTCCCAGGTATTTGATTGCAGTTTTATTTCGGGAATGTTCACTTGAATTAATGGAATCTTGTCTCTTATAATGGACAAATAATAATTGGAGTGGTGTTTTATGGAGTAATATCGCTGTCAAAAAGACATATGTGTGTTTAACAATTTGTATGAGTATGACTCTAAAGTGTGTTGAATTTGAATTGAAAACTTGATCGGTGTGCCATTATGGGCTGATTTATAATTATATTAATTATTTTCAAACAATATGTGGATCTGGAGTCACAGATTTTTAAGCATGTGAACTATTGATGTTACAACCCTTTGTAACAACTTTGGATCACTCCTCAGGATTAGCATCATCAACAGCTGATAGTTTGCAACATGGATGTTCAATTTATTCATTAATTATTTTATGAAATTGGATTGACAGAGTGATGACCGTAACTCGCAAGCTAATGACCTGTGACTCAAAATCTATGCACTGTTTGACAAACATTAATAAAAGTTATACATTGGTTCGACACAATGTTTTTTTTAAGAGATTAATTGATCACTGGTGGGGCTCAGACAGCATACAGGAAAGAAGTGGCAGACCTTGTGGCCTGGTTTGGCAGCAACAATCGCCACCTCAACACGGACAAAACCAAAGAACTGATCACAAGTGGAGCCACACAAACCACCACTATTCATCAATGGGACTGAGATGCAATTCCTCAGCACCTACATCAGCGAGGATCTCACCTGCTCTCACAACACTGGACGGATCATCAAGAAGTCCCAACAGAGACTGTACTTTCTGCGGAGACTGAAGAAATTTGGCATTTCAACAAAGATTCTTAACAATTTCCACAGATGCCCAATCCAAAATGTCCTCTCCACCTCCATCACAGTCTGGTACAGCAACTGCACAGCACAAGACAGGAAGGCTGTCCAGCGTGTGATCAAGTCCTCACAGTGCATCAGTGCATCAGTTACCACACCAGGGTTCTGCGGAGGACACGCTACATCATCAAGGACAAGACACACCCACAAAACAATCTGTTTGAACTACTGCCATCAGGAAGACGCTACAGGAGCCAGAAAGCCAAGACTGCCAGGGTGGCAAACAGCTTCTACCCACAAGCCATCAGGATTCTCAACAAATCCCTCACGCACTAATCTGCCTCTTACTGCATGCATAAATCATATTTCGCACTAATATTTTGCACTACATATTTTGCACCATATTATGAGCACCATTGTTTCTGTTTGTATTTCATTTTTATTTATTGCTATTTTTTTAATTGCTATTTATTTACCGCATTTTCCAGACTATAAAACACACCGGTATATACTGTAAAGTTGCAGCAGCAAAATATGAGAAAAAAAAACAAAACAAAACGATTTTTGTCATGTAAAGGCTGCACTGGACTATAAGCCGCAGAAAATAACATAAGATATTTATGCAAAAAGATGGTACATGGAAGTGTACTTTTTTTTTTTTTGTTTAATTTTTTTGTAATTGTCGGTTAACAGCAACACCCTCTCTTTAACAGACTGAACATGCCTGCATCTTTAGTCCCAAGATATTTATAGAAAGTGGATGGATAGATATTTTCAACGTTAGCAGAATACACTACCGCGTTACAGAAAAACGTAATATATTACAGCAATTACCATATTTTCTGGACTATAAGGCGCACTGGTATATAAGCCACAGCAGCAAAATATGAGCAAAAAAATGATTTTTGCCACTGGACTTTAAGCAGCAGGTAATAACATCAGATATTTACACAAAAAGATGGTATATGAGGTTTATAATTCTTTTTAAGTAATTAAATTTTTTGTAATTGTCTGCCAACAGCAACATCCTCTCTTTAACAGACAGTATGTTTAGTCCCAACATATTTGTAGAAAATGGATGGATGGATGGATATCTGTTGGTTAAATAGCAGTTCAAAATCAATAATACTTCAATCGCATCTTTTTTTAATCTCCCTTTGTTTGATAGATTATTTTTGTGGACATAAAAACACATTGCATATATTATGCAATCATAAGTACATAAAGGAAATCATGTATACTGTGTCCTGTATATAAAATTTACAAGTCACAAATTTACCAAAAAATTGTATACATTTTTTTATTCAATTTAAACATATATTTTTTAATAATATCATTCTAAAACACTTTTTTAGCACGGCCATTGATTCACATCTTTTCAGTTCTATTTCATAGTTGTTCCATAAATTGAAACTGGTGGCTAGCAAAAAAAAAAACATATAAATTCCACTGGACTATAATCCACAAAGCTCAAATCATGAGAAAAAAAGTTGTGGTTTATAGTCTGAAAAATACAGTACTTGCTCAATTTTGGAATGTAGTCTGCTGCTCGGGAAGTGAACAGAATAAGAATTTCATTGCGTGGTTTAATAATACTATACATATGACAATAAAAACTCTTGAATTGATTATTTATTTATTCATTTTTTTATTTAATGTACAGGTCAATATTTAATGCATCCTTACATTACATTACCGTTGAAGTGTTGTAAATTATTTTTAACATCCTGTTTTTGTCTATATTGGTTTCATTTTTGTAACAACACTTTTGTCACAATCATTATTCAAGAGCTTTGCACTCTAGTGTATGTTCTTTTTTTCTTAATCTTGTAAATACTTATGTCGTTTATTTCTTGCTTTTGTTTGACTCTTGTTTATGCTGCACACATACTTGCCTCTCATTAGTTAATAGTTTGCCACTTAAGGATGTGGGGTTCCTGTTTTGTTTAAAGTTATCATCTTGTGTATTAAATAGTTTTCTTTATTTTCTTTTGATTTTCTATTTATTTTTCCTATCCACCCATGCCTCTTTAGTTAATGGCCCCCTGTGTATATCTTCTCTTGTTATGGATATTATTTGTTGAAGCTTTGTAAGCTGGCAAGCACTCTGTATTTCAACTGTCGCTGGATTGGAACAGTTTTATTTGGAATTTACCCCTTTGGAGACTTATTTCCTGGATGTGGGTACATGCTGCCTTGGTGTCTGTAAGTTTTGATTTATATCTTTTCAAATAAGGGACCTGCTTCATGACTACTTTGAGGATAACAACTTTATATGTTATCGAAACCACAGTAAATTACTCAGTAATACACAATGTAGCACTAAATATTGCCACTGTGTTGTATTGTAAAACTCTCTAACACACACACAAACACACACATACCTTTTTGTATGACTATACTTGTGAGGACATACATTGAAATAATTCATTTTCCTAGCCATCAGAAATGATTGCCTAACCCTTACGCTAACCTCAACCCTAACCCAATTCAAAATTATAGTCTAAAAGCAAGTCTTGACCTACAAAAAGTGGTCTAAACAAATGAGGACCGGCCTAAACAGCCTAAACTTCTCCAAAATGTTCTCACTATGTCTGTAGAAAAGTCAAAACAATTCTCACTCAAGTCCCTGAACTGTGAGGCAGACGTGCAAACCACTCTTTCACGGAGCCGCCACGTGCAAATATGTAAATGATGAATATATTATCACATTTGCTATGATGATGCACTTTTTATTTCTCTTTTGCTAGTTTTATTTTGTGGCTCTAGGCCACATGTGTCAAACTCAAGGCGTGGGGGCCAGATCTGGCCCGCCGCATTATTTTACCCAAATGTTGATTTGACTTTAGTTTCTGGCTTGAATACCAAACTTGCAACTCCTTTAACTTTTTGCCTACCACTGGTTCCAAAATGATGTAAGTGTGAAAAACTCGAAAATATATTTGATTTTACAGTGTTTCGGCCCTCTGACAGAAACTACAACTACAAAGTGTCACACAATAAAAATGAGTTTGACACCCCTGCCTCGGCTTTTAGTGACATATTGTCAGAACATCAATCACTCAAGTTGGCATGGCAAGCTGCCTTCCTGCTATCCGAAGCTAAATTCTTGAGTCTAGTTTTACGAGTCTAGTTCTAGTTTCTGATGCACACTGTGGTTACATTAGATTTTAGTACATAATGACTTTACACTTTCTTGGCCTCCCTTGTATCTGAGTCCAAATTTTGCTCCTCACGTGACAATCTGTCGTGACACTTTATAAATCTGGTCAATTATTTATAGAAATATGTTTCAAGGGGATTTTAAATTGGCTTTTTTTCTGATTCAAGAAATATCATATTTGCTTGCAGCAGTTGTTGATTAATCTACACATTCACTGCACTCACTGGTCTCATTAGATTCATCTGCACTAGAGATGGACATTTGATTGTGAGGTCTGTTATTGTACAATGAAGAAATTAAGTCAAAGTTTTAATGATCATTCAAATGCAATTTGGTGTCTGTCAATCTACCAAGTTGACACTAGCTCTGGAATGATGAGCTACGTAGATACAGACCTCCATTTCGATTCTACGGATTTCAAAAAGAGGTCTGTGTATACTACTATACAGTGTACTTCTTATTTTTGTTAGTGTTCACAAACTTGATGGATCGGCTTTGTGTCTTGAGGCTGTTTTTATTGGGCCATTGCAAAACATTTTATTGATCATCAAGCAGGTATAGAGTTTCTTGTCAAATGGCTTTTTGATTCTCGTTTGTTGTTATCTACTGTCCTTGTGATGGAACTATTCTTCTTTTTCTGTTATTTCAAATCGTAGTGTATGTGAACTTAATGAAATATCCGGTGAACAGTGTTACTTCAAAACTGTAATACATTATCTATTCCTTATGACTGTCATTTCAAAGTTGTTAGTAACATTACAATATTACTGTATTTGAAATGTGATGCATTACACTGCTATTGCATTACTTTTATATCACTTTCACCACCATAACTGGAAATATGGATTTGCCATTCTACATGTAGCTCATTACACATCCAGTGGAAGGTTGGTTTAAGGCTAAAAACAGTAAAATCATTTCATCTGTATTGTGAACGTTTAAAGAGACTGTGTTTAAGATTTTCATCAAAAAGGAATACATTAAATGATTGTAAATTTCAAAAACTTGCAAATGAATGTGTTCTTACTGACCAACAGTATGTGTTAAAAATCCTCATAGGTCTAGTTATCCTGAAATTATATTACATGAGGGGTGGCACCTCTCCAGAGGTGGCCATGACTGTTATAGCAATGGACAATGGTAAATGGAGCACCTGCAGCACCCCCTGCTGTCCGTAATGAAAAATGGCCTAAATCATACACACTATCCCTTTAAATACAAGATACCAAATCTTATTTTGGATTATAATCCCTTTATTACATAGGATAGTATTACACAGTATAGTAATGCATTGTTTATGCTTTAGACAGAAACCGCTCATTCCGTACTTTCAATATTCATATTCAAATTCAACTTCAGTTCGCTAGTTTAAGGAAAGACGTTTCAAAAATAGATGGTTTCAGTGGGGCTAACGTTAGCAATTAGGTCATATCATCGTTATTGTGTTTAACTATCTGTTTAACACAAATTTTTTGTTTGCTTCATCTTGATACACATTGACCAGAACTATTTATCGACTATTATTAATAGCAATTGTGCGGTAAAAAGTATTATTGCGACAAGGATCTCACTGACAAGATTTTGAAATGCTGGCGAATCAACTGTGGAAAGCAGCAGCTTATCTTATATGTACAACATACTGCATCACAAGTCTCCTAACCTTTCAAAGAGGCATCCATGGGCAAGAGAAAAATTATTCTGCCTGGTTTATTTGATCCCAACTTTCAATCCTCCGCATGTTTTCTTTGCTCTAACTTCACTTTATTATGGCTCCACTCTAAATGGTTTGTCAAATTACTGGCACTATTTGGCGAAGTGGACAGCTCTTTAAGTGTCGCAGACAAAGTGCATCTAACTATTTTATTCGTCTTGTCTTATCACTGATGAACTGAAAATAATGGGCCATATCCAACCTGTCGTCTGCTGCTGCTGCATTCATCTCTACTATATAAGTAAACATTTTTCCCCAAACTTTTCTTCTCAGATCTCGCTGTTTTTTTGCTAAATTTGGGGAGGGGAAAAAACACCTCTTTCAGGTTGAAAATGCATTACAGTTGTGTTACTCTCATTTGTACAGAGTAAAATATTACTGTTTTGCGAGTTTAATTCAGTACACTACAGCCTTACAGCAAAGGGTAATGCATTATAGTAATTACATTACTTTTGTAATGCATAACTCCCAACACTTTTTTTCACAAAGTGCATTCCAAAATTTGTGTGTGCGTGTGTGTGTGTGGGGGGGGGGGTATTGTAACTGGCTACCGCCTCTTAGAAAAGGAGGGGGGCACTGTGTGGCTGGGTGCAGAGGTATTTGAGAGAGAGAGAGGAAGGGCGGGAGGGAGTTAGAGGGAGATAAGTTCAGCACCGCGGACAGTGCACCGGAGCGCCGCTATCAGCTGCTCACTGACACGCTTCCTCGAAGCATTGGAGCTTGTGGCGTCTTACTCCTCTGTGTCCTCTTTTGAGCATCCTTGCATGGTTTTATTGCAAAGTGGAGAGAGAAACAGAAGGAGGCAGTCAGAGCAGCGCAGCCTCACTCCTCCAGTTTTTAACCGCCGAGCCAGCCGAATGAACGGACGGACCCAGTGGCTCTGCCGTGTTTTCCACTGAGTGCTTTTCCGCTTTTGCTCTTGTCAGCTGTTCCACGCCGACCGCGAAGATGCGCCGTCCTGCAGAAGGACTGACATTGTTCTTGCTGGCGGCTTTGTGGATTTTCTGCAACTGTGCGCAAGGAGCTTTGCCAACAACCCGTAAGTTTATGTTTTGCTGTCTTATTTTGCGTGTGCGCATTGCTGGGGTGAAAGATATTGAAGGTTAGGCATACAGCGTGCAGGTCTTCCCTGCGGAGGTGGCACGGGGCCGTGTGGCGCTCGGTGGGGAGGGACGTGCACTAACACGTGTTAACTCCTCTCTGTGGAGTAAGGTCAGCAGTCTTTTATCTATTGAGACTTTCCCCATATCGTGATTTTTTCTCACGCATGTGCTGTAGATCACTCTTTTCCCAGGAGGTCTGTTACTTATTTTTCTGAAAAAGTGTTGCATTCTGCCATATATAAAAATGGTTTTGCTGTTGAGCATATTTGTGGAATATTTTGAATCTAAACCAGCAATGAAAAAAGAAAAAAGTTGGTGAACTTCAAATTCGGGGGAAGCTAAGTTTGATTAATGAAAATATGAAAGTCTGTTTATTTCTTTCCTGAAAAATGTTGCATCAAGTATGACTGTTGTTGAACATGTTTAGAATAAAAAAGAAAAAAAGTTTTTATGAATTCAAAATCATTAAAATGTCTTATGGCTATTGTGAAATTTAACTCTCTCGTTTAAACAAATGTTTAATTGTTCCCCAACTTCAACATATAGAGTAAGTAAAAAATAAATAAATAAACGAAAATCAAAGTCTTGGAGCAAAGGACTTACTTGCTTTGGTGTGGTGACTGAGATTGTTGCCATAAATGTCAATATTTTAATAATGTTCCAACTAATATGAATGTTTCATCCCCCTCTCACAAATGTATACGTCGGTGTGTGTGTTTATTAGTGTGTGTGATTTATTTGTAGCTCACATTCTGTGAAATTGTAAACATGGTGACACCAACATTTTTACATTAAATCTTATAAACTTAGTGAAACATCATTATGTTAGCTTTAAGAGAACATTTATAAAATCATTAGGCACACAGAATTAATAAAAAATCAACTGCAATAACTACCTAATTTTGATTTGATGCTGTTAAGCCGTTATGTTACAGTTTGAACATACCGCTGTAAATAAATGAATGACTTCTAGTGTTGATTCCATGTCATGGGTGATGGTTGAGGAAGTAATTTGAGGGCTTCAGAGTGACCGATGAGTTTGCTGTACACCACAGCTCCCTGGGTGCTGGATGAGTGTGTCCCAGTATGCGCTTCATCAATCTTCCCATCTGACACACTTTGTCAGAAAAAGACTTCTTGGAGACATTTGTGCGTGCCCGTGCATGAGCAGAGATGCGAAGCAGCCGAGAATGACAAGGTCTTCTTCCCTTTTTGAAACCCTCGGACTTAACTTTGGCCTCACCGTGATGAATTTCTGTTAGGTATTGACCCCTTATGGAAACGTGTATTGATGTTTATTAAAGTGTCAGCGTCATTTTCTTGTCAGTTTGATGCTTAAACAAGAATAATCTTCCTCAGCCTTTTAATATGTTTGTCCATTCTACAGGATTTCAAGTGAAATACTCCTGGGAATGGACATTTTGTCCTCATGTATAGACTCTATAGAAAAGATGGTGACAAATGCACTCTGTTTTATGTTGGAGCCGCAAAGTGGGAATTGGAGCCAGAATGATGTCCAAATGAGCCACACAGATCAGCAAATGCAAATTTATGCATGTTCCATCCCCCGTTTTTTTGGTGATGTGTGCATATATTTTTGTGTTCATTTGCATCGACATTTACATGCCAATGCATATATGCCCCTGCAAATGATTGTGTTCAGCTCAAAACATGGGATTTCTCTCCTACGCATGCTATGCCTTGAGCGCCTGTCAGCTTCAAGATGCATTCCTCTGTCACTTAATTGGCTGCCACAATAGAATCAATTGCTGCGATCTGTTGCGCTCCATCAAATAAAATGAACGTGCAAGTAACTGCATGTACACCGTTATAAGAACACACGCAGAAGCGCATAGGTGGGTGGATAACTTTGAAGAGTCTCATGAAACACAATGTAATGAGTTGTACTTTTTTTTTTTTTTGCATAGTCTCATCACCAACAGTGACATCAGATTGCGGATCACTTTCACACCTAAATTGTCCATATACTTGATATAGGACCTGTCATTCATTGATTCTTTTTGCTGTTATCCCAGTCTAATCTTCCCAGGAGCTTCAGGATCTGTAATGCTGGCCGCTGTAACTCAAGTTCTGTCAGCATCAGGGCCTCTTTCTTCACCAAAATATGTTTCAAATGCAATCTTGCCAGGGCTTAACATGATCCGTTTTGCTGGTCAGTCACTTGTCTGGTGGTTTTCCAGAGTTACTTCCCACTGAGCGTTGTATAAAAGGAGCCATGCAGAAGAGACTTCCACATTCATTATTACAGGGTGAGGCAGTTTAATCCGGTTCAGATGACCGGTGGAGCCCTTTGGCTGGAAACTGGCAACCAGTCCAGGGTGTTCCCCGCCTATTGCCCGAAGACGGCTGAGATGGCACCAGTAAGCCAGCAACTCTAGTGAGGATAAGCGTCCATAGAAAATGGATGGATGAATATATGTATTTAACATTCAAACACAACACACATAGAGAAAACACATTTTTCGCAAGTATTTATGCTAGTTATTGTTGCACACACAGGAAGGTAGCTAACCCATTTCACGTACATCAGTTCGTAATACATTTGATTCTGACTCCGTGCTAAAGCTCATTTTAACTATTTACAGCAGTTTTACATAAATGTCCCCTATGCACACTAAAATCAAGACACCATGAAAGTTTAATGCTAAGGGTCATTATCAAATATTCAGCTTTAATAAGAGTGTATATATGATTGCAAACCTTTTATTCGAACATTTGAAAGAAAGATGTGTTTCTTGAAATGTTCTTTCCTTTTTCCTTTCAACATCAGCAAAACAAAATATGACCTATCAGCCTTAGTTTATTTGAAGTTTCTTTAATTTCTTCCAGCATTTACTCCCTTTATATCATCCAGAAAAGACAGATTGAATCATGTTAAGATTCACCCTTTTCACATTTTAAAACGCCGAATCTGAGGGTTTGTTTGATGGAGCTTTTACTCAACATAGAGATTTTTTTTTTAAAGCAAAAATCTCCAAACCCTCTTTTAATTAACAAATGCAATTGTTCATCAATACACATTGCTCTCTCACATCCACATATGGTTTGTGAAAAGTCAACCTTGTGTCCCCTAAGAGTGTACACATTTCAGGTTGTCAAGAACAAGAGGCTTGATTAAGCACTGCATAAGATGGGTAAAGACTGAGGGTTTATTAGAACTTGTCGATCCCAGTCTCGATCCCAGTCTCGCTGTTGCTGTTAGGGAATTCCAAAGGAGAGGGCAGGGTGACAATCGGCTAAATGTCCGGTGTGTCTTTCCATGACCTCGCCACTGTGAAGTGGAAGAAAATGGGGAAACAAATGCGCTTGTTGAAGGCAAGGCTTTTTTTCTTCCTGGTTCTTAGTTCAAATGGTAACAAAGCAACAAAGAAAGTCAGGCTGCACAAGACATTCAGAAGTGCTATGCGACTGTTTAGAAAAAAGACACTTTTCACTTAAACTTTCAAACAAGCGTTCGATCACATGGGTATTAATAGTGTAATGTCCATTTATTGTTATACTGGAGTTGTGGGTTGGGAGCCGTTTGGGAAGGTGACGCCTGGTAGGCGGGATGATGGATGGAAGTCAATTGAGTGGCACAAGCATGAGGTGCGGCTAACAGCTGCTCATGTTAAATGTGTTGGATTACTATTTTATTTTCACCAAAAGAAGCAATCTGTTTGTATCATGTCTTAGTGTCTTCTTCGTCACACACAGGAACATTAAGAAACATAACCCCTTATTTATCAACACCACTTTTCCACCACTAGGTGCCGAGGTCATGTGATTGGACACGTTATCATTTTGTCCTCCCGATCCAGCTATACAGCATGTCCCCCCGTCAAACTATTTGATCAACAAATTACTTTTGTCCTATTATTTTTTTTATTATCCATTGGGTTGTTATTTTTTTGTTTGTTAATTATTTTTGTTCATTTATTTATTTATGTAATTGTAATGCGCCAAGCAGTGTCTAGGTCCCACTGTTTATGCCTCTGAAGTGCTACTTATTATTTGAAACTAAAATCTAAACTTTCCACATGCCCTCTGCAACGAGGTCAGTGCTAGTTGGATGGTCATGCGTGGCCATTATCCCTTTGTATCTCTCTGGCCACCCCCACAGCTAGAGAACATATGTTATCTGTGATTTTTCTATTTTTACATCCATACAGTTTTTCTAACTGAGGTATTCTGACACCTGGCTTCCCTATATAAATTTCTGGCCCTGCCCTGTACACCCTTTTAGATAGTAAGCACTGCAGAAATGTTATTATTATTATTATTATTATTATTATTATTATTATTATTATTATTATTTAATTAATTTAACTTTTCTTCTGGACAAGAAATTAAAGTTTGCTCTTTTGATAATGTCATATCATTTTTTTAAAAGGACAGTGTGTAAGATTTAGACCTTTTTTTTTTTTTTTTTTTTTGTGGACAGCAGGAGGTGCTGCAGTTTACATTGTCCATACCTATAAGAAACATGGTCGCCTCCAGAGAAGGGCCACACCCCATGTAATATAATTTGATGATAACTAGACCTATGATTATATCTATAACATACTGTTGGTCATTAAGAACATATTCATTTGCAAGTTTTTGAAATTTACAATCATTTAATTTATTCCCTTTTTAATGAAAAACGGTCTAAATCTTACACACTGTCCCTTTAAAAACCTTTCTTTCATGTACCACAATTAGCCTAAATAAGGATCCATAAAATTAAAAAAATATTGCACCCAACCAAAAAAAAAAAAAGAAAACTTGGCCATTGTTGTTTTTTTATATGAATATGTCATTTTGTTTTTCTTTATTTGTAATCTGATCAGTAAACCATTTTTATTTTCACTACAAACTAAATAGTTACTTGGAAAGATTTTATTACCATATTCCTCCAAGTACAAGTTGACCTTGCTTAGAAGTCAACTCCCCCTATATTATTTCAATTTGCGTGAATTTTACAAAAACGTGATTATAGGTCTACCCCTGACTTTTGCGGTTTCATAGCTCATGGCTGCCATGTGTTAACAAAATTCTGACGAAAAATCATAACGAAATTATAACGAAATTACAGCACTTTTAGATGCATTTCTTCATCCTATATCGAATAACATACTGTTGCGGTTAGTGGGGTGGGGTGGAGGGGGGACTGGGAGGCAATGTACACATGCCTGTAGATGCGGATGCTGAAAATAATGTTGAAACAAAAGAAATATTTAAAGTTTCTATGCTTTATTTGATTTGACTCAGCTGAATATTAATTTGTTAAAAAGTCATCATCACTATCTGACACGCCAAATAGTTCCTCCCATTAAAATCCCAGATGTCCTCTCCTTCCTGATCGTCATTTGCGCAAACATCCTTGTCACTCTTCCACGGGTAGTCATCTTTGAACCCATCCAACTTGTTTGAAATGGAGGTCTTCAGAGATGATTTGCTGATCATCCCACTTGGGATGTTCTTCATCCAAGTGACGACTGTGGCAAGATCAGAGTGTAGAAGGTGGACCTTCGTTGCTCCTCCCATCTGCTGATATCCACGCATGCCATGGCTCTTGCATTTTTATCTTTAAGGGACAAGTCAACCTGTCTTTTCCTTTCCATTATGCGTCAAAGTCCAGCGAAAAAAAAATAGCCATGCAGCCTGTCTAAAACAAAGAGAAAATTAGGTGGTGTTTGACGAAAGTTCATTTTTACGATGTTCTGCAAACGCTCTAAAACGGATGCATACTATATTGAATTAGAGGTTCTGTATATACAGTATAATCCTATCAAACCTTGTAAATTACATGATATTACTTATTCAACATTCGAATTGCTGTTATTCAAACTAAATTGGTCCGTTTTGTCCGGATTTTATTGATGTTTTTTTTAATTGCAATGTGAAAGTGGTGGTGTCAAGAGGTGGATTAAGTCTGTTAATTCCCTACTCACGGCCATGGTATCAAATGCATGGCCTGCCACTGATTAACCACAAGTGTTTTTCAAATCTATTATGGCGTGACATAAAGTCATACTCAAACTTTTTTACTTACCAAATACGTCTAGACTTTGCTGCATCCGTCTATTTACATCTGCACTGCAATACCGTCGAGAGCTAAAATTTTGCAGTTGTCGTAAATCCACAATCTTACCATTGACTTCACCGCTTCTATTTATTCCAATCCCGACGCCAAGAAGATTTTTGAAAAGTTGCCGTCAACGTGAGAAGTAAAGCATGTGCCTTCAAGACGACGTGCTTGCAACACAGTGGGTGGCTAAATGGGATGCCCCTGGTGCCTGTCTGATATAGAATCAGATTAGCCTTTTCTCATCCCATTAAGCATGCCAGGCCATTTGACAAAGACGTCAGTCTGCTTGTACCTCCAGGGCAACTTTTCTTCTGTAATATTCATTTTATACGCTGTCAAACTAAATGAGATTATTTAGTGGCATCCTGTTGCCCGTTTTAGTTTGAAGCACTTTTTTTTTGTCGTTTTTATAGGGCTATGTCAATAGGCTTTGCATCGTCATATGTAAGAATAACATCAGTGCGATAGCATTTTCTAAAACAGTTTTATACAGATTCCAGTTTAATGTTTTTTTGTTTTGTTACTTTTCTTTTTATGTAGTGTGTGTGTGCGTGTGTGTGTGTGTGTGTGTGCGTGTGTGTGTGTGTGTGTGTGTGCGTGTGTGTGTGTGTGTGTGTGTGTGTGTGTGTGCAGTCTAATGCCTCCCATTAGGAAGCAGAGGATTAGAGCTGGTAGCAGACTGGTTTGTCTCAGATTAGATCAGTCCAATACATGAGTGTTTAGCTGCTGTTGGGTTTCGTGTGCAATTGTGTAATCACTCGCTTGAGGTTTGGACGCAACTGTGTGCCCATAATTAGATTTACAAGGTGAAATTGTTAATTGTGATTCCTACGATACTTTTTTATTTTTTTGTTAGAAGTTGACACTTGATGATTTCCTTTTAGACTCAAACTCTCACTTATCACTTCATCCTAACCTGAACAATGAGCTGTGTCCAGCGGATGATTCCCTTCTATTGCCCTTTATCAGCTGATCACTTCTCATTCGTATCCTGCTATCAAAGTCTAGTAATCCCTGCTTTGCTCCCTTGAGCGGTGTCATCATCTAACCCTGATGACCTCACTCATCTTTAGTTTTTCACAACGGGTCTCCTCATTCCCCCATGCCCTGATTACATCGTCACCGCCAGCCTCTTTTCATTGGAGTGATAGGAACTGTCCGCCTGTGCATTCACTTCCACTTAAAGGATTTTGGTGCGTGTGTGCATGGATCACAGCCAGATTCATACAATAATGCTGCATTCTCCCCTTTTAGTCTCTAACAGCTTTTAAATTTAGCAAGCTTCTCTATCATCACATGAATATTTTACCCCACCCCCCCCCACCCCCTCAAAAAAAAAAAAATCTTTTGAACAGTGCTTCAGGGACAACAATACAGACTTATAAGTGTCATTTTCGCAAAAAGCACACTCAATTGTCGTTACTTAAATAAACACAATGCTTTATTTAGCCACAGACCATGGTTAATAGATATGAATTTGGCTTTGAAGAAACATAAGGATGATGTCTTAAGATGATGCCTCCTTTGGGGGTAGAAAGCCAAAAATGATTTTCATTCAAAATTAGATCATACCTACGATAATAACAGTCAAAAAATAATATAATTGGCATCATCATTTCACTCAAAGTCTTTCCATTTTGCTGCAAACATAAAGTACCATTAATTGGCAACAATTTTAGATTTTTCCTCTCACTGACACGTGGTGATGTTCTTCCTCAACACTTATTCCATGATTTTTTTTTTCCTATGAATCCCAGGTTCTCAAACTTTTTGGAGTCAGGTAGCCCTTTTTGGAAAGCACATTTACCAAGGACCTCCACTGCAAATGTTTGCGGAAACAAAACAAACATAATCATTTAAGCCAAACACAAGTGCCCGTTTTATTGACCAACATATTCAATTCGACAACAATATACTCTTTCCTTTTCAGACATACTGCATTTTACAAAATAAATACTGTATTTTAAATTGCACAGTTCCATATAACAAAATGCCACAATTTTCCCCAAACAAGTTGCCAACAAACATTTAGTGACTAAATAATCAAGCTTCTTGATGATGACCTTGATTAGATGAATCTAGTTGACAAAATTCTAAATTATTAAAAATATATTAAACTGGTTGAATTGATGGCTTTACTGAAGTCATGAATACAGTCACAATTTAATATAAAATAAAATGAAATTACTAAAATTATATAATTGTATAATTACGTTGAGAACCATCACTATATCTAATCAACATAAAAAAAACCCTGAATATTTGGAGCTCTTTAGAAATCTCTGGAGAAAAAGGCTAAAAATTCCAAGGCGGGGCTCCAAATCATTATTGCTGCGAGATCACGATTATCAGGACTATCTCTTCTATTTTTTTATTTTTTTTAAGCTCTGATTTTTTTGTACACTCTACAAAAAATACAATAAATCAAATATAAAATACACAACTTTGAAAGGCAGATGCTCATATTAACCCCCCACAGCTCATCTTGTTATCAACTTCTTATCCTACCTGCCAACACACAAAAAAAACAAAAAAAACAATATTGCTGTTGAAACTTTTTTGCTGAGTTGACCATGAGCACTGCAGTTCAGTATTGTTGGATCTATAATAACATTTTAACTGACACAGCACTGTGAACTATACTTTTATATATTTGCACTGAAATTACTCTTTTCCAAATGAATGCTGCAGTGAGGCTATCCATGTTACAGTGTGGGAACAAGGCCACGTTGATTCAAATGCATACCGACAAGTCATGTTGCAATATTCACCAGACGACGTTTGCTTTGCAATATACAACTACATCCAATGTCTTTCCTTTTTTTTTTCCTCCTTAGACACACATGCACCCTGCCCAGGACTTTGACTGAGCCATTATTTACGTGCATAATGTGCCATTAATATTGTGTATATATGCCCCCAGCAAACAATTATATTTTATATATTACAATTTTTTTCATACATCTTTTGTATAAGGAGTAAGGACAATAATATCAGGAAACATTAATGCATAGTGATATTTTATTTTACAAAATGACAAAAATGATAGACATCACAGCTTCAAAACTTTTTTTATAGCCGACTACATGAATCTGGATTCTATTGTTTCAATTATTCTTTGCAAAAAGCTTCAATTTCTGCAATATTCTTGGGTCTTTTCAGTTCTTGTTAGACATACCCTCTGATTTTGAGGCTGGACACTGTCGAGGCAATTCCCAAACCTTCAGCTTGCATTTCTTGAGATAGGTCAGGGTGGATTTTGGAGTAAGTTTGGAGTGGTTATCTTGTTATAGAAACCATTTAATTCTCATCTTGAGGGTTTTACAGATGCTGTGAAATTGTTCTTCCAAAATATTTGTTGAAACCCATCCTTCTTTCCACTCAAGCAAAGTTTGTTTTCCGACTGGCTGCAACACAACACCAAAGCAAGACTAATCCACCCTAATATTTAACAGTTGGCAATGTGTTCATTTCATAAAATGCTGCCTTCTTTTTTTTCTCCCAAGCTTGTGGCCAAACAGTTCAATTTTAACTACCAGTCCACAACATTTGTTGCCAGAAATGATCAGGCTTCTGGAGATGTTCTTTTGCATATTTTTGACTGCATTTCTTGATGAAGACACAGGTAAGGTTTTCTTTAGCAGACATGAAGGTCCGGATATTGCAAGTTTTGCGGCACAGTGGAAGAATGCTCTATCAATCCTTAGTCTGCTAAAGCTTCCTGCAGGTTTTTCAAAGTCTTATGTGAATTCTGATTCACCTTTCTGATTCACCGGACTGTTGAGCTGTTGTGACCTTGTAATGAAGAATTTGACACTGTGAAACGCAGGATGCCCGTATTTTTTCACATCCCAAAATGATTTCTTATGGATGAATGGATGGACCGACGGATGGATGGACTGGGCTGGTTTAGGGGTGCCTTAACTGTCACAAAAAACTGTATATACATCCAGCGTAAATGGAGATGCATATCTTGAACTGGTCATTACTCAATTATAAGATTCAAATTCATTATTGTCCACAGTATTATATTTTATCCATTCATCCTCCTCTTCACAATTTTACATAACTTAAAGCGAAAGAGGAGCAGCTTCACAGGCAGAGGTTTAGTCACACTTTAGCTGGGTATTACTTCTACCTACACTTGAACTGCATCCAATGCTGGCCGAGCATTTAATAGAGTTGTCTCATGTCCAGCGATGAAACAGGATCCGCTCATATAACGATAAGAACATGATCCCTTGCCACTCCTTCCCACACTCAAACACTGCCAATTTTTATCTAGGAAGATTGTGACTGAATCCTGATAACCATTGCAGGCGGCAAGTATTTTTACTTGGATGCCACCGGTTGTCAATAAACATCCATGCACAGCTGGGTGAATGAAAATACAATCTTTGGGGCATTTAATTACTTGGAAAAGCAGTGCAATCAATGCATTATTGTAAATCGTAATTATTATTGATAACAAATAAACATGGTTAAATTTCCCATTTCAATTAAAATGGCATTTTAATGCCAAGACAGATTGGACTGTGCAATGGCTCACGACCTGAGTGAGGCTCATACTGTACTCGTTGTTTTGTTTGCACTCATCAATAAAAATCATTAAATGTGCTCAGCTGATGATGTTATGCACAGTTGTAAAACAAATAGGTTTGACCTTTGGTGGTAATTTAGAAAAAATAATAGAATAACTAAATAAACGTGTACAATATGACTTAATTTGAAGATCTTACAATGCAGTTAAGCCTTCAATTAGTCAAGCACAAGCCATAGTTTGACATTAAACTAAATTGTGGTTGGTACTAGCAGTTATTAAAATAAAAAGTTTCTGTTGATTACTTTTGCAGTTAATACAAATGTATTTCATGATTCAGTTATTGATTTGATCTGTAGCATGTCAAACATAGACAAAAATATAGACTATTTATTTATTTCCTAAATGAATGCTGGTTTCGCCAATGTTTTTCAATAATTATGATACATTTCAGAAGAGACTAAATGAATGAGGGACGTCACTATTAAATCTTTTAAAATCGATTATCCTGTCAATTATTCCATCAAATGATCGGCTTCAATTAATTTTATTTATTTTATTAATAATATACCTGTAGTTGATTTGAAGAGAGTACATATAATTGCTCATTCTTTGTTATCGTGTGTACTGTATATTCATTATCTTCTATAAATATGAATTTTTAGACACTAGCAAAATCTGCTAACTGGTTAGCACTCATGATTACTATTAGCATGCAAGAGATTACCATCAAAGGTCAACTAACACTAAGTAGTTGTTAATTCACACATACTGTACATATCATTATATGCATGTAATATTGTGCTTCAAGTCAGTTACACGCTACATCAATATCCCATTAGCAAACTTGCAAGTGGAGCTGCTAAGAGGTCAATAACTTCCTGCTGCACTTCTTTGTCACTCTTCTTCTTCTAAAGAGCTGACCAGACACATTTCGTTTTTGACTGCCCCTTACTGGCTAAAATTTGCACAACTAAAACCGTGCCACTTCTACTTGAGTAGAATTTTAGAAATATATTTTCTTTATTTAATATTACATTTTGGCAACTTTTTTTTGTTTTGTTTCTTTTGGAAAGCTCCATGTGCAAATATTGTCTTTGATGGACCTCCACTAGCTACTAAATGATTATGTGTTTTTAAGCATACAAAAAGTATTAGTCATTTGGCCACTAGGTGGTGGACCCTAACAACAAATGGAACCAGTCTTAGCATATAGATGTTACTATCTGTGTACCTGCAGCAACAGTCAAAGTACTGCTGTGGTAGGCTGTCCACGATGAAAAAAAAGAAAGAGTATTATTTTTTTCACTTATTTTTAATTGAAAATGATCCCGAACTTCTCACATCCTCAGACTTTTGTGGGGAGTCTTTCTCTCATGCAGTCATCGCAACACTGTGTGTGTCTGCAAGAAAGGCCAATATAGAAGACGATGCTGCCAAGGTGGTTTCAGCAGAGCTCTGAGGGTTATTTTTAGTTGACATATTTTTACACTCAATTTACCCGATTTTTTCGACTATTTTTTATCCAGACCTTAAAAAAAATAATAACAATATTAACTGTCGAGAAGCTCAAATTCTGAAGTTTGGAAAATTTTACGTCTCTAAACAAGGGCTACTCAAACTTGTGAAGTCAGGGACCCCTTTAAGAAAGCAGATTTCCCAAAGAGTCCCATTGAAAATGTTTGCAAAAACAGAAAAAAAACAATAATTTAAGCCAAACATAAGTGCCCGTTTCATTCACCAACATTTTCATTTTGACAACAATATATTTGTTACTTTGCAGCCATACTGCAACACAACCCATTTTGAAAAACTTCAAAATAATTTCATTTTAAAAAATATTTTAAACTTATTGAGTTGATTGCTTGATTGATGAGTTATTAGTACATTCACAATTTAATATACAATAAAATGAAATCAACACAAATATATTTAGATTTTTGTACTAATAACCCAAACTATTTCACGGACCCAAAGCAGTCAAGCCACGGACCCCCGGAGGTTTGCGGACCCCTGAACGCCTGATCTATTAATTGATTATCAAAAATAATTATTGTTTAATTTACTGATTCACTGTCAATTATTCGATAAATCATTGCAAAATCTGAACTGAAATTTTATTAGCTGAAAGATTTAATGACTAGAGTTTTAGGAAAAAAAATAATCTGCCAAGACAAAATGATGAATGCATTTTCTCGATAGGTGCTGAGCCAATGTTTTAAATGTATGCTTGTTTAGAGTTTTTTTTGTAGATCAGCATTATGAATTTATATAAAAAAAATAATGTTTTAAATAATGAATGTTATTCATTAATACTTCTAATACTTCTTGGAACCTTATGCCAATTTCCTGTACTATTTCCTGCCAGACTTTGACTTAAGTATCAGCTAGGGTATGAATAATTTGCTCCTTTGCTGCATGCAAAAGCTGCTGTGAGATTTTCAAACACACTGCTATGCATCATTTATTCAAGCCTGGTGATTACATACTATGTGCATGGATGTCATAAAAATTATGTTTAACTTTGAAATATATTATTGATTATTTGGTGCTTATGTGAAAAATCTGCATATGTTATTGGGTTTTCATTTTAGTTGGGAACAGATGTGGCATTCAACGGTGGTACTTATTGAATTATTTAAGGTATTGCAAGGGGTTGATTGTCAGCAGAGGGGGAGAAGCGTATTCGTCTGTCTCTTTGAGACTAACCTATATTCTGTAACATTAACCCTTTGAGCAACACATGGTCGTACAACCAATCGGATTACAAGTTAAAAGCCACGACACAACATCTGTTCAATTCTCATTCAAATACACACTTTAATTCCTCTACCCTTGTGCTGACATTGCGCTATAGCCGTAAACCTTATTGTACAACTTTGACAACCTATTAACATGTGTATTTAAACTTGATTCGAGAAATTATCTTGCTTCAGAGAACTTATGCACTTAATTATGATGTGTGTTGATTGGCACGATGTGTGTGTGGGCAGATAAATGGTGTATGAAATGTGCAGTAATAACTGTGCCAGAGAACCTTCGTTTTAGAATTTTTGTGCAAGCGTTAATGCAGAAATGCCGCAAGGGCTGCTTTTCAATGTTGGGCAAGTTACCTCAAAACTGCATTGCATTATTTATTACTTATTACTGTCATTTCAAAGTAATTTGTTACATTACAATATTACCGTTTTTTAAATGTAAGGCATTAAAACACTATTGCATATATATATATATTGCATAATACTTACACCAACATAACTGGAAATCTGGATTAGCCATTTAAATGTAGCTCATTTTGCTCATTACACATCCAGTCAAAGGTTGTCTTAAGCCTAAAAACAGTCAAATTAATTAATCAATTAATCTGCATTGTATTGTAAAGACATGACAAGATACAAAATATTTTTTTGTATTTTAATCCCTTTATTAATTCGCTTCACAGCATAGTGAGGCATTGTTTGTGATTTAGGCAGAAACAGCAGATTCCATGATTTCAATGTGAATATTCAAATTCAAGTTCAGTCAGCAAGGTTAGGGACAGACTTTTCAAAAATAAATGGTTTCGGTGGGGCTAATATTAGCAATTAGCCTACATAATTGTGTGTTTAACATAGTGTTTAACATGAGATTTTATCTGCTTCATCTTGATACACATTGACCACAACTATTCATAGACTTTTAATAGCATTTGTACTGTGAAAATTTGCGTTAGCTTACCTTGTCATGATTGCGAGTTGCAATAGGGATCTTGCAGGCACAGTTTTGAAATGCTGACAAATCCACTCTGGAAAGTGTCAGTATACCATCTACGTACTGTATGACATGCTTCGCCACCAGTATCCTAACCTCTTGAGGTGGATGTGGCATCCCTGAGCCAAAGAACAAACAATTGTTTGCTTTGTTTTATCCCCACTCTGAATCCTTTGTGCGTTTTCTTTTCACTAACTTCACATTAGTATGGCACAGCTCTAAAAGGTTTGTCAAATTACTGGTGCTATTTGGCAAAGTGGATATCTCTTTAGGTGTCATGCACAAAGTGTACCTAACTATATTATATTCTTCTTGTCTTTATCTCTGTCCAACTAAAAGTAATGTGTGCGGTGGTCTCGCAGTGTTTTTGGCGAATTTGGGAAAAAAGAAACACCACTTTCACGTAAAAAATGCATTAGAACCATTTGTACCGAGTAAAATTTCTTTTTATGTGTGTGTGTGTGTGTGTGTGTGTATGTGCGTGCGTGTGCGTGCATGTGTGTGTGTGTGTGTGTGTGCGTGCGTGTGTGTGTGTGTGTGTGTGTGTGTGTGTGCGTGTGTGTGTGTGTGTGTGTGTGTGTGTGCATTGCATTACACTACGCGTTACAGCAAAACGTAATATATTACAGCAATTACGATATTTTCTGGACTATAAAATGCACCAAGCCGGAGCAGCAAAATATGAGCAAAAAAAATGATTTTTCATCAGATCTTTACGCAAAAACATGGTATAAGAAATGTATAATTCTTTTTTAGTTTTTTTTTTGTAATTATCTGCCAACAGCAACATCCTCTCTTTAACAGACTGAACATGCCTGTATGTTTAGCCCCTAAACATTTGTAGAAAATGGATGGATGAATGGATATCTGTTAGTTAAAAAGCAGTTCAAAATCGAAATCTTTTTTGATAGATTATTTTAGTGACCATAAAAACACATTGTACATAATTCATATATACAATCATAAATACAAAAATAAACTCATATATACTATGTACAGTATATAACATTTACAAGTCACAAATTTACCCAAAATTTTATACATTCTCTTACTCACCTTAAACATATTTTTTAAATAATATATTGTTTTAACTCTTTTTGAGCACAGCCATTGATTCACATCTTTTCAGTTTTATTTGATAGTTGTTCCATAAATTGACACCTCGAAAAAATACACACATTTGCTTGCTGGTGACTAGCAAAAAAGAACAAACAAACAAAAATAAAACAACCAACCAAACAAAACCATAACAAAAAAAACAAATAAGCCGCACTGGGCTATAAGCCACAGGGCTCAAAACATGAGAAAAAAGTTGCGGTTTATAGTCCGAAAAAAACGATACATTACTTTGGTAATGCTTTTCTAATGCTGTTTGTGTACATCTCACACAGTAGCTATATCTGCTTCAACAGATCTTTGAATCTATGTGTTGATGCCACAGGGGATGTAAAAATGACAAGATACTTGAGCTCGAGTATGACACACTCTCTCTCTGTACTGTATATTGCCAAGACTGTGTGTATGTGTTGACACAAGTGGCTCCAAATTGCTTTTGCTCCATACACATGAGCAAAAGCCTTGACATGGATTTGGTGTGACCCATAAGCTCTGTTTCAAGGTACTGCCGCCCGGTCATGCATGGGTCACTGCTTCCTCTTTTATCCCTTCGTTCCACATCCTACCTCAACAGTTTACTCTATATTGTTTTAATTCACTGCGGTCTCTGTCCTCTCCTCTCTTGCTTAGTCCCCATTTGTCTTTACCTTGTGTATGAACTTCATGCTGCTTTGCTTCCTACTCCATTTCTCTCATTCACGTCACCTCAGGATTTATTCACTCAGCTTAGTACTCAATTTTCCCTTGTTGATTTTTTTTTTTTTTTTACACTTTCTCACCCTATAATGGTTGATTTCTGTGTTTCTTAAAGGAACACTTGATTGTGTTGAACATAGGTGGCAGAGCTCAGTGGTAGAGTTTTGTCTCCCAAACCAGTGTGACCAAGTTGGAGTGTCCTTGAGCAAGACACTTAACTCCCAGTTGCTCCTGATGCTGCGTCATCTGTCGGTAAAGAAGTTGTGAGCGCTATATAAGCGCTAAAAGGCTCCCTCAATGAAAACTCAGAAATCATTAAAAAAAAAAAAGTGTTTCGGCTTCCAACGAATTCTGGGACACCCCAAATTTGGGAGTAGTCAGCTTGACTCCAGACATTTTTAGTGAAGGCAGAACAAGCATTTTAATGGTTTCTGGCTTGCTTTTTCATGTTCAGTTGGCATATAAAACAGTGAGCAATTGCCACCTAAATTCATCTGCACTTCCCTACTCTTGTACAAACCAAACTGTGACCAATATATTTGTCCTAATACATACACACCTGCAGTGCTGGTTTGCATAAGTTCAGTAAAACCATGTCTAGATAGAAAGTTGTAACAAGCATCAGAAGTCCGTGAAATCGTAAAGTTGGTTAAAAATTCAACATGATGCATTCAAAACTTCACATTGAGCATGACAGAATTTTACACGCTACTCCGTGTTCTTATTAATGTGCCGTGGAGTGGCTAATCATTGTGATATTTTGATTGAATTGAGTGGAATTTGGCAGTAGCAGAGAGGGCCACATGAAATTTTGGGGCCAATTTTTGATATTATTATTATTATTATTATTATTTGATATGTTGTCCAGTTCCTTCCTACCTAAATGTTATAGCAAGGTGGAAATGGAATATAAACCCAAGCTAACATCATAATCTTGATTAACATGAACATGTTGTCTAGAGCTGCCCTTTAAATTGGGAATGTGCATTGAGTCATTTACTGCAGCTGTCAAGTGTTAAGGCTGCTACTAACAATTCATTCTCTGTTGATTATTCTTTGATTAATAGATGAAACCATTAAAAAATGTTTTATATTTTCACCACTTTTTTTTACCCTTTTTTTGAAAACAGCCTCAGGACATATATTCAAATTAAAATTGTAGATTTCTTTTTTTAATGATTTGGTTGCCGGGTTGGTCAAATCATTGTTCTCAGAAGCAAAAGCAGATTTTTTTTTCTCATGTTGATTCAAAACACTAATAATCAGTCTGTTTTCATACATGAGTAAAGAAATATGAGTATTTACAGTAGACAGGCTGAAATAATGAGCATTTAGACAGGTTAAGGTCACAAAAAATTCAATTTGGCAGTCAATTAGCTCTCAATCACGTCTTTCTATGGGATAGGTTTTTAAAGCAAATATTCAGTGTGAGTGATTCCCAAGATTTATGGTTTTGTCACAAAGTGGTACAATGCAGTGGTAGTGTCTCATTCACAGTTACAATTGCAACTTACAAATTATTTTTTTTTGTTCTCAATTTTGTTGATAATGCTTTATGATCTCTCACTTCACATCTGTGCATGTTCAAAACCTCTTAACGTTTTTGAAACCATTTGAATTTAAAAGTGTTTCCAAACATTTGATAGGTACTGTAAATTTGAAACTGTAACTATTAAATAATTTGACATTATTCTACCATTTTTACCCTTACAATTGCTTTAAGTACCATCACTTCCCCTGTGACTTCCATCTTTAACTTTCCTCTCCAGTCTGCAATAATCCTTGTTAATCCCGACCTTTTGGCGAGAGAGGTCAAATAATTAATTAGTACAGGCCGTGTGACTTGATTAACAATCAGATCAATTTACAGCCTCTGGAAGGGCCGAATTGAAAATATTGAAAGCAGCAGCTTCTACATCCAGTTAGGTCAATCCTTTGGCAGCGCAGTTGATTAATTTGAAATTGAATTAATTCCTAATTAAAATAATGGTTAATTTGTGTTGGGCAGTGTAATGCGTGGTATGCTTGACATTTCCAAATAGTGAGTCCAAGTTTGCTTCAATACCATTGCCTAATAAATTCACATCCTGTCTGTTGGCATCAGAGCTGAAACGATGACAGCCAACATGCAGAAGATTACAGCATGGCTGATCACAGATCCGTTTCAGATCTTTAATCTGTCTGGGACAGGCAGTCACTTGCATACGCACACATTCACACACACACGCACATGTGCAGAAAGAAAACATCAAATCAGATTTATAGGTTTATCTAGTCAGTCAGCACCCTTGCAAGCTTCAATATCTCAGCTGCATGGGTGAAGAAAAGGCTTGTGTGTTTATTGTGGGGGCGGAAATCATAGTCCTTCACATCATCTACCATAATATCTTGAAAATGATACTAATATGCACAACAACTGGATCACAATTGATATTTTAAGAACTCTACATGTGCAACATTCAGAGAGACAGGAATGGAAATGGGTGCGCATAACTAGTAAGCAGGTACACATTAAATCACTGATGCGTAACTGTGCATGCTTCACTTTGCGCATCTACTTAACTTTCATCCAACAACCCTGAACCTAAGCTGAACAAGCGTCCAAGATGTGCTGTGGATTGACACACAGACAAAAGATGTACGTTTGGTATGGAAATGGAAAATTTCAGTCATCATTCGTTGGACAAGTATAAAAAGTGAATTTGAAAGTAGCGCAACTTATTGCTGACAAACAAGCAATCTCTGTGTAATACTTTTCTTGTCTCCCTTTCATGTGCCTAAGCATGCGTCGTCCCATGTCTTTTGTTTTTTTAACCCATGACTTCCTTGGACTAATGAAACGAACCACGCAAACCATAACTGAAGGAGTTCTGAAACTTTTCAAGGGCGTAGCCTCAAATAATGCAATGGTCGGTGTGCACACACAGACATTGTGCTGCTAATGTGGAAGCGACAATGAGGTGGACATTGAGAAAGACTGCTTTAAATTTGAAAAAAAAAAAAAATGTGTACCAAACTCTGTGTCCTGGTACTCGTGTGAGTACTCATGTGTGCCCCTAGGAATGAGTCTAAGAGAGAGGGAGAGAGAAAATGTTGCAAAGGACTGCCCTAAAAGCTCAGTGGGGTGTTATGCTTTGCTACCATGTGAACGATTTGTCATCTGTGAATTGCACTGAGCTTTGCTGCACACATGAACACAATTACCACTTGTGAAATGTATTGCAACTAACTCAGTTTATCCAACCATCTATTCTCAATAGAGCTTGTCTTCTTGAGTGTCACAGGTGATCAAGTGCCTATTCAATGTGACTTAGATGGATGATAGATAGATGGACAAAAAGACGGATACTTTTACTGACATGATATTTTGCACTATATTACATTTTGCATTATCATCATCATATGAATATAGATTCTTCCACTCCATCTACTTCATTATATGTTGAGAATGTGAGTCTATTCATTTATTAGTGTTTCATTATGACTGCCCTCAATGCCCTATTACTGTTTATTTTTTTCAATTAACTACTTTATTATTTGTTCTATTGTGTTAAATGTAAGCCTGAACAAGAAAGTGAACAGAATAAGAATTTCATTGTCTAGTTTTACTATGCACATGACAATAAAACTTTTGAATCTTGAATCTCACATGGAGAAATTTGCAGCTTTGGCAGCACCCAGATATAACAACACAGTGTCTATATTAAAGCAAAACTAAATTAATGGAGCAGGAAAAACAATTACCATTAAAGTGGCCGTCAGGGTGGGTGACATTTATGGTACAACCTGGACCGGTCCCTTACCAATGAGAGCACACATTTAGACTAAAATGCTTCCATACGCAAATGTGCACAAACCAATCAAACTTTAAATTCATGATTTTTGAATGTGAGATCATGACAGATTAATCAGAGAAAAGTCACCTAAACATAGAGAGAACTACAAACTCACAACTTCACATAATTACACCATCACTTTTAAATTGCATCCTAACATGTTTTTTTTTTTTAATTAAAACAAACTCTCCTTAGTAAGAATGGTACCAACATTATATAATATAATATTAACAAAAAACAACAAATGAGACTTTAGCACCTGGCAGCAGATGGTTACAGGGAGTTCACATCTCACTCGCAAACTGCTTCAGTAGTCTGAGATTTTATATTGTATTTCAGGTCAATATCCTGTTGGAGGACCCAGGATAAGTGTTGGGCAAGCTACTTGGAAAATGTGTGCTGAGCCGCAAGCTATTCTAAATGAAGTCATATCGCATTGTCAAATATAAAATTGCACAAATATTGTACAAAGCATGCAATATACAACAGTGTTCAGAAGCTGTTTAAAACTAGAGTGGGTTGCTGTCATTGATTAAGGGAGACAAATTATTTTTTAAAATATATAATTGTGTATTATTATTATATATTATTATTAAAATATATAAGGTGCACCAGATTATAAGGGACACCCTCAATTAATGACATTTTAAAACTTTTTCAATCACTGTATAGTAATACTCAAAGTAATAACAATAATAACTCAAATACTGTAATAACTCTTAACTCTCAATAGCATAATAACTCAATGTCAATATGACCAACCTTGTTCAACTGTAAACACACAAAAGAAACAGGTAAAGCTGACTTGATCAGTTCATTCCCCATCTCCGAAACCCAATCTCAATATTGATCCATTGATAAGGCGAACCATCAGCTTTTTTTTTTTTTTAAATCAAGGCTTTTAGGTGCGCCTTATAGCGCAGAAAACACAGTATGTATATATATATATATATATATATATATATATATATATATATATATATATATATATATATATATATATATATATATTTTAAGTTTTGTATATGAGCACCTAAGTATGATCACAATGAGTAAAGTGTAAAAAAATAGGTAATAGGACCAAACACGTTTTTGTACTTTCTACTTCCTTTGAACATGCAACCTGCTCAACGGTGAAATCCATTGATGATCATTTTATTTCTTTTCTTTCTTTCTGAGTTTTTAAATCATGTAATTATTTATATATTCAATAAATAAATCAATCAATAAAACAGTTTCTTACAATGTAATGTTTCTTACAACCCCGTGTATAAGTCGACCTGTCCTTTTTTATTTCAATTTGGATGAATTTGACCAAAACATGAATATAAGTCCCTGACTTTAGTAGTTACACACAGTGGTGACTGCGTTTTGTGCCAGTTGGGCCTGGCCCCACCAGAAGGGGCGAGTGGAGCACTGCAGGTCGCCATTTTTCTAGATTATATGAACTATTTTATTTTTAAAGAAAATATATAATACGCGATTTGTTACAATGACAAATATTTACCATGCACAATGATATTAAAAACACACATATATATATATATATATATATATATATATATATATATATATATATATATATATATATATATATATATATATATATATATATATATATATATATCGATAGTAGTTTGTTACGAATCAGTCAATTACTATGTGTATTAATTAAAAGTACGATGTGGATTCTGTCATTTCATGTTGATGAGGGTTCGCTTTCTAATGCTGCGAATACACAGAATGCGATCGAGGCATAATGCTGCATTCACATCAAACATGATCGAGGTGTAAAAGCGGACAGTTTTGTATTGTAGTCAATGGAGTTTGCACTACAGGACGAGATGGTGCATTGGGCGATCCGATGCAAGCCTATTAAACCATTAAACGCTCGGTAAAGGTAGCATGTAACATGTTAGCCAAGTTAGCCGTGGTGGTTAGCTTTAGTAACTAACTTAACAGTTGTATTGAAGACGACAAACCAGATCCCACTGGGGGCTGTAATTTGCCCGAAGGCACACGACACTTGGGGAAAAAAAAAATAAAAAATACTAATTTTATCAGATTCGAACGGTTGAAGTGCGAGGCAATGTACATGTGCGTAGATGCAAATGCTGAAACTAATGTTGCGACAATGTAACGATTTGAAGTTTTGATGGTTTAACTTTTGACAGCTGAGTACAAATTTGTTGGAAAGCCTTTATTGTCATCATCACTATCTGACAAGCCAAATTAAAAAAAAATCGCCTGGTACACGGAGAAATACTGTAATATTACTAAAGGCACAGGTGACAAACTTCGATCCTCGAGGGCTGGTATCCTGCATGTGTTCAAACCTTCTCTCTCAAACAAACCTGACTCAAACGATTAGGATCTTTTCCAAGCTCCTGTAGAGCTTGCTAACAAGATAATCCTTTGAATCAGGTGTGTTGGGGGGGGAAAACCAGAAAACATGCAGGATAGCGGCCCGCGAGAACTGGAGTTTAACACCACTGACTAAGGTATCCAACAGAGAAATTAGATGACCTTAGCTACAATAAAATCACCAAAGTATCTCATGTACATTACAATTGTTTTGTTTGGGAGCCCCTGAAGTCTATTTGAAAAATATTTTAAAAATTCTAACATTCTTTGGATAATCATGCTACTTACTGTCACTGCAAGATCAATCTCCAAAGCAGTGACAAAACTGTGTTTCAAAACTGTGATATTCGTATACAAAACAAATTGTATTACAGTATAATAATTAAAAATGTGGTGATTTTCTCCTCAGCTTAGTTTATCTTCCTTGAAATTCAATATCAAAGGAATTGTTTCATTAGACCACAACAATTTAGCTTCATGGGAAAAAAAAAGCACAAATATGCTTTCTGAGTAACATAAATCATACTGCAACTCAAAATAGTTTTCGCCTTTTGCTTCAATGTTGAATGGGGTTAGGAGCTGTTCTCTGGATGCTGCACAGGTAACAGTGAAACGTAAGTGTTCTGTGAGAACTCGATAACTAGCATGAGTTTGAAAAGGTATTGCCGTGGGGATAGATGAGATGTATACACCTCTGCCCCCTCCTCTGCCATTTTCTCCAGTTGCATGGTTTCCATAATTCATAACCGCTTGGGGCGACACTCGAGTAGTCCGTAAGGACTTGGACCTCCAGGAGTCCAAGGGCACAGGTTCAAAACCTGCTGTGGATAAAAAAATGTAAATATACAGCAACTCGTTGTTGGAGGTATGTCCATCTCCACTTGCTAGCTACTGTTCGGACACCCTGGAGCAAGGCCTCAACCTTACTACCCCACCTCAAGTGGTGAAGCAATCTTTGTGCACCATTTTTGTTTCTGAGTCTCATTTCACATGCCTGCTTGTTTGTGATCTGAGTGTGGCTGCAACACAAAGTGCAAATTGGGGTGAGTTTCCAATTACTGAGTGGATTAAATTACATGTTTAAAAAATCACCAATCTGAAGAAATCACATTTTTAAAAAAATCACCAAGCTACGGGATAGCTACACGAGATGTATTGTCAAACCGGAGGCATTAAATTTTAGATATAACTGTGAAAATGTACCAGTAGCATCTCTAAACCGAATTCTACTATGACTATTATTAAAAAAATAATAAAAAATAAAAGCCTGCTGTGTTCGAAAACAAAATTTTTGACACTGAACAACAGTACTTATACTTTGACAGTCTTGAGATTTCATTGTATAACCGTATTTCTTCATGAACAAGTTGACCTCATGTATAAATCAACCCTACCCCTTCCTTTTTTTTTTTTTTTTTTTAACTTCAGCTTGGGTGTCTACCCCTGACTTTACTGGTTACACATATCATGGCTGTCCAATTCTAACACATGATGTGTGTTATTAAAATGACAAAATTATGGTACTTTTAGACACATTTCCTCTTCTCTTATCGACATACTGTTGCGGTTATGGAAGGGAGGGGGTGGGGCAGGAATGGGACACGTGAGAGGCAATGTGCCTGAGCGTAGGTGCAAATGCTGAAACTAATGTCGCAACAATAAAACAATTTAAAGTTTTAATGCTTTATTTTTTTGACACAGGTGTATGTGCCCTCAAAGTCATCATCACAATCTGTCACGCCAAATAGCTCCCAATTAAAATTACGGGCATCCTCTCCTTCTTGCTCGTCATTTGCAAAAAACAACAAGTAGTCAAAATAGGACCTGCCTGATTTGTTTGAAATCGAGGTCTTATATATGCCGATCATCTTACATGGGACATTCTTTGTCCAAGTGACAACTATTGTGAGCTCAGTGCATGGAACATTGCCCTTCACTGTTTCTCCTCCCACCTGCCAACATCCATGCCGGCTTGTTCAAGTACACGTCCAAGGGCTGAAGGAGACATGTCGCATTTTCCATTTCATAATGAGTCAAAGTCCACCGGAATAATTATCCATGCAGCCTCTTTCTTGACAACAAAGGGGCAGTAAAGCGGCACTTCACCAAGGTGCATTTGAAAGTGCAAACACGGTAAAACGGATGCATACTATGTAGAACTAAAGGTATAAAAAAAAAAGTATATATATATATATATATATATATATATATATATATATATATATATATATATATATATATATATATATATATATATATATATATATATATATATAGATATATAATATTTTAAGCCTTGTAAACGACATGATATTACTTATTTAACATTCGAGTTAATGTTATTTAAACACAAGTATGTGGAAAAAATGGGTCTGTTTTGAGTTATGCAGGTCTAAGCTGACCCCCCGCCCAATATGGGGAGTGAAAATGAGGGGGAACTTGTACATGGAGAAAAACGGTATATACGGATTGAAGAAACACTGTGGATGAAACCAAACTGTTTCCGGATACAAATGGAGCATCTTCTGTGCTTTACATTTGGTACAGTGTTTGTTTATTTGCTTTGCTTTCATGTCTGGTAAAAAAGGAGCTGATGTGACTGGTCAAAATGCCAGCTTTGTCTTTGTACTTAAAAGAATATTCCTTCCACAGGTACATTACTAGTTTTTTTTTTTTTAATTAACAGAAGGGTCCCATCAACTTTGTAAACATGTGTATTTATAGTCCCTGTAGGTCAGCTAAATGTGCGTATTTATAGTCCCTGTAGGTCTGTTAAATAAGGTTTCACACATCTGTGTCTGTGTTCTCACAGACGTTTTATGTCTTGCTACGAGCAAACAATCTCTTTAGATCTGTAATCTTGATACACAGAAACATGAAACTAAAAAAAAATGTTTTTAAATAAAAAAAAAAATCTTCAAAAGAGCCACTGGAGCAGCGGACAAGGGCATTGTATTTGCAGTTTAGTCAGCAGAGTGTGTTACCCAGCTAATGGACAGCCAAGCCAAAGATTTTTCCTGAAAGGGATCCGAAGCCATTAGCACCTTGCACACTCCAAGGGGCGGTAATGGGTGATCCTGTTAAGCTACTATGATGCAGAGTTTGGGATTTTATTTACCACTGGCGTGTGTCTTTTGCAACTGCCTTGTTAGCACAAACCTGGTTCTAGGCTGAGTCCCTTAAACGAATGACTCAACAAGAAACTGGCATTTGCATAGTTAAGACAAAAAAAAATAGTCATAGCTTGGCTACATCGACTTTTACAATCTTTTGGACAGGTAAAGTTTTGTTGAAAGTTTTGCTAAAACATTTAGAGATGCGAGAGAGACTTTATATAGACATTATATATTTTATAAAAGATATATCCTCCCATCTTAAAATAATTATTTATTGATGTCATTATTTTTTATTTTGTCATATCAAGGTCATCAATGTATTCTTGTCTTGACGTCAAGTTATTCAAGCCTGCGTCCTTGAAAACGTTCAGACGACTACACAATATGCACAGTTCGTTGGAGTCCCAGTTTAGTTTGACGATGAAAGTCAGAGGTAAATTCTCAGTCACTGTAGAGTGACAATGTAAACGATCTCCTTCACACTTGCAAGAGAATGATATGCAGCCCCGACAGCTATTCGAAGCCGCTTTAGTAAAAAAACAAATATCCTCAGAATAGGAAGGCATGGGATGTGCATGCTTGAGTAATAAAAGGAGAGGAAAAAACTTAAGACAGAGCCTTTATTGTTCCTGCAGTTTGTCTTGCAACCCATCAAATAAATCTTTTCTATATTTTTTATTTATGATGTTTTCTTATTGTATACATTTATATTGTCTATACATAGCACTTTTACTATAGTATTTTGGTACCAATTTTTAAAATGTATGCACAATGTTGGTGTTTTTACCAAGAGTTCTAAACGCATTAGCTACTGTATTTCACATAGGTTTGGATTGCCCGCCATTCTCTCTCTCTCTCTCTCTCTCTCTCTCTCTCTCTCTCTCTCTGTCTCTCTCTCTCTCACTCAGTCACTCACTCACTCACTCACTCACTCACTCTCTCTCTCTCTCTCTCTCTCTCTCTCTCTCTCTCTCTCTCTATATATATATATATATATATATATATATATATATATATATATATATATATATATAGTATGTGTGTGTGTGGTGTGTGTGCGTGTGTGTGTGTGTATGCTGCAAATATTTGGGAATATCAGCATTCTTAGGAAAAGTCGTGCATGTATTCCTTTTAGGTAAAATGTTAAATGTCATGTTTGAATCCAAATTTGCTCCACATAATCCTACAGGCAATCTTTAGAGGTGGCTAAGCATTAATAAGAATATGCCTCATGCCCCTGGTCGACTTGTAATATTTTTAATACCTGTCACTGCCTTTTTCATAATTTTATAGCTTTAATAATTACTCCTCCCTGCAGTCACATTCTCTACAATACACCCTGGTTCAATTTTCTTTATTCAAGCTAAATCATGAGCAATATCTAATATGGACTTCTGCCGCAGTTACTTTATGATACACTATATCATATCAGCACTGTGGCTGATATTTTAGGACCTGGTGTTCTTAATAGCTGTTCTCAACATTTTCTTTATTTGTGAGAGTGACATGTCAAGTTCCACCCATGGCATCTTCTAAGCACTTACTGCATTGCACTTGTGTCTTTGTTCTTCCTTTACCTTGATCTCGTTGCTCTGTTCATTTTCTTTCAAACACCTCTTAACGTCAATGGCGGCAAACAGAATTTAATGCATGCTTCACATAATGTACAAGCACATAGACATACCGACAAAGGATTCATCCTTTATCAGTTGCTATGCCGTTTCTATGGTCATATATTTGACAATTTTGTCATAACGGTCATGTTTTTGTCACATATGTCATTTTTGTTTATTTTTGCCATGTAGTCTTGTGTTAACTATTGTGGTTAATTTGATCCATCAGTTGCGATTCAATTGCTGCAGCCTTTTATTTTGCTCCATTTCTGTCAATATAGCATTAGTGTCTGCAAATATTTAAGCTCGAGTTTCTTGATGACTCACTGTCAGAACGTCAAACTTTCGAGCTCTCTCTCTCTTAAGCTGTCTCCTTGGATCTTTGCAGGTCTAGTTATCCAGGTGTAGCTGTTTTTTACACTTTTTATACGGCAGGTTAGACTGTCCCTTGTTCTTATCATTTGTTTAGGCACCACACCAAAAATTTTTGATTAAAATCAACAATTCCAGTTTTATCCCCTATGGCTTAAACATTGTGCCTAGAGTATGAATTATCTCCTGATCCCTGGAGCTTCACGTACAGGTTTGTACCAGTCTTCAGCGGGTTGCTGCCCTGCGTGTTTTCCAAGGTTATCTTTGCAATACAACAGATTCAAATGATTAGCTCATTGGGGAGTTCTGCAGGAGCTTCAAAATGATCCTGATCATTTGAGTTCCTTAAAAGAAAAATTTGAACACGACGATGCTTTCTGTTCCCTATTAAGATCTGCTGTGCTGGTGTGCACCATCATCTTGCTGAATATGTGATCGTGTGGAAGGCGATTAACAAGGAATATTACGCTGCTAATGAATTGACCAATTGATCTATTTTCTATACCCCCAATGCTCACTTGGTTCATGAGTGAACTGCTGCCGCTCTTAGAGGTGGGACAGCCTGGTCACCAGCCAAATGAAGAGCACATTTAAGCAGTTTAGGGCCTAACTTGCTTCAAGCAGCACAGGTGCAGTTGTTTCAATTTAATTTTGTATGTGGTTTTACAAAGACATTACTTTCCCAGTAAAATATCCATTCAGACTAAAATTTATTGTGAATGATTAACTAAGTGTTCATCTTACCAATAGATGATCAATCTTATTTAGTCAAAAGAGACAATTGATCTAATTTAATCATAAGTTTACTTACTGTATATATTTGAAGGATTGCCTAGCCAGCAGGGCAAAGTATCTAATTCAGCATGTATGCACCACTTCTCACTTTCCTCCTATGGGAAAGGAATCGGGTTAGTGGACAACTCCTCAGCCTCTAAATGAATTACTAGATGAAATGGCTAAACACACGCGCGCACACACACACACGAAAACCTAGCCAGTAGCAAGGATGAGGTGGGAAAGATAAAGCAAGAAATCAGTCTCCAAGGTGACTTCAGATTAATTAACAATTTCCAAGTCATGTTTAAGTTTACAGTTGATCATTGTGACTGTTTTGCATACAGTGGATGTTAAGGTCTTATGCAGAAATTGACATGGACAAATGCATACCCTGACCTGAGCCAAACAAGTCTTGAGCTTGCTGTATTCTTGAATTGTGGCTGGAAGATCCATTGGGGAGCAATGAAGCACATAAATAAGGGGGAGTTTGCCTGTTTTGAAGATAATTGTCCTTAGGCTAAAGAGTAGAGATAGTAAATTATTTAGCACGCAACATAGAGATTGCCAGCTGCACAAAACAACAGGAATGATACCGTAACTACTAACAGCAGCCTTTTATGTATTGCTATAATACAGGCTAATATGGGAACATGTGTGCATCTATTTAACATAATTGAAGGCCTGTTCAAAAGTATTTTATTCATTTGTGACACATATGTTTTTCAACATTTGTGCCATATACTTCAGGCAATTTTTCACTGGCAGTGCTAAATGATTTAAAGCGTCTCTCAAATTTAGTACTAATGCATATGAAGAAATCATTTTAAAACGTTGCCTATTTTTACATAGGAAGGGAATGACTGTAGTTATATGATGTTTTTTTGACGGGTAAGTAAACGGGTGGAAAGTTCAAAGTAAGCGGTTTGCCATCACTGTTTGTAATGTAATTTTTAAAATTTTATGCCTCATGTACACACATGGAATTGCTTAAATGAGAGTCAAGCGGCCTTCACTGGATAGCTTGACTCGTCGCTGTGGCTCATTTACCCCTAAAAATTAATCCCATCACATTACACAGCTACCACAATCAACATTTCGGTAAATGGACTTTCATAGTAAATGGACTTACACTTATATAGCGCTTTTCTACCTTAGGTACTCAAAGCACTAACTATTCATCTACCTACTGATGATGCAGCATCAGGAGCAACTGGGGGTTCAGTGTCTTGCTCAAGGACACTTGATGGTCTGTCTTGATGGTTGGGGGATCGAACCCACAGCCTTTCGGCTGGGAGACGACCCTTCTACCACCAAACCATGCCCTTAAAGAATCATATTTAATCTCTGATGGAAAGGACACAAAGAAATCGCTCATCGGTTATGCTGCCATGAGTTGCATGAGGTGCATTCAAAGGCAGTTGCACATTTTAAACTCAAACACAAAAAGATGTGCATTAATAATAACAATAAAAAGAAGAAAAAAGAGGTGTATGGCGGCACAATGGCAGACTGGTTAGCACATCCGCCTCATAGTGTAGATGACAGGTGTCAAACTAAAGTCCCACGGGCAAAATAATTTTATGTGGCCCGCATTAGCAAATCATGTAAATTTCCATGACCTTGGCTCAACCCAGTTCCAAAATTATAACTTGCCTTGTCTAATAAATTATAAAGCTGAAATTTTGCAATATTTTGGGTTTGTTTTGTCACAGTACCATCAACAATAAATCAATTCTGCTGTAAAGTTCCAACTTTGTGGAATTTTTGCTAGTTCTACCGGTGCCTGTGTTAACTTTCATTGGGTGCAAAGGTGTCCTCACACATTTCAAAAACATGCAGGGTATTAGACACTCCAAATTGTCCTTAGGTGTGTTTGTGAGTGTCTTTGTGTGCCCTGCAATTTCTGGCAACCAGTTCAGGGTGTACCCCACGTCCAGCCTCAATTAATCTGTTCTAAAGTTTGCAATTTTAAAGTTCGGCGTTCCGAAGTGGTTGTCTTAAGCTCAAAATCTCTTTGACTTCAAAGTGTGTCTGTGTCTGTATACGTACAAAGGCTTGTCTAAACTCAGGCTTTACCGTTGTCTAGAAGTGTCTAAACAACCTTTTTTTCCCTCTGTCGGTTTTGCTTTACCATCAAGGCTATCTCGCCCGCAACCAGTTACTTTGAATTTGCTTCCGCGAGCACAAGTTGTTCTGTTGCTTGGTGTATCTATCAATCCATGCTTTCATCCGCTTCCCAAATCCTCAGTTTGAACTCCTGTGATGCGTTGCCATAGCGCTCAGACTGACAGGCCAAGGTTGATGGGCAGAAAGATTGTTGCCTCTGTGTATGAATGTGTGTTGTGAAGATGATTGGGTAGGAGCAGAGAGGGGTGAATGCTGATTTGAAGCTCAGAATAACATTAAAGCAAGCGTTGCTTTTCTCTGTCTGTCAACTTAGTACCCTTTGGTGTTCGATCACTAAAAGACAGCCTCATCTGTCTCATCATTTAAAGCCAGTCTCTGCTGTCCTCGTCTCTACCTGGGTCGTTCATTTGCTTCCTCCCTTTCATCACCTGAACTTCAAGTTTGTTCACATTTGCCACAAAAAGAGAAAATATATTTCAGTGCAGTAAAAATATGTAGTTTCATGTTCTTATTTTATGCAGGGTGCGTCTATATCTAGATGCCTGCTTGGTCAACTTGTCTCTGCTCTCTATTTGTGTGCGGATGCACTTGCCTTTCTTTTTGTCCTGCAAAACCCTTGACTTCTCACTTAACTCGTGTGGGCATCTCTCTTTGTGTGGAAATTTTGGCTGGTCCATTAGAAAATTGCTTGTAGCTCCCGCAGTGAGACTGTGAATGGGTTCCTGAGTAAATGATTTTCTCCTGTGACAAATTGGAAACAAATATAGCTATGGTTTGTATCATCTCATGAGTGCTATTATTAATGTTATTTTTTTCTTGTTAGTCTGTCATAGTCCAGTTACTGCCTTGCATAGTTGGGTTTTTAACTTGGCTGGAGATTTGATGGCAAACTTAAAAGTGTAACACAAAATGAACACAGAACTTATTAACGGGTTTCTATAGTATTTGTTTGAACTATATGCCCCACTATAACAGACCAACTTTTTCCACATATCGGTGTTTGAATAACATTATTTTAGAATGTGAAATAAGTAATATGTCATTTACATGGCTTAAAGTCACTATATTTCTGCCATTAATATGATATAGTCTGCATCCGTTTTAGCGCGCTTGCACTTTCAAATGCACTTTCATCAAGCGCCGTCTTTTTCCTTTTTGTTGCTACATGGATCATTTTGTCAGTGGACCTTGACCCTTTATGAAAAGGAAAAGACGACTTGACTTTTCTGTTCAAGACAAATGCAAGCGCTGTGGCGAGGCATGAGTGGATGTCAGCAGGTGGGTGGAGAAACACAGCGAAGAGCAGCCAATCCACACTCTGATCTTGCTACGGTCGTCTCTTGGGTAAAGAAGGCTTCAGCAAAACATTTCTGGAGACCTCCTTTTCAAACAAATTGAACGGGTCCTATTATGACTACCAGTGGAAGACTAACAATGTTTAATTGGAACAATGTAAACGTGTACATTTCCATGTGTCATTGAAATGAGTATTACTTAACATGGTCGAGTCAGGCTGCTCTGGGAATGAATAGAGAATTTTAGGGTGAACATTTTTTTATTTTGAGAAAAAAAATCTGAAATGAAAAAAGCAGACCTGTTTTTTTATATAAACGTGTAGAAGTAAAAATGGTAAAGATTGCTCGAAAAATGTCAAACATCAAATAAATGTGAAGATCAAAGCATAATAAATAGCCTTCACACGACGAAGCATGATGGTAGAAAATTCACTGTTGATCCTCCCAACAGTAATAGAACTGAGATAGAATGGAATGGATACCAAAGTGTACTATCTATTTTGTGGGGACCAATTTGGGTTGGTATTACCAAAATGCAAATGAATTGGAAACATTTTCCATGGAGCATCTTTAGGTACAGTATCTTCTGGCTCATCTCTGGACAAAACTTAATTGGGCATTGAGGGGCTGCAGGTGAAGCACAGATAGGGCCTTGTGGTGCAAAAATATCCAATGCAAGAATTTATGGAGTGTAGCCATTGGAGGAAACAATTTAATAAATCAATTTCTCCATTCAATTGAGCTCAACAATGAGCATGTGCATGGTGCTCCTTTGAGAACCAGACCAACATTCCTACCCTGCTCCTGTCAATACAGATGGTTCCAGACCGAGAGAAGATATAGCATGCAAGAAAGCTATGAGTCAAACCGGTGAGTGGTTGATGACATAAAGCAGTCTTGTTGAAGCAGGAAACACTAATTGAGGCTCACTGTCATTCACAAGAACCACTGTTCTGAAAAAGGTTTCCTCGAACTAGATCGTTAGGATTGTGAATCACATGATGTTGTTTGGCTTGACATGATACATTCTGAAGGGCTTTTATGCTTCCCTGCCTTGCACTTGTCTGCAAATATGTTTGAAAGTATGAGAGAGTGAAAATTCAACACCTTTCAGAGAAAGGTTCAGGGAGTTTGTAGAGTCCAGTTCTGAACCTCTGTTGTCACCCCAAGCAAATAGACTCTTCTTGTTAACAGCTTTCTAGTGCTGCCAGGTGACTGGAGCGACAGAGGTCATACACCAAGCACACTTCTTCTTTTTTTTTTTTTTTTTTTTTGCTTCCACACTTGGCATTGCCATTCTTACCTTTCTTGTATTCATTTCTGTTTCATAACAGATTTGTGCTTTTTTGTACAGCTATGAGTTCTGTAATAATAGTTGTCAGCCACTATTGTGAAGCAGATATAGAAGTATGACCTACTGAACAGGCGGATTAAGCCCATCATCTGCATGCAGCCCGGGTTTAAGTTGCTACGCACTTAGCCAGCTGTCAAGCCCTCCCCCACATTTCATGTGCAGCCACAAAATCAAACCAGATAGGACGAGGTCAAGCTGTGTTAAACTCACCATTCATGAGCTGTCATTTAGACTGGTGCATTAGCATTATGCACTTGTATCAAAAGACTATTTGGGGCCTCGGCTTCATGTCGCAAAAAGCAGCAAAGTCCCAATGCAGATTTTAGACAATTGTGTTAACAAAAGGCTCTATGATGATCTATTAATGATCTACATCAGTGGTTCTCAAAGTGTGGTCTGGGGTCATAAAGTTGGGTTATTGACCCCCCCCCCCCCAAAAAAAAAAAAAAAAAATATATATATATATATATATATATATAAAAATAAACCAGTTAAACTCATTCAATGTCAGGGACGTATATTCATGTTTTTTTAAGAGTCCAGACATTCAATCCCAGATGACGAAGTATCAATTTAATACTTAAATACAGTGGGCCCCAGATTTACGAGATTAATATTTTCTGCATTTGGGACCGTAACGCGAATTCGCCGTGTGGCGGACAATCCAAACCTATGTTAAATAGCTAATGTGTGTAAAACCCCAGGTAAAAACATCAAAATTGTATATACATATTAAAAATTGGTATTAAAATAGTACACTACCGTAAGTGCTAGGTATATATACTGTAATATACATGTATACAATTGAATAACATCATAAAAAAGAAATATAGAAAGAAATTATTGATCTTTGAGTGAATGACCAGCTTGTTATGGCCATATTCCCTAGCAAGGGTAACCTAGCCTAGCCTAGCTTTTTTCATATTTCTTGATTATCTCCAGCTTCGTTTCCATGATAATCATCTTCTCACTTCTCTCTTTAACACCACTAGCAATCTTGGAACCCATGGCTAACCAATTAATGTTTGAATTAAGCACTAAAATGCACAATACATACAACATTGTAAGCACTCACATGAGAACAAATCTTTTACATGTACCATCTTGAAACTATAACGACCAATAGCAGACCAGCATCTTAGTGACTTCGTGACGCCGACCAATAGCTGACCACTATCTTAGGGAGTTGTGATGCCGACCAATAGCTGAGCAGCATTATAGCGATGTATGAGAGCGGAGCGACTCACAGAGTCAGGCATGCACACTGACTGCCATGTTTGAGAAGAGAAGTTGTTGTTTCTGATGTCAAATGGCGAAAAAAATGTCATGAAGAGGGGACAAAAAAACGTCAAAGTCCACGTCGTAAGATGAAAAAAACGTAGGGAAGGGACATCATAAGAAATCAACTAAAGGTATTAATTTTCAGATACAGTGGACCACCGGTTTACGACGTCCCTGCCTTCCATTTTTTTCACCATACGACATGGATCGTGACATTTTTTTGTCCCATCTGCACGTCATTTCTTTCGGGTTACGACACATCCAACATGGGAGTCAGTGTGCATGTGTGACCACCATGTTGGATGTGTGCGCGCTCATACGTCTCTACACGCGTCACCGCTCATGTCGCTACAATGCTAACAAGCTTGTCACATCACTGAAAGGTAAATAAATCCTTTATATATTTTATATATAATTTATGATGTTATTTAATTGTATACATGTATATTATATGTAAGTAGCACTAAGTGTACCATTTTGTTACCAATTTTTAATATGTATATACAATGTTGATGTTTTTACCTGGAGTTTTACATGCATTAGATAATTACCATAGGTTGCTATTGCCCGCCATACGACGATTTCACCTTGCAGTTTCAATGGGTTAATTTCGTATGGCGGGAGTTCTAGTGACGTAAGGGGTGACGCATGTATAGATGTATGAGCGCGGAGCGTCTTGCAGATTCATGCATGCATACTGAGCACCATGTTTGAGGAGGAATGTTTTTCATAACGCGAAAAAATGGTGTAAAGAGGGGACAAAAAAAATGTTGCGATCAACGCATAAGATGAAAAAAAACACAAGCCAGGGACGTTGAAACCGGGGGTCCACTGCACTACAGTCTAGTGCTTCTCAATTATATTTTGCCAAGCCCTAGGAATGAGAAAACCTTTGCCCCCCCCCCCCCCCCCCACACACACACACACACACACACACTTACACTCGATGACTATAAAAAAGATTATCTATAAAAATTGTATGAGTATACCTAAACCCCTATCTTTTCTAAAATCAACAAATGAAAAATGCAATATAAAGCAACTTTCAACAACTGTTAATTATTTTTTAGAGTGTACGGGTTCATATTAGTCTAAAACAGAAAAAAAATGCAGCAAAATGCCTTAATCTTAAAAAAAAACAATTATATATATATATATATATATATATATATATATATATATGAACATTCTTATTATTATTATTGTATTATTTATTTTATTGCAATTAAACTCCACATCACACAGGACAAAAAGCCTTTTCCCTGGGGTCATCCACACCCCCTTCTGGCATCACCTCGAGCCACCCCAGGGGGGCCCGCCCCACTATTTGAGAAGCAGTGCTGTAGTCCCATGAGGGAAACTAAGGATCCTCATTACACTTGAGGTCTATCTGAGAAAAGTCTTACTCTTTCATCTACCTTCTCTCCAACTGCCTACCATTCAAACACCCAGTTCTTCCAGCCACCCACAGACCCACTCTAATCCCCTGGCAGACCCACTCTCCCTCGGAAGGGATTAGAGGCCTCTTCTCTACAGACGGCGAGGCTTGAGGCTGTCGGTGAGGACACACAAGAAAGGGATGGACAATGAGTAAGAACTACAAGCAGCAGTGAACGGGGCACAGAGGGCAAGAGAGAGGGAGAGGTGCACTGGCATAAATCACTTGATCGCATTGTGTCACAAGGAGGAGGAAAACATCACCTGCAGCTCTCAGGGGGAGAAAGTGAGAAAGCCTGATGCAATGTGGTGATGAGACAGATGAGTCCTGACAAGAGTGGAAGTGTAGATGTTCAAGAGACATACAACTATGACACATGCTATGTATTAAAACTCAAACGTTTAATACATACAAAGTCTTCATTATTTTTAAACACTTGAGCGTTTTAAATGAAGAGTCAAAACAGATTTTAAGTTCCTTGAGGAATTTATTGCATATTTTTCAAAGGCGATTGAAGATATTCTCATTCTTAAACTGGAGACTTCGCAAATATACAAATCGGACTTGGCTATAAACATGAATCTTGCTGTAAACATTTGGCAAATGCACATTTGCTGTTAACTGGGCAGCCCTAACAAACTCCGGAGCTGAAATAACCTCTTAATTTTTACAGTTATACATTTCACCTTTTCCTCCAAGTGTGTTTTGAAGAACCCCTGAAGTCACACGTTTTTTTTTTTTTTTTTTTTTTTTCCATTTCACCAATGCCTCATTGGTGGGAGTAATTTGTATAAATGGGTAGATTGAACACAAGTGACTGCGATTGATAATGTATCATGCAGAAACATTGTAGGACATAAATCAAACCCACCTCCATATTCATAAATTCTGTAATAGATAACAAAGCTTGCTGAATGCTGTATATCCATTCTATCATACAGGCAAGGGCTAAATCCTTTTTAGCGGCAGTCATTAGCATGTCCCTTTACAGTTCTCAAAAGAACACATGTGTAATGACCTTCAGTATACCAGTGATGCTACTGTAGAGGGATGTTATAACTTCTCTCGAGGGAGCACTCACATATTAAAGAGTGGGTCAGCTGAACCCATCTAAGGATGATGTTTAAATTGTCCTGTTTAAAGAGGGATCACAGAAGCTGAAACATTCTAGCAATTCATGTTTAAATTGTCCTGTTTAAAGAGGGATCACAGATGCTGAAACATTCTAGCAATTAATGGGGATTGCACATATATTTGTATTCGCTAAGTATAACACACTGGTCTGTGAGCTTTACCTCGCTTATTATTCATTGCAGGGCACTGAAGTTGTTTCTGTTTATGTTAATGATGGATTTGGAGAGCTTGTCAGCAGACTTCAGAGGATCACGATGGCAAATGGAGATGCAGCATTAGTGGATATTAAATAATGCAATTACACAGTCTTAAAGCATAAAAGCTCTCCGTTAGCATACACTCCGAAAGCAAGTACATTTAAACAGTTCAACAGGATGCACCTGCAAGTATATGATTCAAAGAACACAAGACAAAATATTTATACAAATGTTTTGCCTTTTAAAGAGTATGATCGGGGTTGTTTTCAGGGTTTTCCAATTCTTACTGATGAACTGATCAGTTGAGGAGAAACATTAAAACCAAGCTGGGCTGTGGCTCTAAGGACTACCTTGGTGGGAAGGCTAGCCAATGCTTTAGAATAAAACTTACCCAATGACTTAGAGACAATCTCGTGAGACATCTTATCTCCTTGGATTTTTCTCTCCTCCCATCCCCGGCATAAATACGGTAAAACAGAATGACTTCTCAAGTCATGTAGATAACGTTAAAGTTAGTTTTAATCTCTTCAATATTAAATCAAAGTCAGTCACCTAGTTTCTCACCTCTAATAACCAGAGGTTAGGCAACAGACATTCTTTTTTGCTGGTCGTCAGGGCCCCGACCCCCTTATGTCATTGTCAGGCCGCCATTTTTTTCCACGCCAAAATTCATAATCGTCGGTCGATAAGACAACGGCTGATCCATCAGTGACTTCTGCCACCCTTACAATTTTGTCACCACCGCTTACTTCCTACTTCATTGCCACCACCTACTTCTAAAAAATATAGTGTAACATGAAAACAAAGTGACCTTATGGCTTTAACTCTAAGCAATTATACACCATCATGTTTTTTTTTTCCAGGAATCTGCGTGTATCCAAGAGGAGCAAAAATGCAATTTGCAATCATGTCCACTATCGTCTTGTAGTCACTTCTCACCCATCATCCGTCAGCTCCATGTTTTTCTGCCGCCTGTCCATTAGTGTTTGTTTTCTGTTTTGCCAGACTGCCTGCGCCCTTAGTTAGAGTTTTTGCCGTCCTGTTTTTCCCCACTTTTGTTCCCGTTCCTTGTGTTAATAAAAGTGGACTATTACACGCGTTCCCTTCTCAACGCCTTGCTGCTTTTGGGTCCTCCATCTCCGCAACCAGAATAATCCGACCAACTCAGGACCCAGCGGGAAGCTCGCGGCGGCGGACACGACACAGCTGCCCCGCCCGCATTCACTCTCAGCCCGCCGGCAGGCCCCGTTGTCCCAGTGTGAGACCTCTTATTTTTTCTTCCATGTTTCTTCCGTCCGAGTCCGCATCTGTCCCCGCTTCAAACCCGTCCCCCGCGTCTGTTACTTCCGTGTTTCCCTCGTGTTCCTCCGACCTCCCTTAAGATACTATTCTGTCCCCGCAGTTTATTTGCAATTCGGACTTTTCAGATTTGGATAGTTCACCTTCCGTCCGTCCACCTGAGCACCCTTCCTCTCCTGTTCGTGCACCTCACTACACGTTAGGGTCTGATTTTTCCGACATCGAGGACTGCCCCCCATTCGTAATGTTTCGTTCCAGTACAGGTCCTGATTTTGTTTACCCGCGTCCCTTTTATGACAACACTTTTAATGTAGACTATGAAATTCCATATTCGAGCCCGTACACTTCTGGTTATGATTTTGATTCAGATCTTGATTTTCCGTCTAGCCGGTCAGCTTCCAGGTTTTCTACTGAGGCCTCAGAGTCGGATCCGCCCTTCAACCGTGACCTTTTCGTGGGTACCTGGTTGGCTTTTCATGGCCGCCGGTGGAGGGGCCCGCGAAAAGGCCAACGGCCAAATTACCGGCAGAACCCATCTGTTCAGTCTCCCTTCAATTGTGGTCCTTTCCCTCCTGTCTCAATGTCCCCCTCTTGCCGCGCCCTGTCTACTTCCTCTTGTCCTGATCATGCTAATCATGCTTTACATCACAGATGTTGAGCTCTGATCCTCGATAGCTGGTGTCTTGCATGTTTTCAAACCTTCTCTCTCAAACACACATCAAATGATTAGGATCATTTTCAGAGCTTGCTAATAAGCTAATCCTTTGAATCAGGAGTGTTTGGGAGAGAAAACTGGAAAACATGCAGAATACCACAGCTATGACACATGATACTCAAATGCTAGATGATGGTTCTCATTTATACTGTCACTGCTTGACTAACTTTTTTAGATGAAGGTGTTTAAAACTGTTCATTAGAATGTTTCTGAGTTGGCCTAAATTTCATCAGTCACATACACCACAAGTATATCAAAGTACTACCAAGGTAGAATTTACTAAAAAACATCTTTAATTAGGGAATTTTAAAAAATTCTGTGTTGTATTTCCTGGCCAGGAGCCAATCAGAGAAAGAATGCAAAAAATGCAAATGTGTTCTTCACCCACTGGTTACTTGAAAGATTGGCTGCTTTTCATGTGTCCGAGAATGCTCTTATCAGCAAGCATTTTTAAATGTAAAACACATTTAAAAAACAAAGTATAAGCATTTCCGTCATTCATAATTGTTACTTCACTCCAACCACCCAACTTTGTTTGTCTCTTTTTTTCTCTCAGACACTGACACTGTTCTCCTTCTCACAATAATACCTGCTGCCCCAGAGCTTTATGGAAATACATCTTCATGTAAAGTCACAACGGCTGACTCAGCAGTATTCACTCCCCACGTTAGGCAATGTCTGCTGCTCACGCTTATGCTCTTGGATCGACTACAGGAAGTGAGTGCTCCTGGTCAATAAAGGAGATCTCCCTGATCATGTTTCACACGGGCTTGAGAACTACCACAAGTGTTTCCTGTTTTTAATCCAGTCTTGCTATCCTTTTATGTCACACAATGCTGATGATGCTGCAGCTTGCTTGGAAACGAGCATATACTTAGAAGTGCCCTGTTGAGAACACAGGTGGCAATGCTGCTGTCCAACTGTGCACTGCAGTAGGCGACCTCATGTCCCTCTTTGCAAGCCAGAATACTGATGAAGACAACTTTCGTGATGACGCATGCTTACGTAATGTGCCACAGATGGGTCTTTAAGGAGGTGCACACCTTCCACCTATCTTCTGCATTGAGAAAAAAAAAAACAGCAATAACATACAGCTCCATGTTTTACAAGCTTGTTTTACTATGGTGGCACTGCCATTTCAACTGTGAGAGTAACCCTTTTACATTATAGATGGTATATTTTGTATTCAGAGACAGAGAAGCAGAAGACAATTTAAATGCAGTGAAATGATGGACAAGTGATTTAAAGGCGGTCCATTTTTTTTAGGTTAGCCTAACAAGGATGGACTATGCATATGTGTGTTTCTCAAAAGCTTTAGTTTTTATTTTATTTTTTGTTAGTGGGTGATTAACATCATACAAAGATGTGAAAGTGAGACTACGGTACTCGTTTGTGGATCCACTTAAGTGAAGGGATGCATTTGTGGCATGCCTTTATTGTATAATATGTATGTATTGTGTAATATGTATAATATGAACAATGGATTTTCCATTTAAGTCGGCTGTGTCCTAAGATTTCCTTGTGGTCCAAAAGTTAATTGATCATGGTGACCTTACTTATTCACAGTTCATAGTTCTACTGTACTGACTTCTCCCTTTTAAAGAGAGCAAAAAGCCTCGTGACTCTAAGAACAACAAAAATAAGAAGGTTGGAAATTGACCAAATGCTACAGCGTCAATTTTGGGGAGAAAAATAGGCAGCCACAGGGACTCAAGAATGCAAACAATTCACCATGAGAGGGCCTGAGAACACATTTTAGCAAGAAAAGTAAAATTAGAAAGTAAAGAAAAAATTCAGGAGTAAACTATTCTTGGAAACCAACAAATGTTTGCTATATATATATATATATATATATATATATATATATATATATATATATATGTGTGTGTGTGTGTGTGTGTGTGTGTGTGTGTGTGTGTGTGTGTGTGTATTTATATGTGTGTGTGTGTATATTATTGTTTGTTTTACAAAGTTTTTATTCGTAAAAAACACACATTTTTCCCCCTAAATAACATTTGGACAACCACTACTTTTTAAAGTAGCTATAAATTTGATAACTTTTACATTATAAAATAAGATTAAACAAAAATCAAAAAAATGTTGTCCAAATGAAAACTATTAATATTTATTTTTCAGTGTATTTATGACAAACAAGAGATGAAAATAAACCTTTTCAAGTGAGCTAGTATACAACATGAGCATACAACATGAGGTAGTTTGTTCATTTCTGACCATATCGGGAAAATTATGATTCACAATTTTAACATATGTAATTAACGTATTTTTTGCACTATAAGGCGCACCTAAAAGCCTTAATTTTTTTTAAAAGCTGATGGCGCGCCTTATAATCAGGTGTGCCTTATGTATGAATCAATAATGAGATTGTGATTCGTAGATGGGGAATGAACTGATAAAGTAAACTTTACCTGTTTCTTTTGTGTGTTTACAGTTGAACAATGTTGGTCATATTGACATTGAGTTATTATGCTATTGAGAGTTTAAAGTTATTATATTGTATTGTGATTGAAAACGTTTTAAAATATGTCATTAGTTGAGGGTGTGCCTTACAATCCGGTGTGTCTTACATATGGAAAAAGTTTTAAAATATGCCATTAACTGAGTGTGCGCCTTATAATCCGGTGCGCCTTATAGTGCGGAAAATACGGTATTTATAATGTTTGTGAGTAGGCATGGGATCGGATTCTGACATTATGATAAGCTTGAACAAAAATATCATGGTATTGAAATGACAGTTGCAAAATGTATAAATTCCAAAAAAAATTGTGAAAAACAATTTTTGTAGATTACATAAAAAGTTGTGTTTATACTATAAATAAAGAGAAGTATTTTGAAAGACGACTGATTTGAAATTAACTGCCATCGTGTGATATTAGTTTATTTCAATTGTTCAACTACTATGTGTATGAATAAATAGCACAATGTGGATCCTGTCATTTCATGTCAATGAGAGTCTTATTTTCGGAAGCCGACAAACTCCCAGACAGCCGACTCGTTTGGATGGAAGGGAAAGTTTGATTGGTTTGCCTTCTTGACCCTCACTTTAGCTCGAGAGACTGTGAGCGTCCTACCTCAAACGAATATATATATATATATATATATATATATATATATATATATATATATATATATATATATATATATATATATATATATATATATATATATATATATATATATTGGTGAAGCAGAGGACTGAGACTGATGTGTGGGATTTTGAATTTTGTTTTTAGACAATAGGAGTTTTGTCTTTTGGGCTCTAAGTTTGACATATTAGATGAACAATTCTCCCAGTTTTCACCTTAGTGTGCAACTCACCAAAACTTTCCAGTGAGCTTATCTATAATTATGTCCTTCTCACTAGATGACTCCATCATTCACAGAGGGCACCGCTGACAGCTGGGGCTTGAAACTAGCAAGAAACAAGCCTTAAAAAATAGACTGCAAAATAACACAATTGGAACACTTTAAGCCCTGTGCATGACTTTTTATTCTTTGCAATAACAACATTCCCAGAAGTACCGTATTTGCTCTGGACCCATTGATTTTATAGTTTTAGTTTTGCATGGTTCACAAGTTATAAAGTCACATAGTGTGAGTGTAGGTCCCTTTGTATATTTTTCATTTCCAAGTGATGGTCCTACTTAGTAGAAGGCGTTAACAAATGCACACTTCTGTGGATGAACAGGAGTAAATGCATACTCTCAATAGGAAATCTCATGGGATGACACCATGTCACCGTAGCAACAATCGGAAATCCATTCAAATGGGTGAAGATGCTGACTCAGTCCATATGTGATGCACCATCAGTTGGGAAATTGCATTAATGTTGTGAATGTGCATAAGCATGTGTGTGTAAGTGTGCGTCTGATGAGAGGCTGGGGATGAACAGGAAATGCAGAATTATGAGGAAGAAATAACATTTGAAAAAATACATGGTGCACAATGCACTGTTGCACAACATTTCTTTCATACATAACTTTTATTCCTAATGTATTTCTTCAAATGCACTAAAATGCATTTCTTATCAAAAATCTAACATTCTATTGTTAAAAATGATCATTTTACCTCTTTACAGAGTGCAATTTTTTGTTTCGGGGAAACATCCATGGTCAAAACACTTCATTCTGATTCGTCTCTTTTTCACTTCAATTTTCTTTGACGCAGAAACCACAAAATGGTATGAATGCATGTGTTTTTTCATTCAATCAATGTCAGCCTCCACCAAATTAATTGCAGCAAAGTAAATGAATACATGTTTGATACCAGCTTGAAGTATTGGCATTGTCGACAAACCTTATTCCTTTATTGTAATGTATACCGAATGGCAATTTTAATGAGTTCTTGTACTTTATATCCATTTTATGCAGCACACTTACACGACTATATATTTGGGAAGAAATCTTTTTTTCATATTCTGTCTGCGTGTTTATAAATATGGATTATGTCCAAACCATGCATCCATTTTCTGAAGCCGCTTATCCTCACAAGGGTTGCGGGCTTGCTGGTGCCTATCCCAGTGGGCTTCGGGCAGTAGGCAGGGGACACCTTGAACTGGTTGCCAGCCAAATGCAGGGCTCACGGAGACAAACAACCATTCACGCACCCAATCACATCTAAAGACAATTTAGTATTTCCAATACATAACCAATTAACTTGAAGACAACTATTGTCTTATTCTGCATATGTGTGAGTGTGGCGACCAAATCCATGCTTTCGTTTAAGGTGAGAAAAACGAAATAAACAGAAACAATTACAGAACAGAGCATTTTCAAATCTCTTTTAATGCTATGATTTATTTATGTTTTATACAAAATATTAAGCAGAATAAGAATGACAGGACTACGCAAAAAAAAGGCAAAATTGTGTGCAGTAGTAGTAATTTGTACAATCCTCTTCCTCCCCACAACTCATAAGCCATCATATCAAGAGTATAGATCAGATGTGGCCACAAACACTGTTACATCACAAAATCTGGGACAAAGCAATCCTAAAGAGTCTCACTGGTTATTGTTGTACTGAGCTAAAATCACAAAGGCAATCGCTTGGCAAACCTGACACGGAAGCCAAAGACTTACTGCAACCACATTATCGACTAGGAATTCACCCCTTAGACACACCGCTAGGGTGCACATAGACTCCCAGGCGACCGTATTCGACAATTTCCCACTAGTCCAGGGGTGGCCAAACGTTTTGACTCAAGGGCCACAATAGCTTCTAAAATTTGACATAAGGGCTGGCCAGGGGGAAATGAATGGGTGTATTTTTTTGTTTAAACTGAAAATAAATGAACAAAATACTTTTTTTTAATTCCAAAAAGTTACTATTTTAAAGCAGTTGCTCTCCTCTTGACTGATAATTTCTTTATGTTCATGGGCCAGAATAGAATAGAATAGAATAGAATAGAATAGAATAGAATAGAATAGAATAGAGTTTATGGCCCTCGGGCTGTAGTTTGCCCATGGCTGGGCTAGCCCAAAAGGCCCACAAACAGATGAGTGCTCAGCTACGCAGGGAAGGCAAGCTGGGAGGCCTGAAACTACCACAACCCTTGCCCACCCATGACGACCAGTCCCCAGGAAACCTCCCAGCCCTCCCACATACCAAGGCCCAGACTAAGAGGCCAGCCACTGGGGAGAAGCCCCTGAGGACAAAGCATGCAGCCTCCATTTTCCAAAGCGGGCCAACCACCAGAAGCAAGCTCCACACATGGTAATTAGTCATTAATGCACTGTCTATTTCTATCCACATTTAGCAAGTGTCGGATTAGTAAAAATAACCTAGCAAAATCTCACATTAAGTATTGTATGTGCAGGATGAACGAAAGCATTGAAAATGGGGACTGAGGCTCACAAGGCAAGTGCCTCACACCACAGGTTACCCCCCAACAAGAACCCCTCGCTCACCTCTCTAAGTGGAACCCATTTTATCTCCATCCTGAATATGTGTGTGTGTGTGTGTGTGTGTGTGTGTGTGTGCTAAAGTCCTGAAATGCCTCAAGAAGAGAATGCCTGTAGAGCTCAAACTGGGCCAAAGGCAGCCGGTGCCCTCTTCAGTATATTATCTAGAGTACTCAGCTCTTCAGACTTGAGACTACAATGGTCTTCAGAAGGATAGCAGTGATAGGCATCAGGTGGGGCATTATAATTGGGGAATCCACATTATCAAAGAAATTAATAGTCCATTAGTAGCTTGGGGTGCAAAGTGGGAGGACTGTAATAGGAAACACATTGGAACTCCATCTAGACTGGAGTGGATCTGTTTTGTCATGTTATGAGCATATTTTGAATCCAGAAGCACACAGGACACAGAAGTACAAAAGAAGAAAGTCTTCATGCACAAAACCCAAAGGCACTGTGAGCATCATCGAATAGACCTAGACAACTACTGTAAACCTATCTGCAAACCTTTGTGTCCCTTTTCTTTCACTTTTTATCAGACATCATCAGGTAAAAGAGAGATGACGATGTGCTTCCTTTCCAACATAAGAAAGGACAGTACTCTTTCAATTTTATTTGAGTCCACGTTTCCTTATAGAAATCTTTCCACATAGAAATTAGGATTGAACTAGGAAGACTGTTTGACATGACACCTTAATGTTCTGATGCGTCACTGACAACCTATAAAAAAGTACTGTCAGACATCAAACAAATCCAACTCAGCTGTCAGTAAATCACTGACTGGTTTGTGGGCAGGTCAATTCTGGATGGAGAACACATGTAAAAATGGAGGGAGACAGGACATCATAGCACTTAGTGAAAAGAAAACCATCTTTGTCGACCGCTGTCGATAAAGTTTTTTTTATTCTTTGTCAAGCTGTTGCTATAGAGTTTTTAAATTGAATAAGACAAAATTGCTGGATTCAGTAAAAGTATAAATGATGTTAATGGCACGACACAAGTACTTTGAGCGCTAACCTAATACACATTGTTCTGATTGCTAAAGGATACCAGCATGGATAATGGGAAGTGCAGTGAAAGTTAGTGAATAACTGTTATCAGCAGCCCAAATGGAGCTTTTATGTTTGCAAAAATAGGGACTGAGTGCCTGGGTGGAAGAAAGGATGGCCAACAAAAGTACCAACTGGAGAGATGAGAAAGCTGACTCTTTGATAAAGCAGCTTTAAGAAACGAAATTTGAGGGTGATCGCACACACCAAATGACTAGTTTCTGATTGCAATGATGTGAAGGAGTACTGAAGATCAGTGGTCCCCAACCACCGGTCTGCGAACCCGTACCAGTCCGCGTGGGCCGCACTCGAAATAATGATGTTTTGTTTAGTTTAACAGTTCATTCATTTGTGCTTGTTTGGCTTGATCTTTGTTTGTTGACGCCGCCTCTCGCCGCTGTTGATATTACATTTTGTAGCGAAAAGGATGGTGCGGCTTTAATTGAGAGTAGGTGACGCACAGGTTGTTTTGTCTTTCTGTGAAATCTGGCCCACAACTGTCGATAAATTGCACTCTCTTTGTCAGAATGTTGTCATTTATGATAATATGCCCAAAATTCATTTCATGGTTCAACAACATGTACTATGGATAACATGCTAGCTAATGTTAGTTCTTATCGTCAGCGTGGTGTATAGTGCTACCTTGTATGTACTGTATTTAGCTCAGCATTTGCATTTGTGCCAGGTATTTCCCTTTAGTAAATGTTAGCAGATGCAAAATGTTTGCATTAAGAACTCATTTGCATCTAATTAACGTTTTGTATTGATTGCACCTGTAATTCAGTTATAAAAACGACAGAGACCTACCCCGTGCAGCCCCCACCCCAAATGTCAAACATTGACCGGTCAGTGGTGATAAAAAGGTTGGGGAACACTTCTCAATTGTATTTTGCAAAGCCCCCCCTGGGCAAGAGAAAACATGTTGCACCCCCCCCCCCCCCCCCCCCCCCCCACACACACACACACACACACACACTTGCCCCACTGACCATAAAACAGCTATTAACTACTTTTTTTTACAGCATTTATGCAGGTTAAAGGTTTGTCTAATCAGAAAAAAACCCAAGTGCATCAAAGTCCCTGGAAAAAAAAAGATGTCAGTCTTTATTTTTTTATCACAATTACACTTCACATGGCAAAAACAATTCATTTTCCATCACCAGAGCCCCACTATTTGAGAAACACTGCTTTAGAGGGACTATGTGCTGAACGATGTCCAGTAAAATAGCTGAGATGCTGGCAAGCTATTTAAATGAAACGAGCAGTAACCACTTGACTGTACCAGGGCCACTGAAGTCGACTCTTTAATTCCCAAGCGCAGTTTACCTTTTAGCCCCTTCACTCTTCCTCAATGAATGTTGGCTCGCAGCACTTTAGTTCCGATACAGACTTGTGTGTGAAAAAAATGAGTGCATTTGTGGAAACAAATGTGGAAACATATCCAATCCATGCCAAATGTGCTAACTTCCAGAACAGTTAGTTTTGCACATTCTTGGAGGAGTATTTGCAAATACTGTAAATGTTTTGGCAGCGAAATGGGATTTATCTAAACTGAGATGCTTTTTTTTGTGCATATTCAAATAAGGCATGTGCAAACCACAACGTAGTTTTACTGTAATGCAGACAAAGAGATGCAGCTGCTCATGTAAACGTCTTTGAAAAATGTTAACGAAATCAAAAATGTGACACGTTTTATGATTGTCTGCTAAACTTCTCTTAGAGTACTGTTTATTTTCAGAGTTGATGGCCTGTTCAATTCTGTGTGATGATGTGTGAACTTATACACATTATTGGATGATGAAAACCGTGAAGTTCACCAGGGTTATCCCATAGTTTCAAATGAAATTAAAACAAGACTCAGTTATAATTTTCTTATCGGGCCTGTGCTTCTTAAAAGAGTAGTGCTGGAGAAGCAGAATAAGTAGCTAACGATAATCCATTATGGCACCATCAGAGGCTGTCTGTCTATTCTTTGCCTTTTGAACCATAAAATTACTTTAAAAAATAGGGAGGATCTTGAGGTTGAACTTGTGTTTCTCTCTATTTTGTTTTATATTTTGTAAAATTCACACTCCTCAAAGGGTCTTTCAAGTATGTATTTTTCTTTTTCACTAAATCTCAGAGATTTGGCAGCTTTTTCTCAAGCGGGGCAAAGGTGACTGGCAGCTTTTATCGCTTGACCAAAGGCTATTAGTAGTTAGCATTTTTTTCTCTCAGGCTGCTACTTTGCCCTCTTTATTCACAAGGGTAGGGCTAAGCAAGGTTAAAGTAAAGAATATTTCATCTTTGTAGCCTTCTCCTGAACCAATGCAAGCCAGCTTTTGCTCAAACCTTGCTTCGAAATAAACCAACAACGACGACAAAAGATATTATTGTTGTAGCCATGGCATTTTTGATCAGAAAAAGAGTTCACATTTAGTTACAATCACAATACCTTCAGTCATTCCAGTGCTTCTCAGTTAGATTTTAATATTATATATATTAAATATTATAATATTATCTAAAGAAATTGCAAAGGTATACCTAAGCCTGCGTCCTTTTTAACTTAACAAAAGAAAAAATATATTTATAAATCCACTTTCAACGATTGTTAATTATTTTTACAAGTTATCCACAGCCCCCCTGGCATCGTAGGCCTCCCCTGGCATCGGGTCCCACCTCACTATTTGAGAAGCACTGAGTTATGCTGTCTTCGGTGAAGCTTTATTTATTTATTTACTGGCAGATGGCCAGCAGAAGTTGTGCCACTTGGAGGAAAATGCTTGCATCAACTTTCAACACTTCATTTACTTTCATTGCTCTAGAACAGCTGGAGGGTATTAACCTGTTGATCCCTTGTTTGTCACAGTGTAGTCTAAATGACCCCCTTTCCCACACCCACCTCTCTTTTTGGTGACCTGGGCATATACTGTACCTCTGGCAATATAGCAGTGTACCATGTAATTGAGTCGACTTTCACTCTTAAACTGAGAACTGTGTAGTAAAATGTGACATTACACAGCCCGGTAACAGAAGTAAATAAAAGTTGATGGTCTATCTCATACAGGAGGCTGTTGCCACCAACATCCATGCTTGATATATATATTTTTTTAAATAGTTTTTTTTTTTTTTTTTTTTTTTTTTTTTACTACCACTTTTTATTTTTTACTACCAAAAGTTAGTTAGTATACCTACATGCTAACAAAGCAACCTCAAACCTTAAGATGTTTTCTCTTATTGCCTGCCAAGAGAAAACAGTAAAATGGTTTTCATTTAGTCTTTTACAGTGGTTTACTTAGTTTTATACTTGAATGGCTTTGAGTGTTATGATGACTAAATTAGACTAAAGTAGAAAATGTGGGAATTCAACGAGTACTGGAACTGATTTTCATTTTTTTGTGAATCATCTGAAGCCTGGTGCATACTAAGTAAGACAGCAAATAAATTCTGTTGTGTTTCGCCTCAGCACAGTTCAGCTGAAAAATGAACATGGTATAATAGTCAATTAATCTCTCTAATGCTACACTTTACACTCACATAGACCATAGGCATTCGTTAATGGATTGCAATGTTACTGGACCTTTTCAGTAGCCAACAAGAGCCAACAGTATAAACACAATAAAAGGGAGGATCCAACCCAAGGGAAATGCAGTTGCACTACTAAATGTTATGCATTTTTTCTCCTTCAATTTTTGGACAGTGCTGTAAGACTTCTTTATCTATTTAAAGAAAGCAGGTTAGAAAAGCTGAGGGAATTTGCCAGCTGGTCTTCGAGTACACAAAGATCAATGAGGTCAAAAGCTAGTTGTGCTCAGATGTGTTGATGTCAGCAAATAGATCAATTCTGCATACGAGTACTGCAAATGAGTAGCGAAACTGGTTTGGAAATGATAATCAGGAGTGGAAAGAAGTGCTGCATGCCCGTCAGTTGTATGACAAAATAGTGAAGAATATCATGTTTGTATTGTGAAAACTGTCCATTTTCCAATGGTTAACATCCAGGATGGTATGCATCATAGTGAGAGAAGTGAAGCTTTTTAGTCTGCAAGTAAAAAAAAAAGGGTCACCAGTGTATTTCATTTAATCTGAAGTTTGGAGGTTAAATTGAAAATTGACATCTACATTATAGCTGGTCTATCCCGTAAACTACTCAAGTGCCAATCCCGCATTTTATTTTAATGATGGGCAGGGCTGCGGCAGTGATTTTGATCCCGACTGAGACAACATTGATCACATGAATCAATATTTTGCAAAATATAAAACATCTTTCTGGAGGCACAATAATTTGAAAGTCGAGTAGAGCTGTAGGAGTTGTGAGATGGTGGATCGACAGCTTGTTTACATTAGCATGCACGCCCTGCGCCGGCTAATGCACTCTTGGTCGGCATACGTACGCACTGACATTCGCACGGGCATACAAATATGATTTTGATCAATGGGTAATAATAAAAAGCCTTTTCTTAAATGTCACATACTGGATTCTGTTTTCATCCAAATATAGGATGAAGATTGATTTTCACATTTTCATTTAAAAGAAATAAGTATGGAATGGCCTTTAAAGCATCACAGCTATTTCCATTATTGACATCATGAATGTAGTTTTAAGAAAGCAAATCATCTACATCTCGTTGCTGGCAACGGTTGTTGTGCCGCACGATGCTTCAGATTTTGTATTGGGTTTGATAACATGCTGCTTGCAGTCGCTCGTCTGCCCAGTAACATTCCAAGGAATCTACTTCTTCATTGACTCATTTTCACTCCATATCACAAAGAGCACAATATTTATGATATTATTTTTTCCTCCTTCATGACTCATGCACTTGTTTAAGAAGTTATTCCACTCATTGCATGATGCTTTGACCTTCTTGTCGTATGAATGCAAAGATAAGGACACCTTCAAGTCATGTACAACGCATGTGGGAACCTATCACTTCTATCTAGCCTCTGGCAAGGCACACTGCAGTAGATAGAAAAACGCATGCCACTATATGTAATGATCGGTAACATATATTCCCTTATTTTAATGTGTTTATGCTGTATCCATGTAGGAGGTTTGACTGCATATGTGCAACAATATAAGGTATGAGGCGGACAGAAAATTTGAGCAATTGTGTTCTACGTATAAGATATTGGGTGTCTAAATGTTTTCATTCATTCATTATCGAAAAAAAGGAGGGATTCAGGAGCCAGATGGTCCATTCAAAAACCTTGCAATTAAAAAAAATGCATATAATTGCTACTTGAAATGAATATGTTCACTCTGCATAATTCAGGCCAAAGTCTTGTACTGAAAAACTACATTCATCATGTTTTGTTTTCATTAAAAAAAAGTAAGGTTTTTGATAAATAAGCAAAACCTGGGTCAAAATGATCTAGGAATAATATGTCAGAGGGGGTAGGGGGAGCACAAGACAAGTTAGTTGCCCTATTATACACAAACATATTTCAGGAACTTTTGGATGATTACACATCACCCCAGGTCAATATAACCCCCGATGTCATTTCAGAGGGGTAACACAAAAGTGTTTGACTCTTTGGGATAAATATACACAGCTCAAGACATTATTGCTGTTTTTGGTAAATCAACAAAACTTGCATTTTAAACTAAACATTGGATTTTGATTTTACACATTTCTGATCATTTTGGGTGACTTAAATATGCCTGGGTCAAATTGACCCAGACACATTACTGTTGTTCCTTGCAAACATAACAGGAGGCCTAAAAATTCTCTGACTCATTTACCAAAACTGCAAAAAATCAATCAATATATAAACAAATTTATTAGCAGTAGCAACACTTATTTTTAATAGCCTTTTTATTTCACTTGCCATGTGGGTTGTTTGAAACATCATTTTTATGTATGCCGCAGGCCGATGAAAAATGGTTCGCAAATGGCCCTTGGGCCATAGTTTGGACTAGCTGTAGGAAATACTTTTTGGTATTGCACATGTGCCTGGAACACTTCACCAGGGAGGCATCCGGGAGGCATCCTAACCAGAAGCCCGAACCACCTCAACTAGCTCCTTTCAGCACAGAAGATCAGTGGCTCAAGTCCCTACCGGATGACAGAGCTTCTCTCCCTATCTCTAAGAGAAAGCCCAGACACCCCGCGGAGGAAACTCATTTCGGCCGCTTGTGTCCGGGATCTCGTTCTTTCACGACCTACAACCCGTGACCATAGATGAGAGCAGGAACGTAGATCGACCGGTAAATAGGTTTTCGGCTCAGCTCTTTCTTCACCACTACAGACCGGTGCAGAGTCCGCATTACAGCAGACACTGCACAATCTCCCGTTCCATCCTACCATCACTCGTGAAATGACACCAAAATACTTGAACTCCACCACTTAGGCAGGACCTCATCCCTGACCTGAAGAGGGCCTTCCACCCTTTTCCAACTGAGGACCATGGTCTCAGATTTGGAGGTGCTGATCTTCATCCCAGCCGCTTCACACTCGGCTAAGAACTGCTCCAGCAACAATTGGAGGTCACAGCCTGAAGAGGCCAACAGCATCACATCATCCGCAAAAAGCAGAGATGCGTTGCAGAGGCTGCCAAACCGGAGCCCCTCAATGCTTCGGCTGCGCCTCGAAATTCTGTCCATAAAAGTAATGAACAGAATTGTTGACAAAGGGCAGCCTTGGCAAAGTCCAACCCTTACTGAAAACAGATTGGACTTACTGCCAGATATGCGGACCAAACTCTGACATCAGTCATACCGGAACCGAACAGCCCATATCAGGGCGTCCAGTACCCCATACTCCCGAAACACCCCTCACAGAGCTCCTCGAGGGACACGGTTGAACGCCTTTTCCAAGTCCACAAAGCACATGTAGACTGGTTGGGCAAACTCCCATACACCCTCGAGGACCCTGCCTTGGGTGTAGAGCTGGTCCACTGGTCCACTGTCCCACGGCCAGGATGAAAACCACACTGCTCCTCCTGAATCCGAGGTTTGACTTCCTGACGGACCCGCCTCTCCAGTATTCCTGAATAGATCTTACCAGGGAAGCTGAGGAGTGTGATCCCTCTGTAGTTGAAACACACCCTCTGGCACTCAGTCTAAAGATGATAACCAAGAATAAAATAACAGAACAAAATCTACAGATGTTTACCAGGAAATAAAAATAACTACAGAAGAAGTACTTAAAATGTGAAGTCAATTAAAATATTTTCTTAACAGTATGTTCAATGCACCCCTACTATTAAAATCACAGTATTATCATTACTAAGTATTATGTTTGTGGAGCAGTCAACAAACAGCAGGGGCAAAATCATCATCCCCGAGATGGATAAAAAGGGTGGATTTTTTGACTTCATATTCCACAAACTAAATAATCAGAATACCAAGTTTAAATTATTGGGAGCGTACAGAAGAACATCTTAGAAGGAGAATGTTTTACTTGATTTCTCGTTTACGTGTAAAGGATCAGACACAGGAACACAAAGACTTTTGGCGTGAGCAACACAGAATAATAATCAAACTCTGCACCGACGTTCACTGCTGATTATCATGGCCAAACTGTGTCCCACCACACAGGTAGTAACTGTGGAACATAGAAAACCAGCATAAGAGTCAGGTACTGGGAACTTGACATTTAGTCAGATTTCATTGAATTTGTCATCAATCCGGGTTTCTATTTCTAACATTTTTACTGTCATTGTCCTTTTTGTATGCCTTCCGCCTGTCTGCTTTTGTAACATGGCCTTCTCATCATCATCTCAGCTTCTCCATAAAGGTGTGAATTTGTGCGTGTATGCTCAAGCAAACTGAACAAAGGATCTCTTCACACTTGCGCAGATGCACTGCTACTTTTTAACAAGTGACACACTGAAGCTCTGAAAAACAGAGATGTCATTTTTTTAAATAACCCTCTTAATTCTTCACTTTGTTTTTGTAGTTCAGTAAACATTCAAACTTCTTGTATGATGTTCCTTTCTTGGCTTGACCTCACTTGTATTATGCATGCGAAGTTTTATGTCCTCTGTCCTTATGGCTCTAAATGCTCTACCTACAGTACTTACTTGGAATACATCTCTTCAAAATCTAAACAGGTCATGCAACGGAATTAAATTCCAGATAGGCCAAAATTTACCAAGTACAGCATACTGTATTTTTCGGACTATAAGGTGGACCTAAAAGCCTGAAATTTTCTCAAAAGCTACCAGTGTGCCTTAACATATCAAACAATATTTATAAGTCTACTGTTATCACAACATGATGGATACAAGTCCGTGAGCGCTGGTCAGCCAAGTCTCACAAGCCATGAAGCTGAGTGTCCTGTTACTTTATCTAAATTTAGTGACGTGAGCTTTGTGAACATGCAGTCATACTAAAAGTAAAAACTAAATAAGCATTAGCCATTACTAAACAAACAATGCCCCAAACAATAAGACCTGTGAAGGGATGTGCGTCGATGCTAACATTAGCTATTGAAATGCTAAACAAGCATGGTTGCGATCTTTTCATATGCTAATTAGATTGTTGGCAAGCGTATGATGCATATAAGTGTAAAGCAGCATGTGGCATCAACAATGTTCAAAACAGATAAAACACAGAGTTACGGTAATTGCTTTCAGAAGAGTTCCGACTGAGGGAGTCATCTGAATTAGCATGGCCTTCATGCTATGGTAACTACTGGATTGTAGGGGCGACATGGCTCGGTGGTAGAGTGGCTGTCTCCCAGCCGAAAGGCTGTGGGTTCAATCCCCTGACCATCAAGACCATGTCTAAGTGTGCTTGAGCAAGACACTGAACCCCCAGTTGCTCCTGTTGCTGCATCATCAGTAAGTGAATCACTAGTTGGTGTAAAGCGCTTTGAGAACCTAAGTGAAAGTCCATTTACCAAGTGTCCGGGAGTGATGACGTCAGGTGGGCCACGTCAGTTTTTGGATGGAGTTGAAAAATAAATGGGTTTTAGGGTTAGGAATAGGTTTAGGATCAACCCTAACCTAAACGCCTTAGCTGATGGTGTGCCTTATAATCAGGTGCGCCTTATATATGGATCAATATTGAGATTGGGAATCGTAGATGGGGAATGAACTGATAAAGTAATCTTTACCTGTTTCTTTTGTGTGTTTACAGTTGAACAAGGTTGGTCATATTGACATTGAGATATTATGCTATTGAGAGTTTAGAGTTATTATTTGAGTTATAATTGTTATTACTTTGAGTCTTACTATATTGTGATTGAAAAAGTTTTAAAATATGTCATTAATTGAGGGTGCGCCTTATACATGGAAAATGTTTTAAAATATGTCATTAACTGAGGGTGCACCTTATAATCTGGTGCGCCTTATAGTGTGGAAAGTATGGAAATTAAACCACTGCGTTATAGCAAAAAGTATTGCATTACAGTTAATTACATTACTTTTATAATTCATTACTCCAACACTGATCAAGAGACACCCTGCAACCAACAGTTTGTAAAATCACTGCTTAAAGTCATTTTGTTATTTCAAGAACAAGAAAAATCCATCAAAATTAAGAGTAACATCCAGAACTGAAATTTCTCTATGTGTTCACTGAATCCCCTTTTCATTTTTTCTGGGGTGCCTTGCTTTTAGCACCATTGCTCATATAACCTTAAGCTGCTATTTCAATTTGCTTAATGGTCACTGAAGTGAGAACACTGTCACTGTGACTCACTGTGCAAATGTTATCTGATGATTCAATGATCTGCATCTGTTTGGAAAGCTGTTCAGAAAGCTGTAGACCCAAATCAGAAGGATCGTTGGAGCTATAGTGTCTGCGTGTTGGTGTGTGTGTGGTGAATACATGTTTGCGTCACTTTAACATTGTGTATGTGCATGCCATTTGCCACCTCTCCTCATTAAAGGTGAACTGCAGTGAGACCATTTGTTAGCTTGGTAATTGATGTGCGCAGCTCAGTGGGATACAAGGTTTAATTCCTCTGCGTTAACGAACAATAAATCACACTGCACACAAACTCAAAGTGAGCGAGACATTAATCAGAAACTTAAGGGTCTGCCACTCCTTGCCTTGATGATAGAATCACACCCACCTCTGTCTATTCATACAATCTCCTTTTTGAAAAAAGTCGTTTTCTTTAAACTGTTCTGATATAGCAACTTATTGAAGGCCCCTAATGGCTGTCTCAACAATAGCACCTCTGCTGTTCAAGTAAAGCACTCCATATTTACTCAATGCCCAAGGTTGTTATGAACCATATGCTAGACATTATTCATCTTCGTCGATTAACTCCCATTAACAAGTTAACTTGTTTGTTTGTTTTTTCTTTACAATGGGTTAGAATTTAACTCAATCAATGCTGTTGACAGGCAGCTATAACAAGAGAATTCAACTGGGTGGGCTGGCAGTGACTGAGTTAGCAGACAATGTTCCCAGGGAACATGCCTTTTCCTTGTGCATATAAAAAATACAATAAACGCAATTTTATAAAAGAACTGTGTTCCTGACAATGTATATGTAAAGCTGTTCCATGAGTGAGCTGGTCCTTTTTAAAGCATTGCCCAGCAATATCTCTCTCCCCACAGCCAGGTGTGTCACTTCAATTGCTTTCAAGGCCAGCATGTCAAAAAAACAAAACAAAACAAAACAAAACAGAAAAAGATTCAAAATCTGACTCAGTCGTCACAATTACAGTGTCTACAGTTGTTGTAAGCAGCGCTTTTAGACAAACTCCAAGCACTAGTCAGCAGCCACTCGATCATTTATCCTTAGAGAGACACTTGACCTTACTAGAGCCTCCGCAGCTTGCAAGAAGATACTAAGAGATAGTTCACTTATTTAGCAACTTTCAGCAGTCCAATTTCTAAATCATTCTTTCAAATCCAAATAATACTCAAGAATAATTTTTAAAATGGACAGACTAGCACAAACAATACAAGTAGATTTGGTCCATCATTTTAAACAGTCGTCGTAATCGTTCATACCTGGTGTCACTTGTCACTATTGGTAATGGTTTGTCACTTCACCTTGTTAAATCTTCTAAATTTCTAAGCAATGTTTAAACTGGCATAAACAGTTGTAGCTCAGAATAAGAAAGTCCCCCGTTAACGAAAAAGTCAATATACAAAACGACATCCGAATAATTTTTTGATGGAACAACGGAAGGCAGTCTACGTACAGAAAGAACTGAAAACGAGGGACCGCCAAGAAAATGAAGCATGAAGAAAATGCCCACCTCTGAATTTTACATTACAAATAATATAGTTATCACGTTAATGATGAACAAAATATATTTTTTTTCAATATGAATATTCTTCTACTGCTGGAAATGTCTAATTAAATACACCATCCCATTAAGTCTCTGAGAGAAAGAGGATACTCTCATTTAAAAGTTGTTCCGCCCAGAGTAGAAACATTTCATGAAGGTGCATGCGTAAGTGACACACTTAGATCTGCACAGCCAAAAATGAGTGCAGAATCATGCCTTGTCTGACTCAAACACATGGGAGCATATGCCCTACGGCAATGGGCTCATTCACTCTGACATTTCACCTTGCACACCTGTATGTGTCAACTGGTTCTTGCAAGATAAAATAGATTCAAAAGTGTTATTTTAATTTTCCCTCGATGGATTTTAATCAGAATAATAAATGAAGCATTAACATTTCAATTTAAAAATAAATGGTGGGACTGACTGCAGTGGCGGTACAGGGTTTCAAGAGGAGATTAAGTCAACAGTTCTATCCATCCATCCATTTTCTATAGCTGCTTATCCTCACAAGGGTCACATGCTTGCTGATGCCAATCTCAGCTGGCTTCGGGCAGTAGGTGGGGGACACCCTCAACTGGATGCCAGCCAATTGCAGGGCACACCGAAACAAACAACCATTCATGCACCCAATCAAACCTAAAGACAATTTGGTATGTACAATACACCTCCCACTTTCTGGAGTTTGCGAGGCAGCTGAAGAGAACCCATGCAGGCTCGGGGAGAACATGCAAACTCCACACAGGAAGGTCGGAGAGAGGTGGATTTGAACTCGTGCCCCTTTAACTGTGCGGCAGACATGCTATTTACTGTGCCACCGAGCCACCCACTATTCTCTCCGCTTGTGCTAAATCGAAGTTCGTCTTGTAAGAGCCTTATGGCATAATAACTAACTTCGATTTCCTGTCCTGGTTGTCCTATTTCTATGTAGTATCATTTTCTTTGGCAGGTTACTTATATGTTGTCACTTGGTGGAGCAGTTATTTCCAAAATATCATAAGACGGACTTCCGTTTTGCAGACGGACCAACGAATGACTGGGATGCTAAAAAAATGTGTGGGAAGTATGTTTTTCATCCATCATTGTAATTGTCGGGATAGAAATTCCATCAAATGTCCGTGAGTCCGACACTCTACTTTTGCAGATTATTTTGCAGACCGAAAGTTAAAAGTAACGTTTCAAATTAAGTGTTAAGATATTTTTTGGTTATTTTTCTTTTTAAATATGATTTACCTGTTGTGGTCACTTGTTGGCCAAATTGCTGTGATCACTGGGCTTCCCAGCTTGACCTTCTGCTGAGCTTCCAGAAGAGAGTAAATCCATGACTTTTGGAGACAGGGATGTCATTGTCTGTGCTGCCATCCTTTGGCTAAAATACTGTGAGAATGAAAAAAAAAACTAACCCCAAAATGGCCAAAACAGTGCACAAATTTAATTAAATTTTGCCCAATCACAACAGTGACTTCTTAGCTATGCAAGATACCCAATAATCTTTTAAATTTCAACAACCTGTATGTGCTATTTTATTGTGCAACATTATTGTAAATGCTCAGTTGAGTCACTTTCTTGTGAATATTTGGTGATTAGTTTTGTAGTGGTCCCAAATTTACAATGTGTTATGAGACTCAGTGATTAATATAATTACAATTTTAAAAAAAATGCAACTCTTTATAACACGTCATCATTGCCAAATGTAAGATATTACAATAATGAGTTACTTTTATCACACACTACCAACATTGTTTTTTACCTATACAAATTGTTGTGTCCATCTCACAAACACACAATGGAGTAGTAAACCCAATTCCAAACCATGCCATGGTGAACTCAAGTGTTTCACTTGATGGTAACAAGGCTTATCTCTGTCCCCCAGTTCAATTCTGCTTTCACTGCAATTGCAATAATTCAGCACCTTTGCCACAACCAAACCTGGCTTCCCCTTCAATCCCTTTCACGCTCCCTGTGAACAGCAGATGGTCATCTCATCCCTCTGACAGACACAGGGAAGGTGAGAGAGAGATAGGAGAGAAATTGAAACAACCCAACACTAAATATGCGTGTGCGTGTGTGTGAGCATTTTCACCAGAAGTGACCAAACGCTTTCCAATGTTAACTTATAACATTATCTACAATTGAATCACTAACAAGCAGCCAAAGAGCGCAGGGCTCAAGGATGACAAAAATCCCAAAAGCTGAAACATCAGATGAAAACACAACATAGTTGCAGATGAGTTAGCAGGTAGCAAAAGGCAAATTAAAGTGGTGGTGGAGAGGTGGAAACCTGGCAAGTCCTCTGTCACTCTCTATTTTTACTGGCTAACTGACTTTTCCACTACACTTCTCCCTAGACTTTTGAGATTGGTATTCAGGCACTTCTGCGATCACTACGTAAATGGACTAATAGAGAATGGCAGGAGAATGGGAGCCAAAGGTAATATACTGTATATATAATACACAGTCATGAGTACCATATTTTTCGACTATAAGCCATAACTTTTTCCTCATGATTTGAGCCCTGCCGCTTATAGTCCAGTGCGGCGTATCTGCAGTTTTTTTCGCACTGGTCAAGCAAATGTGTGTATCTGTTCAAGGAGTCCGTTTATGAAACAACTTGGAAATAGAACTCAAAAGATGTGAATCAATGGCTGTGCTCAAAAAGTTTTTAAATAAACTATAAAAAAAAAACATCTAAATTGAACAATATCTTGCATAAAAGTTTGTGACGTAAATTTGATGTACGGTATACAGTATATATGATTGTATCCATATACAGTACTTTCCTATACCACCTTTGTGCATAGATATCTGATATTATGACCTGTGGCTTATAGTCCGGAAAGTACAGTATATTGTATACTGTTATAAGGAGCTCTCTGAACAAAACTTAATTTGGAAATTTCAGATGTTACTGAAAAGGGCCTGTAAGAACTATTACTTCCATGTAATGAGATCATGACTCACATTTCAAAGTGTTTCTGAATGTGTTGAGTGCAGAGCAATTCGTTTTGGTCTAGGTGCTATTGCAAAAACAGTAAAGAGGTTGAGTTAAGGCCTTATGTACAGACAACTGCCCCTTTTTGGCCGCTGTCACTGTCACGTCTAATTTTGTGGACTATAATGAAAAAGAATATACAGTACATTAAACAGGAATGAGTCAGTTTTTTTTTGTTTGGTTTTTTTTGGGGGGGGGGTTGAAATAACATTTCATTTTCGTGTACATTAATAATTAATAACATTTTGTAGTCTATGATTATTGAGTCTAACCTTGTTTCATGACATCATCTATATTTTTCAGAGTACCGATGTGGTGACACTTGTTTTGAAACATGCTTCCTGCTTTCTTGGGATCCTAATTTTATACAAACCATGCATGGCATCAAACAAAGCATGTTTTTATGTTCTTTAGGACTGTTTCCCTTTTCCTCAACCCGAACTGTTTTGTGAAAATATGTTCATGGGCCCTCATGATTCTTCTCTTTGGTGTGTACTTACATTGTTCTAGACTCGATCAAGCATGCTATATGTAGACTTTGCTGCAAAAAAAAAATGGACAACCAAATAGAGCAAGTATCAAAAACTGAGGTGTGAGGTTTTTTGGACAGTTTGTTGGTTGGATGGGTAATATGGTTCACAATACTATTTGTAACAGTCTGATTTAAAAAGCATCAAGAATCCATCATAGAATCCATCAAGCTGCAATGAGGCCATTTTCCGTTTATTCAATAGCTTGTGATGTCAAGATTATTGTGCTGCAGGGACTTAGACTGGCAGTGATCCTGCACAGATGTGCTGTGTTCTGATCCAAACACGGGGGGCACACACTATACTTTGGCAAATATTGTCATTAGCAATAGAACATTAAACGACGACTTTAAGGTATTTGCCAGAGACTTATTAGGCTTTGGCTTATTAATTAAAAAAAAAATAATAATAAAATAAATCAAAACAAAAAAATAGTTTAGCAAATGTTTGCTCAGCTAAACAGCAGTTTTTGAGCTCTCGCAATCTGATTGTGTTTAAAACAAATCTATTGGGATTAATTGCATGGAACTGAGATATTGACTGTCTAATGCCCTGTGACCAATGGTATGTGAGATACTGCCATGGTCTGCATGATTGGGAATGGGGCTGTTCTTAACCTGAAAAAAATGATACTTTTTTTTTTTTTTTACAGTTTTTCATGGTTAGGACACAAACGTAGGGAAGCCAGAAGAAGGCAAGAGTAGTCTAAAAAAGTTTTTAATTTCATAAGAACAAAAAAGAAAACGTAGCGATGAATCAAATTGAGCCTAGGCTTTGAAGCATGTCGAGGATTCAAAGATGGAATTTGTTGCTCGTTTTTTAATGCTAGCCATTGCTAGTTTGGTGGTTATTACTGTGCAGGTTAGTGCCAGTGTAACCTGGCAAAATATTTACAGCCACCAAATAGTTTTGAGTAATGATATGAGCAGTGCAGTCCACATGGTGTTTATTTATTTATTTATTTTTACCTTGTTCCAGAGATACAGCCCAACTTATAGGGTATTAACATGCTAAGATGACGCTCTCTTCAGACAAAGGGGAGTGGGTGGTTAGGGGTGGAAGAGCTTTTTATATATTTATATAAAAAAAAAAAATGTTCTCATCTTTTCACAGTGAAGATTTGGTCAAAAGACTTGGTTCATTTGTGAATGTCAAATCACTATTTTGAGCCACCAATTTGTGGTGTGACATTACTGACGCTTCAAATGCAATCAATCACATGATATTAGTAAACTAATACAAGCTAATACAAAACACTATTTCGAAGTTGTGAGAGTCAGTGAGGTGGACACAAGATTTGAAGTTTCAGGTTAACTTGACCATCTCAAGTTTTCCACTATTGTTATCAACAGTGAAGTTGCTTTGTGCACGATCACGCAAGAATTATGCCGATACCATATTAAATGCAAGGCCATTTAAAAAGCCTTCTAAGCACCCCCTTCATATGGACAAAATGTTCGAACGATAAATAACTTGTGCAGATACACCATATGGACGAAATGCCCAAATGACAAATACATTGTGCAGATAGACTGAAATAGTTTGATCAAGACACAAGCGGCTGAGGGAGCCAATTCAAAGACACATGGGACAGGATTGTTGAGCACAGGTGGGAAAACAAAACAACAATAATGAGCAGGAACCACAATCTAACATCAGACAAAACCAAATACAATCCAAGCAACAAAAACACAGATCATCACAATAACATCTGTTCACTTCATTTCTTCTCTCGTTTTTGTTCACATGGTGCAAGGGTGGGTAAGATATCTTCTAAATTAGATACAACCAAAAAGAGTACTTGATGTGATCTGCCATTGCAATTTGGAATACAACCAAAACCTTAAAGGAACTGTTGGAAAAATATGCAAAATATTGAATCCACACATGCAGGGATATTTTTCAAAAGAATTAGGTGTTCCCTCATTTTTCGTAGATTAAGCTTTCTATGATCTCGTGCAATAGGTAAATAGGCTCTGGCACTCAGTTTTTGGAGGCATTAAGAATATTTGTGTGGCACATATAAAACAACGTCCTGAGTTTCTGACGAGTCTGAGTGAAGCAGTGCACGCTGAGCTTTGGGCACACACCCCCAGTAAGGGAACGTGGACTTTGGGGAACACACGCCCTAATCTTCATGGTCTTGAGCTTAAAAAAAAAATCCGACCCAACTGCATAATAGCAAGGGAACACTGTATTAAATCCGAGCAAAAACTGAAGTGCACATGTGACATGACCTAAAAAAGACATGGGAATGGATTGAATGAGAAATCGAGACAACCCAATCAGGGTGGAAGACAAGCCATGTGGAATCAACTGCCATACCTTATTCTCAGTGGACGCCTTCTAAATACGTGTGGACACGTTTGTCTGGAATATTTTAAGGTGTACTTCAAAACCATAGGCATTTGTCCCTGTTGGTGCCTGAATACCAGTTGCCATTTGAATATGCTGACAGTTTCAGTGTATCCGTGTTTTGCAAGCTCGGCACCTATGCTCACATTTCTCCAACGGGAGCATCAAACCCAACATTAGCATTGTGCAATTCATGAAATGCATTTTGTCGCGCCATCATTACAGCACACAAATTAAAATTCATTACTGACTGTGGGGTTAATGCACGGCCACTTTATCATTTTGCTTGTGGGTGCATCAGTTTGTGAATTCAGCATCACAGAAAGCTTCATGTTCACTAAAATTAACTTTTCACCCTCTCTCCTTTCACCCCTGTCACATTTTTCTTAATTACACTCGACCCGTTGCCATTCATTTTACTCTGGTCTTTCCATCCACATTCCCTTTTCGCCTTCCCAATGGGCCTCTGAGCAGTGGTGCGGCATTCGAAAGAGGACCAAAAGTTACACTGATGCCCAATTAAAATGCACAGAGCGGCAGTCTGGAGATGTGGCAACCATCAACGTCACAGACAATTTCCGGTACACTGGTTTGTGCCTGTGACATTTTTTTCCCCCTTTAAATGCTGTGTACAAGAATGCTAAAATGCTTGGTGTGATTGAAACCCGTAGCACACTAGACTAAAGGTTACAAAACTTTGCTGACACCTTTGTCGAAATTGGATCTTACCATTCACAAGAAGTAGAAGACAAGCATGGTTAGTGTCTGATTCAGGCAATTATTTGTATCCTTAGTCATGACTATTCTGCAATAATAAACAATAAAAGCAATTAACCATCTGGAAGTGTCAATTAAAATGGAGGAGGATTTTTATGAAGGCACTTCATTTTAATGTAAAAATGTGCCTTTATGGAGGCACTTCATTTCAATGTAAAAATGTAAGTGTATAGTTCCAATAACTGAAGTTGCATTTAATTGCAGTGGACATTTAATATATTATGACAATGGATGTTTAGAGGGTGGTGAAAAACAAACATCTAACATTAACATGAGCTGCAATAAGAAACGAGAAACAGATACTGATGGATACAAATACAAAGCCCTAAGATGTATAGTTGTATTTAGAGAAATGTGCTTTGAAATAGTTCAAAATCATGTTGGCAATGTGTACATAAAATTCGAGTCAATTTCCCTGCCAAATACGCCGCTTGTTTTCATGTGTGGCTTTTCTTCACACTTTCCAAATCCCCTCTGTGCTCAGCCCCTCCTTTCTCGCACAACCACTCGCATAGGATCGCTTCCAACGGTACTGACCCATCTTCAGCACCCACCCGTGGGGATTCTCGATATCCATTTGCAGGGGGCTTGCATCATGCTGCTTCCTGTAACCCTAGGTCTTTGCAGCACCAGATTCACAGCATGGGGGAGCCTTGATGAGAAGCCACTGGCCTTTAAGTGCTTAAGTTTGAGAAGAAAGACCAGACCTAATTGGAAAAGTTAAGACTTTGAAATCCTTTTGCTATATTCTTTTTTTCGTAGCACAAGCATTTGTTTGAGAGTGTATACACAAGCAAAAGGCCTTGAAGGGGGTGAGTCTGGGGTGATGATATTGCTTGTTGTCAATCAATTGCGTGGTAGTGTTTTTAGTGTATTGTCAACCTTTCCCTTATTGTTTGTTATAACTTTTTCATTGGGAGTGGTTTGGCTCTTCATGGAAGATCAATAATGATACCATATATATTCTGGTTGACTGATGTTTGTTTAGCTTACTAGGCAGAAAGCATGATCACCATAGTCTCAGACCAAACCCAACCATAAACAATAAAGATTGATCAAATGATCTGGCCCTCTTCAGTCATCTTTTAACTTTAAATTTCTGAACTTAATCTACACTTTATACCTTGGCAAATCAGTGCTCTGGTTTATTGGCCCGAGGATAATGGCATACAGAAATAATTGTAAATGTTGGGGGGTGGGGGGATCATTTGCCCTTTACTGGGCGCAACCGCCCCTTTTGGCTGATAGTCTAAACAGGCAAAACGACCTTTATTAGGTACGCAGTTTTCTAATTTTAAGTCCTAAAAGAGGCAAGAATTTTCAGGATTTTAAACAAATGTAGAGGTACGTTAGAATTTAATGTACCCTGTTATGGAGACTTTGGGACGTTTTGCCTGTTTAGACTATCAGCCGAAAGCAGCTGCTGTGCCCTATAAAGGATTAAAAATGTTGTTCAATTAATCACATAATTGTTTTTTTTCTTCTTTCAAATGTAATCCTACCTGGATCCCTCTGAATTTTTACCAGTCTTTTTTTTTTTTTTTTGCCAGTTGATTTTATTGTGCCGTATAGTCATTCCCTGAAGGTTTTTTGTTGTTGTTGTTGTTGTTTTTCACTATGTAAGTAAGTAACTTCACCACCAAGTTGAGAATAAATCAAAAGTGCCTCTTCCTGGTATCCAGCATAGTCCATGATTAATCAAAAATCACTTCAAACATTGATGAGAATTCTGAACATTTAACTGCTCATATTGGGGAGCCAACCCAGAGGCATCAGGGTGGCGTTTTCCAACTCGTTGGTCAACTGCTGTTAGCACTGAAATCACTCCACCAGCCTCCTACTGCCTTATGATATCATCATAACATGGCTCTCAAATTGAAGATTGTTTAATTTGAGGGTACGTTGTGGAGCATCAGCATTCATTGTACCTTATGAATGATTTTGTTGATTGTGTTTGAAAAGGCGTTTGGCCCTGCTTTGAACATCCCCTGAAAACAAGAAGACTTGCCCTCGAGTAAGAGCTCCCTAAATCTGCCATCAAACAGAGAGGTTTATGGTATACTTTAAGAAACATGTCACCTAGCTTTCAAATACTGCTTCTCTTGTGCAAAAATAAAATTCAGGGCTTGTCATCTTGTCAAGCTTGATAAGCCAAATCAATGATGTTTTCAGCAGCAACATTATCTGAAAAAGTAAGGCATACATATCACCATAAAACGGCACAAATCTTTGTCATTTTCATGTTGACTTGTCTTCTAAATAAACTGGGGTTGGAGCTTTTTGGGGGTTGTGATGTCTGCTTCCTCTGAGCAGATTGAGAGATCAAGATGAGAGAAGGATCTGAGGTCGACAAAGAGCTAAAAAAGATGACTGAGTAGTCTTTCTGGGATGAACAGACTTGAGCACATCTGAGCATACGGACCATGGGAGAATCAAAGGCTTTTGAAGTGTGAATCACAGCTGTAATTTTCCAGCAATTGAGACCATTAGGCCGACTCACTCTCATAGGTCCTGAACGTGGAAGAGTCAAGCCTTCAGAATTAAAGCATAATGCATTCATCCAAACCATCTTTGCTCAATGTCGCTAATGAAGGGTAACTTCAATGATGACTTTGGCCATCATTTTACAAAAAAGGGATTGAATTCAAGACCAATGTTTTGAACATGCAAAAATGTACCTTTCACAAAACATTGCTCATTTCTACCTACCGTGGTGCTCGCCAGGAGTTTACAAAATTTAGATTACGGTATTCCTTTTCAGACGAATCATAATGGTGTTTTTATCGGCAAACTTCCATAAGCAATAGTTCGTTGTGCAAAATCTGTTCCCCGCGGAGGGGCGTGGTTGCCGAAATAACGTCATTTTGCGTGCAGGGTAAACCAAACCAACACTTGAAGACTTGAAGTAATAAAGATGAAAGATGGCTGAAGCAAAGTGAACAACATTTTGCGAGAAATTGATTTAAGTATGAAAATGAATGCTTATTGTAAATTTGGCATTTTTTTCTTTTTTCAAATGTCGGCTGGTTTTGTTTTTAACACGTTTTTGTATGTTTATGTTCTAGACATAGATTTGCTATCGTGAAAAGTCCCTTGTGAAACATTTCGGGCAGCAAATATGATTTTGCTGTAGAGGAGTTCTACTGTATATATTGTAAGCGTTTGATGATATTTTTCATTTCTCTAGCACATTTTATTATCATTATTATTATAAAATACCAATAGGCTAAAAAATTCCAAGGCCTGTAACCCAATCTATAGAAGTCTGAATTTTTCAACGTATTTCCCAAGTATCTTAGACTTACGAACAAGTAATAGATGCCATATGTTTCATTAAAAAAAGAAGTGAAATGGTTAAACTAGGGTTAAACTTATCTTCTACTTATCTAAAGCTGCCCAATATTGTCAACCGATGAAGAATAGTCTTCATAAAGTGGGAATGCCCTCTTCACCCTGAGAAGTTTGTCACAAGTCACAGGCTGTTGTCTTATTATCATTTCCCTCAGACAGTCAGACTGAGGGCTCTCAGGAGCACCCTTGTTTTAATGTACCCCTCGTACCTTATCTCTGCTGGCCAGATGGGGAGTGAATATCATCAACAGGTAGCAGTTACTGAGGTCAACTTATATGACAGTATGTGGCAACTTACTGCATTTACAAACTATTTCAGCAAACACATTTTTGATTAAATTGGAGATATTTGGCATCCTTTTAATTAAATTTGCTCTGTCTGTTCAGTAAAGGTTATTACTAACAGTCTTATATTAATGCTTGTGATTAGAATTTAACAAGCCGTTATGATATGTCATGATTCTAGAGGGCCAATTATATTAACTGGGTTAACATTTTGCATTTGAGCTTGATAATAAGGCAGGCTCTACTGTTGGTGGCTTTTCATACAACTCCGTTCTTTATTGGGGTACAAAATAGCAGGAAGTTCTATTTGCTGGATTTCATTTCACTTTCTATGTCAATTCCTAATGGGCTTCATCTTGTAAATGGTACTATTGACATTGATCAGCACTGCCAGGCAGTCATGTTATAATGATGAAGGCTGACATTAATGTTAACTCCAGAAAAAAAAAAAAAAAACAATGCAGTGTAGGAACAGGCATTTTCTAAGATTATATTGGCTTGCCATATAAAAAAAATGCATTTTCTTTATCGGGAACAACAACACAAGAGGTAAAACTCCAGCAGTCGCTCTCCATCTAATAGACGACTGCTGACAAAAACCCAATTAAGCTCTTTGATCACCCCACTGTTCTGAAAATAAGAAGATTGATAGCATTTTGTTTGGTAGATCAAAGTGCCGACACTGTGTATTAATATAGTTGTCGGAACCACTAAGATGCACTGTATGAACTCTCCAATCAGTATGCAGTTTGAAAAATTCCATCATGCTGTGATGATGGTCCCTCGTGGCTTTAGTAGTTTTCTCTCCGTCAAACTGGATTTGGCCAGGAACTCATTTTTCACATTGTGCCACCTCTCATAGAAGCACACTAATTTTTGCACAGCAGGTCAGGTCAGTGTGCTAGTGAAGGAGCCGGAGACGTGAAATTCCACTACGAGATTCCCAAAGCAATTTATAATGTACTTTTAAAGCTAAGATGAAGATGAACACTGAATGGATGAAGACACTGTCTGGAATAAAGATGCCTTTTACCAATCCATGTCTGTCCAGTCAATGGACTGTGGAGTCCATCAGTACTAGTGCTGGGTTATTGTGTCTTAAAAGTGTATTGCGAAATTTGCGATACAGAAAAGGTGTATTACAATACATACTGAGAGATTGGGCAATGTTTGTAAAAAATAAATATATAAAAATCTATGGCATATATATAATAACAATGACAGAAAATATGAGCACACATTGAACATGCATTTAAAAAATAAAAAAGCATGTCCACGTTTTCTTTATTTCAAGCGTGCCCTTGACTGTGTTAATATTTCTCCAGCAGTTGGAAATACTCCTTCAGATGGCGCTGATTTGGCAAGAATAGAGAGATAGCACTTTGCCACACGTGCCTCTGATTGCGCACCACTTCCTACTCTTGTTTTTCTGCCATTTTTGCTCTTCAACCGTAAATGAAACAGATCTGTGACAGCACTCATTGGTGAAATAATATAACAAAAACTAAGGAGAAATCTATTGTTATAATTTATCAAATATAGTGAAACCTTGAGTAGGGTCGCTTCTAAAGGTTTTTGTTTTTTTCATATGATGAAAATGACTTAGCACATAAGAGAAAAAAAAACAAACAAAATAAAACAAAGCAAGACTGAAAATCTCAGAATTTGATTTAACACCATGAGACTTCATTTGCAACATGATATTTTGCTGCTCGTTAATGTGGCTGCTCGGATATAACAGCTTTACGCTTCTCGGGAACACATACAGGAGCTTAATACTGACCACCTGAACAGGAGAAGGAAGCCCTAGATATGATTACAACACCTGAAACAAAGGAAATGTTATCTTCGTATCATAAAGTTTTCTTTTTCTGCTGTTTGCCGTCCTCCCCTGCTACCACTTTTGCTTTGGAACATGGCCTCACTTGAAAGGCAATGTATTATAACATTTAATGTGGTGTTTTTGGTGCACTTGGAACATTTTACATGTAAAACACGATTCATAATATGACAAATATCATGATAGGAAAGCCACTCCGAAGCAGATCGATAGATATAAGAAAAATAAAATAAAATAAAAAAAACATATATTATGAAAATAAGGTGTTTCAAAACCCATATGCAATATATTGAAAACTGAACGTCATATTACAATATGAGTATTGCATCACTTCGTATCACAATAAATCGCTTTTATCACTCGGCACTAATCAGTACTGTAACATATAATCAGTAAGGAATGGGGATGAGAAGTAGAATTAGTAGACTATTTAAACGTTAAAAAGTTGCATGGAATTCATTAATTAATCATGACAACTGAGGTAGCATAAATTGTAACCTAGTTAGTAGTCTAAAGAAGAATGACATTAGCTATGTACATTTTATCATCGCTGAACCCTGCTGTCATTTATCATTAAAAGCTGGTAAAGAAAATTTCATAAACTGCTCTTTTGAGCCATAAATCACTGTGGTTGATTCCGCAAAATACAGCTGAAAAAAATGTTGTGGTACAGATGGGGGTATTTTAGTTCTTTAACTCTTTCAGTGCTGAGAATTCTCATCTTTAAAAATAGTAAAAATAAATAACAGTAGCTACTGTCATCCTTGATTATTGCTTATCTAATATTAAGTCAATTAAGCACTGCAGTGATAACTGTGACAATTGGATGGCCATTGGATGACATACAACACATGTATTACATACTTGTAGTTCAAAGTAAGGAATGGAAATCAGTCTTTCATGTAATACCACCTATCTTTACATAGACATGGCACACAATACCTTGAAAGATGAGTGAAAATGCCAAAATATACCAGGCACCCTAGAGGTTGCCTTTTCCGAAAACTCTCGGCAATGAAAGAGTAAAACTGTTTTTATGGACATGCTTCTCCAGCAATTTAATTGCATGATGGACAATCGCCCACAAATAAGACCTCAGTCTATTGAATAAGTGCCCAGTGTTTTGTTTATATTTTCTTCAGTTTGTTCAATTCCAGGGAGTAAGCACCCAATTAGCCCTCATTTAGCTGCTTAGATTAGAGAAGGGGAGGCTTAAAGCGGGACAGAGGACTTATTTAGTCGTAGCATGTGGGCAGGGTGCCATGAGACTCAAACACCTTGGACTTGCAGTATTTACAATGGTGCATATTTCCCACTGACATCTTAAATATTTTAGAATGCTCTCACACGCTATAATTCTGGTTGGTTTGTAAAATGAGTTTAATAAAGAATAACACTGGGTGTTTACTTCGGTACTGCTTGCAATACATAAGCAATTTAACTCACATTGAAGAAAATACATTTTTTTCTTCTTTTAATACTGCTTTGGACATTTAGATTTTCATAGTCACCACTTAAGTCTGGGTAAAGATAAACAACCGCAACTCTTGAATTATTCATACATTTCATGAAACTAATTTGTAATGTATCCTTAAATAACATTCCCCAATGAGATAATTGAATGTGAGTGATCACTACTGTGTATTTTTTTCAAGGCAAATGAATGGAAGCAAATGACTTATTGTCTTCACGAGACGTTACCTGAGTTTAAAAATAGATTCTCACTGATCCAATCACAAGATTGGGCAATGTTTCTATTTAAATGTGTATATTTAACTGCATATCCTAGTGTATTATTTATAAAAATTTCTGTCATAATAAAAACTGTTAATCATAGGTAAAACAGTCAATGGCCTCCAGAAGTCATTCAAGAAAAGACAGACAAAAAGTTCATTCAGTTAAATGTTTTTTTTAAAAAGAAATAATGATGCAACAACTTACTGGAATTACATTACAACATTGTCATTCAAGCGATTGACAGCACCAAGTAAATAGTGCAAATAAGGGTTCGTTCGGGACCCAGTTTATTTAGTCGGAGGCAAATTCTCTGTGAACTGTAAAATTACAACATAAATGATTGCCTTAACATTCAGGAGAATGATATGCAGTCCAGGCAGCCTCGCCAAGCCGCTTCAGTAAACAAATAAATACTGTATTTTCCGCACTATAAGGCGCACCCAAAAGCCTGAATTTTTTTGGAAAGTTGACGGTGCGCCTTATAATCCGGTGCGCCTTATATATGGATCAAATCATGTGGTGACTGCATAAACTATAGTTTATGCCTAAAAAATCCAGTTCAAACCGACCTTGCCCGAGGGTATTAAAGCCAACACGGCCCTGTGTGATTAATTAACTTGATATGCAGGCCCAACACGATTTTTGTTTTTTTTGAACGACTTAAGAGTGTGTGGCCCCACACTCATGTTTGTCATTTAAATTTCCCTGAATTCCGTTTATTCGTAACTTCTTTGTGCTCCATATTGTAACAGTGGGTCAAAAATATATAAAGCACGAAGAGGAAAAAATTAAAAAGACAGCGCCACCAGACTTCACCCGCGCTTGGCTTCAAACTCATACCGTTGCATGTTTGGCGTTTAAATTTCCCTGACTTTCGTTTATTCGTAACTTCTTTGTCCTCCATAACAAAATAGCTGGTCAAAAATATATAATGCATGCGGAGGGGAAAATCAAAAGAATTGCGGCACAGCGTTCACAAGTGCATGGCTTGATCTGGATCTATTCTGCGCTCTGCGGCTCCTGTTTAGAAGTTAAATAGCAATTACCAATAATGCATTCTCTGTTTTATCTGATTTTTTTAATAACAAACATTTCTTAGTATAATATCCATACAACACTTATATTGTATGAATAAAGTTTATATTTTATTATTAAAGTTTGATAACTTTGCTGATTGTTTTTAATACATTCCCTTTAGTAAAGCAATCCAGTGGCTGCATAACGCAACTCTATCTAGTGGATGCAAAATGCAACACACAAACAAAAATCACCATGACTGAATGATCACCATGCCCAAAATGATTCAAGCAAGCTTCAGAAGCAATTGGTCATACTATTATTGATCGAACAAGAGGTTGAGACCAATTTCAAAATCAAATCATTCCAACTAGAGTCAAATCTACAACTAAAAAATACAATATAAATCAACAGTACCGACATGAGTGCTTCGGTTTGCTTTTTTTTTTTTTTTGTATTTTTAGCAGAGTATACAGTTACTATGATTGTATAGCAAATATACAACAAAATTGGGAGTTTATATTGAATAAACATGAATAACCAATGAAATTATGGAAATCATAGTTTCACAGGAATGCAGTCATTATTGTTATTTTTTAGTCTGTCTGAGACTGTTTAACCACCTTTTTTGAGCCATGTAGCTCTTTGAAATTCTTTCCATCAATGTTTCACAGCATAGAGGCTGATTTGAAGTCTGTTTATAGTCACTACAGTTGTGGCATTTCACAAACACTTGCTACCTCATTGATGCTGACGTCACAAAGTCATCTTGGAAAAACTACTTATTTCTGCGGACACTTTAGCACTACGGTGCCGAGTGCCACCATTTAGAGTTTGTTACAGCATTAGCAGCTATAGTGTTAGCAGCCCAGCAGCGCTCAAGGGCTCAAAATACACATGCTTTTGTGTGTGTGTGTGGCTGGGGGGGTAGGGAGTAGTAATACGCGGGTGTATATGATACACAGGATTTAGGATGAAGTCATTTTAATTTAATAATACATTAGTAGCTATTTTGTGTTGAATTATAATGGTCACTCAGACATTAGCTGCAGCAACACAGTTGTGAGAGTAGGTTTGAGATGTGTGTACGTGTGCGTGTGTGTGTCTGTGCATGTGTTGGCAATGCAAGTCCTTCATGGAAGGTGTATTGGACACTCTAAATTGTTCTTAGGTGTGACTGTGAATATGAATGGTTGTTAAACCTTGGTGATTGGCTCGCAACCAGTTCATTGTAATTGTTATTATTAATATTATTATTATCCATCCATCCATTTTCTAGAGACGCTTAACCTCACTAGGGTCAAAGGTCTGCTGGTGCCTATCTCAGCTGGCCCCGAGCAGTTGGCGGGGGACACCCTAAACTGGTTGCAGGTTAATCGCGGGATACACAGGGACAAACAACCATTCACGCACCCAATCACACCTAAAGACAATTTAGTATGTCCAATTCACCGACCAAGCATATTTTTGGAGTGGTGGAGGAAGCCGGGTTGCCCGGAGAGAACCCACGCCGGCTCGGGGAGAACATGCAAACTTCACACCTTTAAACTGTGAGGCGGACGTGCTATTCATTGCGCCACAGAGCCACCCTTATTTTATTTTATTTTTTTATTAAGACAAAAAGTAAATGAGAATAAATAAAACATCTGACACTGAAGAACAACATATTCTAATTTAGCACTGATTAGGACTTTATGACTTGTAAAGTCAACACAACTTTGTAGACAATCTAATGAAGAATCATGGGAATACTGACAAATTGAACTACCATATTTTTCGGACTACAAGCCGCAACTTTTTCCTAATGATTTAAGCCCTGCGGCTTTTAGTCCAGTGTGGCTGATCTGTAGTTTTTTTCCACCGGTCAAGCAAATGTGTGAGTCAGTTCATGAAACAACTAAGAAATAGAACTCAAAAGATGTGAATCAATGGCTGTACTCAAAAAGTTTTAAAATATACTATTAAAAAAAAAAAACATCTAAAGTGAACAATATCTTTTATAAAAGTTTGTGACCTGTGAATTTGATTTACGGTATACAGTATATATGATTGTTTTTCTAATATGATTGTATAAATTATTTATGTGCTGCAATGTTCACTCAATTAATCTATCAAATAAACAATAGGAGACAGAATGCTATCAAAGTGTTGACTTCAAGTTTGAACTGCTATTTAACTGCAGTATTCTGTTGGTGATATGTAGGTAATATCGATTGATTTTCTATAAATCAATATGGGACTAAACATACAGGCATGTTCAGTTTGTTAAAGAGAGGATGTTGCAGCTGGTAGACAATAAAAAATATATATATATATAAAAAAATTAAAACTTTCATATTCCACCTTTTTGCATAAATATCTGATGTCATGACCTGCAGTTTATAGTCCAATGCGGCTTATCCGTGGTTAAAGATGTTTTTTTTGCTCAATTTTTGCTGCTGCGGCTTATATGCCTGTGTGGCTCATTGTCCGGAAAATATGGCAATTCTCTATTCTGTGAGCCATTTTAACATTTATGACAATTTGAGCTTTGGTTCCTTGGTTATTTATTTGCTGCATTTATCATGTGTTTCTTTTCACAGCACTTGGTACTGAACCAAGTTTCCTCCCCATTAAAATGCCTTTGATTAAATCATGCCCCTCTGTTAAGTTGAATGCCTAATAGCGCCAACAGACAGGCATATTAAACACCTGGATTTCAATCGGATTTGCCATTTCTCGGATGATATTCATATATTCTCATTTACTGTATACTCTTTGCAATTCATGTGCCCCAGGCTTCAAACACTAGAGCTGACATTTTATTCAGTGTTACAGTTCTTGATACAACTGTTTTTCCCTGTCGGCTTTGCAGAAATAGTAAAAGGAATTCTATATCTCATTACAAGACAAAAACAAACATCTCAGGATAGTGACGTGGAATTCAAGATTTGTTTAATATAATCAAGACTCTCCATGTAACATGTGTCAAAGATTGAAAGGGAATCCTACAAATCATGTCCAACGTAACCTCGTTAAATCACATTTCTACAGGCATGTTCCCTGCTGCTTCTGGGCATGAATCAGCAAGAACATGCATTTCCTCCCCTGGTGTGTTAAAAGTCCTTTTGAAAACCTCACTAAAATGTCACCTCACCTGAAGGGACCGACAGGAGTGGACACTCCAAAAGTATGACTGATTTGGGGGGCTTTTATATTTTAATATCTCCAAAACCTCCTTCCTCTTTATAGTAAAGTGGAGGAAGGAAGTTGCCTTGAAGTTACCTTTTGGTGATGGGTGCAGAATTAACTCCTAGTTGCCTGAATTAATTTTCAACAATTGAAAAATAAATGTCTTTTGCTTTTATGAAGATGCGAAATTAAGTTGAGAGTGTTGACTTCAGCAACGCACATAAAATAGATATGCATATAGGTATGATGCAAATTGGTGACAACAGCAAAGATTTAAAAAAAATGAAAACGTTTCAAAAAGTACCTTTTCCCATGTCAGGTTTGGAGATTATTTTAGTGATGTACAGGTGTATGTACCATAATCGCAACGTGTTGGATATACGGCGTATGTGAATGTGGTCAACACCAAGTCAAACTCGATTGTCTCATGAGCCAGTTAGGTGAGCGCCTTGCTCCTATTATTACAATTAACTTGACTGAGCTTCATGTACATTAAGAGTGAAACTGGAAAAAAAAAAAAAAATCAGCATTAGCTTTTGCTCACAAAATAAACGTGTCACAAATGACTTGTGTGAGAAAGAATATGATTCTATGCATAGCAAGCGATTAGCGATGTTAATCGAGCACGTTCGCGATCTTTTTAAACGCTAATTAGGCCGTAAGCATTCATATACATTCAACAGAAATGAGGTCTAGAAAACTTAAATTACAAACGTTAAAGCCATGACTTTCGCAGGGGCAAGGAAGTAATGTGACTGAAGCGATGTCCAGCGGAGGTAGGTTAGCTGCAGCTAGTGATGGGTTGATGAGGCGTTATGAAGCGTGTCAGCACAGTGACACTTTGTGTTGTTACTGTGTTGATATCGTGTCATTTCAATTACCGACACCTGCTTGGACGTTAAAAATTCCTGCAGGCAACTCACTTGATAAACTGAACTGGCCTAGTGTATACCAGGGGCGTCACTAGACCTAATAAATTAGAAATTATGACAGATTATTATAAAGTATTAAATATAATGAATGAGTTTGTGTCAAATTTAATAAACTGTTTTTAGGTGAATGTTTATAGTTAAATGTCAATTTGCCCAATGTAAGTCAATGGGACTTTCTGGAATAGAAAATGAGGATTTGTGGGAAAAGGATAAACATTTAGAATAAGAAATATACATGCGGTACTCTCGTGAATATGTAGAATAATATGAAATTGGAAGTATAGAAAATAGAAAAATAATTATTTATCTGAGAAGTGAAGGACGTCCGAAACCAGTTTGTGATTGAATTACGCACTCTTTACACATTGGTCCGGTATTTTAACCACCATACCAAGCCGCCAAGTGTTTTCTTACAGATAAAATTTGAATTGAGAACGAATGGGACTGTCTCCCATGAGGAATGAAATAGATCAAATTCCAACTGAGAACTGATTGGACTGTTTCCCATCGGGAATGAATGTCAAATTGGTTTAAAAATTTGGGAATTATGGAAAAAAATATCTGCAAAGTGTGAATTATTGGAATGTTGGAAGTGGTTACACGCTCACAAGCCAATAAAGCAGCCGTGTGATTGGCATGCTCTTGCTGTGTCGACACAGTCACGTGACTGTCTTAAAGCGGAACACGCACCGACACATGGGTCGTTCTGTGAGGTCGGCACATGCGCCAGTGCGTCTGTGTTGTGGAAAACATCACAAGCTGCAGCACATTTTAGCTTCATAATCACAGCCTATTCACGCACACATTCACACACAGCAACTGCCTATCTGTGCCTTCAAAACAAAGTAAATCACGGATGCTGACTACACAGAACAACTGTATGCGTTTGTAGGCTCAACAGCGCCATACCCATCTCAAAACTGAACACAGAAACTACAACACTACAAAAACATTCCTTAACAAGTGATATTGTCGGCAGAACAATGTAACAAAGTGCTTATTGAGTTACATTTCTTTTAACTGCAATAAAAAACTTCCATAAAACCTAAAGACAAGAAAAGTGCGAGGCAATGAACACATGCATGTAGAAGCAAATGCTGAAACTGATGTTGCAACAATAAAATGATTTGAAGTTTGCAACACAAAAATGATTTGAAATTTGCAACATGAAAATTTGAAGTTTCAGTGGTTTATTTTTTGGACACAGCTGAATATTTATTTGTTGATAGCGCCTCTCATTTAATACATGGATGTCTTCTCCTTCCTGCTCATCATTTGCGCAAACATCCTCTTTACTCATTCAACATCCGTTCAACTTGTTTGAAATGGTCTTTGGAGATGATTTGCTGATCATCTTTCTTGGAATGCTCTTTACCCATGTGACGACTGTTGTGAGATCAAATCGTGGAATATTGCCCTTTCCTGTTTATTCCCTCACCTGCCGACATCCATGCTGGCTTCAAGCATACGTCAACGGGCTGAAGCAGACAACTCAAGCCGTATTTTCCTTTTCATAATCTGTCAAGATCCACTGGAAAAAATATTTACGCACCCTCGTTGTTGACAGCAAAGTGGTAATAAGGTGGCGCTTGACAAAAGTGACATTCCTGACATTCTGTGCAAATGCTCTAAAATGGATGCATGCTATATCGAATTAGATGTATATATAATAATTTAAACCTTTTAGATAACTTGAAATTACTTTTTTCACATTCAAATAATGTTATTCAGAAAAAAAGTGGTCTGTTTTGAGTTATGCAGTTATAATTATTTCCCCCTAATATGGGGGTTGAAAATGAGGGAAAAAAATACTCGACTTGTACTTTGGAGAAATACGGTATCTATTCCAATATTGTATGTTACTTAAATTTTCATCAAATAATGGCATTTTCTAGTTTGTTCTTTGTTCTACTTTGTCATTTCTAGTTTGAGATCATAAAACCGATCAAAGAAAGACAGGGAATACTAGTATCGACTGTCATCATGAGTACCAACACCTTGAATACCAATACTGATACCTGATATTGTCACTTGCCCGTCTCTACACAAAATGTATTTTTACTTATCTTTACTCCTACTCAGTTTGACCAACCTTTCAGTGTCAAATGCCATTGTGACTGATTTGTAAATTAGCATCAAAATGAATCCTTCAAATATTTTCAAAAGTACTTATCTCACTGTACAGGCCATGAAAATTCATACATTCATCCAGTGTAAAATAATGCAATTTTTTGGCTTTGATTTGAAACGTGTATTGTGCTGTATGTCCCAATATGTGCCAAAACTTCCCTAGCCTAACCTAAAATCATTTTTAATGTGTGAAACAGATGTTGATTAATTCAGATTTTAAGCAAGTGAGGTGAATGAAATGCATTGAGGAAATTTAATCAAATGCACATTACGACCAAAAACTCATTCATTCGTCGATTGTGAAATGATGCCATTTTTTTGCTTCTATTGAAAAGGGTGCTGCATGTCCAAAAATGTGCCAAATCACGCCTAGCCATTTACCTGGTGGAACTGAACTTTTACAGCTCAGTGAAAACGTGACCAAACTATTCAATCCAAACCATATCTTACGATTAAGAAGCACATTGCTCTTGCCTGCTATCAGCATCAGCCTTTTTCTGCCATGCGCATATTGAAAAGATGAGTGTCTTTCAAGTCAGTGCGACCCGTTGATGTTAATTTGTCTTATTAATGCAAGGGAAGATTCCCCATTAATGCCAAGACTCTTGATACTGCCGCAGCCTCTGGGTAGAGATGAATGGCGCTCACATTTTACCACAGCTCTGACAAGGGGCCCTCACATATCTGTGACATTTCCACCAGAGAAGGCAGTAATTTCCACAGTGACATACTGCATCCCTCACTCTCTTATCCGAACTATCGTCTTTTCTCATCCAATCATTCACTTCTTACTAGTTTTTTTTCTCCCCAGCCTTGCCCTTTCTGAAGTTTCGACTCTCAGCTTCTAATTCCGTCCATCTTCATTTTACTGACCTTTTTTTCTCCTACCTTGTTCTCTTCTTGATTTTTCTCCATTTTTTTTCAATGTTGCACCCGCATATAAGAATGATTTTTAACGCTCTGCCTCAACTGTCTCTGCTTCTGCTTTGTCAAGTGCTGCCTTAGCTCACTCTTCTTATCCACACAACCTTTCCACCTGTCTGCGTTTGCTTTCAGGTGTAACCTCGAGCTCTCATTAGGGTCACTTGAATACATCTCTCCATTTTCCAGCCTTATTCTTTTGTTCATGCGTGCACTCTCTTCACTGTTCTGCTTTGTTTAGTACCCAGCATACAAGGCTGCTGACAAAGGTGAGCGAGAGCATATTTAAAATGTCACTGACAAAGTGGCAAAAGGTCATATGGAAAGTAAGAGACTCCCAGAAGTGTTAGGGCTGACTGCTAAACAGGCTTCTGTGGTTTCGTTGTCTGAGTTTGCTCATGTGTGTGACGGTGGTTACCGACCAGCATACATACAATATGCATGGTTGCATCTACCCAGGGGTGTGTGCGTGTTGCTTTGTACCACCGTCCAAAAAAAGACAATTAAGTGACATTCAAGGTTTACTGCATATGTTGAAGACTGCTCGGCGCGAGTGAGGCTCCTTGAGCTTTGTGTGTAATTGTGGTCATGTTTATGCTGCTTTTACCTGAGTGCTGCACTCTGCCGGAGGTGAGGCCTTGAGCACCTGTCAGTCTGATGAAGCTGCTATCAGACAAAAAAAAAAAGTTTCCAAGTCTGGTAACCAGCAGAATCTTAAGTATCAGACTGAGTGTATCTATGCATGTGCTTGACCTAAAGAATTGTGATCCAGTTATTATGCTATGAAGGCTCAAAATTAATATCTTGAAGCAATAAATGTGTCACGGGTCTATTTAATATTTTATAGTCTGTGAAAAGGACCTCAACAATCTCATGACACAAAAAAGGTTTGGAGAGCACAGCTCGATACCTCGGCTTTTGATGACCTCATCAAGAGGAGCGTGCAATTATTTAGATTAATCCTTTCACTCCCGTTGGGACAATGCGCCCATAGGTTTTCAGAAAATGGTAGTGGGTATAGGAATGAAATGGGTATAAGATGAAATGGCATCCCAGCGGTTTATTACACAACTATTTACAGATTTTAGTGGCACTTAGCAACTTTTTCTGTACACAACAAGCCAGTGCTGGGCTGACTGTCAACTGTCTGCAGGTTGCGTTGTACATTTTCGCGTCAATGAATGAGCTTGTTTTGTGGAAATATATTGATATGTGCTGTATTTGTGTGTGGCTATAAATTACATTTATAACTATGTATTGTATGCATTTGGAGATCATTTTCACTTTTCTGGCACATGTATATTATTACTGTAAAATACTACGACAAAAAAATTCCAGGGCCTATAACCTAGTCTTTGGAAGTGGGAATTTTAAGTATCCCAGACTTATAAACAAGCAATATATTCCATAACCCCCATAAAGAATCAGTAGTGAAAGGGTTAAAAATAAAGACCTATAATTGAACCTTTTACTTTTGTTTGACTCAAATAATATATTGTAGATTGTAGAGAATTATTGTCACATCTATAGCACGAAACCACACAGTGAAATTCTTACTCTGTTCACTTCACCGAACAAAAGACAGCCATTAGTTTTCATTGCAATGCTGTGAGATGCAAATCAAGTAAAACTGATATTTAGCTAAAATGAACAATTGTTACAGCCTGACTTTGCAGCCAGCTCACTCTCATTCACCAACCTGTCTTTCCAATCAATCAGCCTATCACCACCACGTGCAACCAATTATCCAACCAGCATATAAACCAGCCTCTTCCTGTTTCTACCGACTAGCTCTTCTTGCTCCATAAGCCAAGCCTTCTCGGATTTACTCCTGCTTTGTCTGTGTCCCGATCTTGCCCGTTTTTGACCAGCCACCTGCCTGCCATCCTACCCGTGTCTCAACTTTGCCTGTCCCCAACTAATCCTTCACCTGTCACCCAGCCTCACCTGCCTGTATATCGAACCCTGCCTGTCCCCACTAATCGCTAGCCTACCCATGTCTTGACCTTGTCCCGGTAAGAGGCCCTGCTCTACCTGCCTGACCATGCTTTCACCTGGCCTTGAATGTGTCTGCCTAGCTCTTTTGCCTCCGTGTTCTAGTTAGATGCCTTTACGCCACGATCCTGATCCCTGTTTAGTAAACTGGTCTCAAATCTCACTTATCCCTGCATGCTCCTGTGTCTGCACTTGGATCTTGTTACCAATATATAAAAATTGCAGCAAAGTGGTAAGCTGGGCTATCTGACTCCAACTTGTTCTGTTCAAGTGGATTTGTTGTTTTTGTAACCCTAACTATTGGGCTTTAAAGGGTTTCTGTTTTCATGGGGCTTTGCTTTTGTTTCAAAGTTCATGTTTCTGTCACCTTCATGTCTAGCTTCCTTGTCAGTGTTCTCGTTTGTGTAATTATTTCGGCCTGTCTGTGTTTGTCCGACCTCATATGTTGTCCCTTCAGCTTCCCCTACCTAGTTTTCCTGTCCAGCTGTTTTGTGTTTCCTTGTGAAGTCTGGAGTGTATTTAAGTCCCAGTTTGCGTACATTGTCGCTGATTTATATATATATATATATATATATATATATATATATATATATATATATATATATATATATATATATATATATATATATATATATATATATATATAAAATATAGGGGGGTCCTCGACTTACTATGTGGATCCGTTCTTAAGTCAACCTGAATTTTAGTGTAAGTCGGAACACTATCCAAATAATAACTAAAAAATACTACATAAATAAATAAATAACAAATAAAAAACATAGATTACACTATATGTACTGTACTGTAAAGTATTGTACGATTGTTCTGCCCCTTTTTGACCCCGTTTCATCAGATAAACTGTTCTTGCCTCACGATCATGACACAACTAAGGGGATTGTATCTGTAGCTTGCTGGAAAAATCTCTTTATCAAAAATTTTTTTTAAAAAAGTCAATGGTTACAGAACTTAAGGAACTTGTTGTCAACATAGGAACAGTAGCCAGTAAGACTCCACACACCTACAGTATATAGCTTTAAGTTATTTGCTCGATGCTGCAGTTTGGTGATAGACAGTCATAACATTTGCAAGGGTCCAGAGAAGTCATAACTGAAATTATTATAATACACATACAGGCACACACACAACAAAAACAGTAGTGCAACATGGTATATGATGACAATAATGTTACATTGGATTTCTTATCTGTAAAGCAAAGTTAAAACTCTATGAGGAAGGGATGCAACAACTAATAGGAAAGGACATGACAGGACAGAGGTAGTGAGCCATGCACTGCAATTGGTGCATGATGGGAGTATTTTTGCAAGTGCCTGTAGAGACTACAGAGTGCAAAAAACAGCATGGTTATACATACAGTAAAACACAAGGTGTGCCATTGTGGGTGGCATCCATGAAAACGTTATCATTTGAAACTGCAGGTTATATTAACAACATAAAGTCATTCTAATCCAATTTCATACAGGAATCAAATAAACACTATTTAACACCAGATCTTAACTCAAAGTACTGTGCTGCCGCCTATTAGTGGGAAGTAATTATTACATGATTACACAGTGACAGTCGACAATGTCACATTCTTTCAAAATGAAAAAAAAAAGAAAAGAGAAATTGAATCATTTTCCACAGCACACCAGACTACATCCCGCAGAGCGGCACATTAGTTGAAAAATTGCACAGTATTAGTACATAAACAACAACATGCATACTGTACATGAATATGTAGACTATTCCAGTGGCTGAAAATATTTGAGAAAATAATTTATATTGGGTTTCCATGGCCTCACTGAACTCCTCCCACACTCGAGTTTTTGCCTTGGTGACTGCCGAAGCCGCACTCAATTTCCCCAGCTAGTACCAGTCAGTTGCTTCTGGAGTCCCACAGGCCAAATAGGCCCGATAGGACTCGTTCAGCTTGACAGCATCCCTTATCAATGGCATCCACCAGCGGGTTCGGGGATTGCCACCACGACAGGCACCAACCACCTTACGGTCACAACACCGATCAGCCGCTTCGACAATGGAGGCGCAGAACATGGTCCACTCTTACTCAATGTCACTTGCCTCCCCCTGGGACAAGGGAGAAGTTCTGCCGGAGGTCGGAGTTGAAACTCCTTCGGACGGGGTACTCTGCCAGCAGACCCTCACGATATGTTTGGGTCTGCCAGGTCTGGCCGGCATCCTCCCACGCCATTGAAGCCAACACATTACCAGCTGGTGATCAGTTGACAGCTCCGCTCTTCTCTTCACCCGACTGTCCAAAACATGCGGCCGCAAATCCAATGATACAACCGCAAAGTTGATCATCGAATTGCGGCCTGAGGTGCCCTGGTGCCATATGCACATATGGACGCCCCTGTGTTTTAACTTGGTGTTTTAACAATCCGTGATGAGCACAGAAGTCCCAGAAAAAAATCACCACTCAGGTTCACTCGGGGGGCCATTCCTTCCAATCACACCCTTCCAGGTCTCTACGTTGTGACCCAAGTGAGCATTGAAGGCCCAGAGGAGAACAAGGGAGTCAACCGGAGGGAGCGCTCTCCAGCACAACCTCCAAGGACTCCAAAAAGGGAGGGTACTCTGAACTGCTGTTTTGGTGCATAGGCACAAACAACAGCCAAGACCCGTCCCCCGACCCGAAGGCGGAGGGAGGCTTCCTTCTCGTTCACTGGTGTAAACCCCAATGTAATTGCTGTTTTGGTGCATAGGCACAAACAACAGCCAAGACCCGTCCCCCAACCCGAAGGCGGAGGAAGGATACCTTCTCGTTCACTGGTGTAAACCCCAATGTACAGGCGCTGAGCTGCGGGGCAATAAGAATGTCCACACCTGCTCTGCGCCTCTCACCGCGGGCAACTCTAGAGTGGAAAAGAGTCCAATCACTCTTGAGAGGACTGATACCAGAGCCCAAGCTTTGTGTGGTTACAAGTCCGACTATATTTAGTCGGAACTTCTCAGCCTCGCACACCAGCTCAGGCTCCTTCCCTGCCAGAGAGGTGATAATCCATGTCCCAAGAGCTAGCTTCTGTAGCCGGGGATGGGTGCGTCAAGGTCCCCGCCTTTGGCTCACTTCGCTCCTGACCCCTATGGCCTCTCTCACAGGTGGTGAGCCCCTGGGAAGGAGGATTCATGTCATCCTTTCGGGCCGAGCCCGGCTGGGCCTGGTGGGTGCAAGCCCGGCCACCAGGCTCTCGCCAACAAACCCCACCATCTGAAAGTCGAATCTCGGATTCAGGAGGAGCAGTGTAGCTTTCGTCCCGGCCAGGGAACAGTGGACCAGCTCTACACCCTCGGTGGAATCCTCGAGGGCGCATGGGAGTTCGCCTAACTAGTCTACATGTGCTTTGAGAACTTGGAGAAGACATTGGACTGTGTCCCTCGGGGATTTCTGTGGGGAGTGCTTCAGGAGTATGGGGTACCAGATGCCCTGATACAGGCATTTGGGTCCATGTACCACCAATGTCAGAGTTTGGTCCGCATTTTCGGCAGTAAGTTAAATTCCTTTCCGGTGAGGGTTGGACACCGCCAAGGCTGCCCTTTGTCACCGATTCTGTTCATTACTTTTATGGACAGAATTTCTAGGCGCTGCTGAAGCATTGAGGGGATACACTTTGGGAGCCTCGGTATTGCATCTCTGCTTTTTGCAGATAATATGGTGCTGTTGGCTTCTTCAGGCCGTGACCTCCAAAGGGGTGGTTTGCAGCTGAATGTGAAGCGGCTGGGATGAAGATCAGCACCTCCAAAACTGAGACCATAGTCCTCAGCCGGAAAAGGGTAGAATGCTCTTTGTGGATCGGGAATGAGGTCCTGCCCCAAGTGGAGGAGTTCAAATATCTCAGGGTCTTGTTCATGATTGAGGGTAGGATGGAACGGGAGATCAATAGGCGGATCGGTGCGGCTGCTGCTGTAATGCGGATTCTGCACCGGTCTGTCGTGGTGAAGAAAGAGCTGAGCCGAAAGGCAAAGCTCTCTATTTACCAGTCGATCTACGTTCCTGCACTCACCTATGATCATGAGTTGTGGGTCGTGAATGAAAGAACATCATCCCGAATACAAGCGGCTGAAATCAGTTCCCTCTGCAGGGTATCTTGGCTCTCCCTTAGAGATAGGGAGAGAAGCTTGGTCATCCATGAGGGGCTCAGTGTAGAGCCGCTGGTTCTCCATGTTGATTGAGCCAATTGAGGTGGTCCGGTCATCTGGTTAGGATGCCCCCCGGACGCCTCCCTGGTGAGGTGTTTCGGGCATGTCCCACAGGAAGGAGGCCCTGGGGATGACCCAGGACACGCTGGAGGGACTATGTCTCTTGGCTGGCCTGGGAGCGCCTGGGGATCCTTTCTGAGTCGCTAGACGAAGTGCCCGGGGAGAGGGAAGTCTGGGCTTCCTTACTTAAGCTGCTGCCCCCGCAATCCAACCTTGGAACATACCAGTACAAGATGGTTGGATGGATGGAAGGATGGTTTTATATTGGTTAAATATTGTGATATGCTTTACAATACATTAGAATGGCGTGAAGCCTTTCATTTTGATTAAATAAATGTGCTCCTTTGGATAAAATATTTCGTTATAATTATTTATACCAAATGCTTAAATAATGACATTCATTGACTGCTTAAATAACGACATTCGTTGACTGCCAAAGATAATTTTGCATCTACAAGTTGATTTGCATCTAGAAGTTGATTTGAAGTGGGCTAGGGTTAGGTTTTTCTTTTTCATACATCACTGTCTCATTGTAATTGAGCTGTCAATAAATTTTGCTGTGGTTAAATATTTTGGGCATATTTGAATATTGCTGAATGAAATCATGTTCCCCCTACTCCCCCTTGAATGATTCATTCATTTCTTTAGTTGCTATGACATTTAAAAAAAAATGCTATGCTTTTGGCATGTAGTCTGCATGCACTTTCGGACTTTTTAGCACATATGTTAAAATACATTTGCAAGCACGGTTGGTTGGACATGTTTGCAAGTCGGTTCAAAAATATGACTCCTCAAATGTACTTGCAAATACAAGTTCAAAGATATTGCAAATATGTTTGAATGTATTTGCAAGTATGTCTTTTACTCCTCCTAAATGTACGAACTGGTTTAATTTAGAAGTGCTGTGGTACCTCCCAGGAAAAAAAAAAATGCTTATTGTTTAATAAATTTTAATGAAATTAAAAATTTAAATAAGGATCCTCTTCAGTAGCAAACCAATTCAGCCAATTCATGATTGCTCCCTCCTCGATACTATGAAGAATGGTGGAGTCATTTCACTTATTTGTTTATCTCAATATATGTCTTCAAAGGAAGTTTCATTTGCACTCAATGTATACATGTGTTGTGTGAAAGTCAATTTATTTAAAGTATAAAGCACCATGGAGAATAAAAACACATTTTGTAAAATACGTAGATAAACTAAGTCCTCACAATACATACACTCTATGGTTTGTTTCTATTTCAAATGTACCTTTACACACACATAAACAGATTAGGTCAGTGTTTCTCAAAGTGGGGTCTGCGGACACTCGGGAGTCAATGGGCTCGCTGCAGGGGGCCCGTGAAATAATTTGGGTTTTTTATTTTAAAAAAAAACAAAGACCCTATTTGTTATTTACAATATCTCTTTTGTTAACCCCAGTTTAGCTGAAAAGTAACATATATATTTGTTGTCAAAATGAACCTGTTGGTGAATAATAAGGCCACTTATGTTCATCTTGAACTATTTTTATTTGGTTTGTTTCCATAAACATTTGCAAGGGGGATCCTTGGAAAATTTGACTACTCCAAAAAGTTTGAGAACTCCTGGATAGGATCATGAATATTACACAAGAGAAGATCGTGGTGCTTTTGAGTCATTACCATGCGGCCAGCATTGCAAATCGGCACAAATACAAATACTATGGTTGAGATGACAATCAGGGTTGTTGTCACCAGGAAGGAGTGAGTGCATATGAAACCTTGAGAGGGCTCGTTTACTGCTTTAAGCCATACAAAAGCCACATCAAGTTGTCACACCGTATAACGCTCCGGTTAGGCTCGGTTGGCTAAATCCCATTTTAAAACCGCTGACTAGGTTTCTCATTTGCACCTTGACTACCATAGCAAATATTTTAACTACTTCAAAATCCTGAGGGTTATGCACGGCAATGGTGGTATGACACCTCCCACGTTCTAATGTCCTTCTTGTTTTGTCCAATTTGTTGTCTGCTTCCCTAATTCTTCACTGATGTATCCTGTGTCAATGTTTTTTTTCTATGAAAGCCTTGACGGAACATGACTTGAGTGATGTTCCGTAAGGCCTTGATCACAAAGTCAGTAGAGAGTGTACAGGCATCCAGGATAGAGAGGGGGATGAATCTGATGTATCTTTGAGCCTTCGGGACTCATCAGCCCCCCACGGACTGCAATAGATATCACGAGCGACCATGGGAAAACTTTTCACGAGGGAAAAACAAAATGGCTAAAATTCCACGTACTATGCTCTGGACAAGTAGTGTTTGGATGGCCACTGAGAACATAATGTAAACATAGCTTAAAGATAACCAAAAGCACAGTAATGCGGGGGTTCTCAAAAGGTTTGGAGTCAGAGACTTTTAGAAAGCAAATTTTCCAAGGAAACCCCATTACAAATATTTGCGGGAAAAAGCAACCAAACAAAAAAATACTTGTAATTTAAAATTTGGTAGCATTATTTAATTTAAAATTTAAAATAAGTGCATGTTTTATTCAGCAACAGATGCAATTTAACAACAAGTATATTTGTTACTTTTCAGCTATTCTGAAGTTTGGGAAATGAAAATTGCAAATTGCATGCCTGCTTGGAACAAACCGGGTCAATTTCCCATTATTTAGTCAAAAACATCATGATAAAATAAAATGATGTGTTAGCTTTGCTGGCTTCATTGTCTCATTTACACAACACACATTTTGACAAATTTAAAAATTATTACATTTTTAAAAGCGTCAAGTCAGATTATAAGTATGTACAGTATACAAACATGTCATAAACATATAGTATAAAAGCATGACTGGAGCATTGCCTTTTTTTAAATATGTTTGAGTGCTTGCTATTGCCCATTTTGACTTTGAAGAAAATTGTAGTTACCCTGATCTTCAATCTGATGTTTATTCCTTGGCCTTTGAGGCAATTTCTCATCTTAGAAAGAATGCAATGGTTGAGTCTTGATGTTAGACTTGCTGACAAATGAAGGCAAGGAGACAGGCAGATGGCATGGATGGATGGATGGACATAAGGGACAATGGATTTTGTACAGGGGACGGCAGAAAGTAAAGGAGAGCTGACACAGCATTGGGAAAAAGAGGCTAGCACATATCCTTCCTATCCCTCTCCCCATCCATCTTTCTGTACTTTCCATCTATCTGGTGTCACTCTCAGTTTCTCCTGCTGAGGGCATAGGGAAGACATGACACTCAGAATGAAAGCTAGGGTCTTCTTTTTTTAGTTTTTCTCTCATATTTTTTTTCTTTTTTTTCTCCTTGTGTGACTTCTCTTTTTCCTTCTGAAGAATTACATAATTTCCAGTATGGTTTTGTATGTCAGGGGCAAAATAAAGCATAATTAATTTCCGATGTACATATAAGATTTCAACTTGACCTTTTATTGTAATGCTTTCTTAAACAATATACTATGGAGGATTTATACTTTTAAATCATGAGGTGAGTAAAAAGCTGGTCTAAAGAATTCCCGGAAAGACTTGGATGTTGCACTTAATTGGTCCCTGTAGAGAAAAAAAAAGATGCTGGCCTTCAGTTATGATTGGGTAACCTGCCGGTTGTCAGCGCCATTGTTTTGCAGTCCATTGGTCACAATGCATTTCTCTGTGATAGCCTAGTGCACATTGGAGGCAGCTCCAAATTGTTTCTGACTGGCTAGTTTTCCTGTGGTTTAGTGCTGCCTATGTTGATCCTACAGTGTTTTGCTGACCGTTAAAACAGCAGAAGATGACCTTGCTGCCCTTCATGCTCCCAAGAGTTCCAGCAGATAGACGGAAGGCACATTTTGTCAGCAAAATAATCTTGGGAGGAATAAAACCAAAACAAAAAAACAACAAGCGTCCCTCACTATTACGGATGACTTATTCCTTTGTGTAGTGATGGTACGTTACTCTGGTTAACCTGAAAGAAGGTTGCATTAGAACGAGACAGGCCAGTGCCAGCTATCGCTCCCGAAACCACTTTAGTACATTTCTAATCAGGAGTTACAATCATTGGACAATGTCATGTTTGATAAATCACTAGTCTGGCAGGAGATGGCACGGTGAATGATGGAGGAACCTGACTAGATGGGACTTTAAGATCATGAGAACTGAACTTATTGCACTTAATCCTTTCACACATCAGATTTCAATGTTTTTTCTAGTGTCCCAAATAAAATTTAGCGCCTGTATTTAAAAGTTAAAAAATAAAACACTTCAGATTTGACAATTGCACCTGCTAAATTATTGTAAGGCTTGGTTCTAGTGGAGAACCAGCTATATGAGAAAAACCCTGTTCAGGCATGGGTCTTATAAAGGCAGGACATATAACTGCTGTTTCTCTTCATGTTTTGCCTGTTGAAAATTGAACTGTACAGTGTAACCAACTCCCCCTTTTATTGTCTCTTCAAATGTTTATGAGTATACCCTTCATTTTGAAGATAAATTGGACATTGCTTTATTTAAAAAGGCAGCAACCTTTTTTTTTTTCTTTTAGGGAAACACCAGCACAGTGCAGCAAGGTGATCATTAGTGAGTTCATAAACGGCTCTATTAAGGGCTGCAGGGTCAGTGACAGTTACTTAGTAGTGTCCCTGTGCCTGCAAAAAATGAAAGTACACTAATTTGTCTCTTGCAGTTAATGCTTCTTTTAAGGTATTTAACCAAATTTTGTCTGTCATGCATGCTCCCATTGGATTAAATCACCAACCTTTCCTGTGCAGGTAAGTCTCTCTGTGTACGTGTGTGTATTTGTGCGTGTGTGTCTGTGTGTGTGTGTGTGTGTCTGTGTGAGTCGATCTGGAGAATTGATGACATATTTGTTTATTTTTATGTACATTGTATACTGAAATAGAAGCTGTAAACCAGTGATTTTATGGAAGGTTTGATTTGGGGAAAAAGTGAATTTTACTTTGGTTTGGACATCAAACAAAAGTATGGTAGGCAGCATGCTTGTCTGCTGTTCGGCATTAACTGAGGCTGACTGATGGCTTTTAAAGAGATTATGAATGTGTGTAGGTTGTGTGTGTGTGTGTGTGTCATGTTTCACAAAAGCAGGTGTATGTTGCAGATATTAGTTTTGAGTTTGTTTGTTTTTTTTTAGTTCTACGAGCAACCTCCTAAATGGTGACATTAATTTCCCAGCAGTCAAAAAGAGTATAAAAGTGAAAGTTTATCAAATAAAACATTGGTAGATAATGCAAACCGTTGCTAAGGTCTTTTTATCCGCCAAGCTAGCTAGCGCATCGCTGTGAAGTTGAATGAACGTGAGTTTCTCGTCTCGAACATCATTTTACGAATGATTCATATAACTAGACATAATCACCAAAAAAAGTTGAAAATACTACACTTTACCATGTAGCTGCTTTTATGATGTGTTCAATGCTGGCGGGCCACAAAAAGTGCATCCATCATCGTCTTAAGCACGCATTTTCACGAGGTTCGCGGCAAACAGAGACTATTCTAGCAGCATGAACGGAGCCAAAATCTGTTTTTTAACTGACATTAACATGCAAAACGGCGTCAATACACTGCTCTCACTAACATCCGTTCCTATCAAATCAGTCATTGTGGGAACCCAGCATTCATAACACAATAGGTTATCCCGCAGGTGAATTATTTACTACTGATGTTGATTGTCTGACTGTGTGCTCCCAATTACACATTTTGGCCATTTCAGCATTTTCTACAGTAAAACGTAGTGGCTAATTAGTGAAATATTGCTGTTTACTTGGCCAATTCGGTGCAAAATCTCTCTACCTCGGCTCCTGAAACAAAAATGAATCTAAAAGACAAGGATAAGGTCGGCATTTACTTTCTTTTGCACAGGTGACAGAGGGAGGTGTTGGGAAGGTACGAATTGCTCCTGTATTGCTCCTTTCGTCAAAAGCACACTTAGCAGTTTTCATCTATCAATAAGTTGACATCATGTTACGACCCCTTTAAAACAATGAGTGTTTAATTTATCTACCAAGCAAATTTTCACAATGTGGGAGGAAATCAGAATACTTGAAAGAAAATTCACGCAGGCACAGAAGACACTTGCAAACTCCACACACCGTGCCACTCTCTAGTCATAGCTGTGACCTTCAACTTATTATCGCCACTGCTTTGTCATCATACTTGTCCTCCATGTACCATGAAACACCTTGAGCTTGCTGCATTCAAGTCCTCTTAATAGCATATATATTTATGACCACCTTGTTTGGGGAGGTTTTGGGCGTCAACTTGTCAGCAACTTATTAGTAGGAACGCGAGTGCATAGAGCAGTTTGGGGCACAACCCCATCACCTTCCTTGCCACCACCTATCTTAATGAGCCACAGTTACAACATGAGACAAAGCAGTTTCTCCCCATTTTGACAGCCATTAGGAGACACAACCAGCTGGCGGAAGGTGAAATTTAGGGATGGGAATCTGAGCGCGGTGTGACTGAATGAAAGAGATGTGGATGAAAGAAGCACAAAGCAAAAAGACCAAAAGCAAATAGTGAAACAAAACGAGCATGCACTATGCTTTCTCCAGCCCATTCATTCGTTCTGTCTCTGAGGCTCGGAAATCTCTATTGATGGCAAAAGTCGAAAGCAGCAACAGCACAAAAGAATGTAATGTAGCTCTAGTAAAGAAACTGTTATTCAGCTTAACCTTTTTTTGTGAGCCTCTTTGGCTTGTCTGATTAAAACTAAAATATAAAATATGACTGTCCAGTGTACATATTTTTATTATAACTATTAACTATTTTATGTATGTACATATGTACTTAGTTTGAAAAAAAAAGTATTTTGATTTTGATGTATTATTAATTATTTTTCCTAGCACTGTGATGTAAACACGTGTTTGGAACAGCCAATTATTCTTGTGTTTTATTAAAAATAATTAATAGATGAAGTCATTTAAAATATTCTATGCAGTCAATTGTCTCAGAAAAAATGTGAACCATTAATGAGACAATAGACAGGGAAAGTAAGAGACACGATTTGAATGTAAGTGAGTAAAGAACCTATTTCTCCTATGTGAGGTCATCTATAGAAACACAAACATGAACAATTAATGATCTTATGCAATGGGGCCCTTTTCATAGACACGGGCATTTTGTTATCGCTCACGAAACAAAACAAAACAAAAGAATGAAACAATCACACAATATCAGAAGAAATAAAGACAGAAACAATGTGACCATTTTCATGCTCACACTTGAACCAAATGTATTTTTTATAACTAACCAAATTATTGTTTTCTAGAAGTATGATCAAGAAAATTGAGCAAATGTATGCCCATGTGTGCCTGATATATAACGCAAAAAAAAGCGAAACATGCAAAAAATACTATTATAAACACTCTAAAAGCAGTCGGTATGTGCATAATGAGACAGCACTTTAGTGAAAGCTCAAGCACTTCTGATTGAACATCACTTCAATGTTTACTTAATTAAGACTCTCCTTAAAAAGATCAAGATCTGCATCAATTATGCACTCAGCATCAGTAATTTCTTAATACAACAAAAACAAACTGATTTCTTTTTAAAGGGGGTGGGGGCCTGGCAGGATTTGCTCATACAGTTTACCGTACACAAAGTTTAAATAATTGAAAACCAACAGCCTTTTCGAGCATATTGGTTCACATTGAGCACTCACTTATTTTTTCTATAGTGCCTCAGTGGAACCATTTTGGTACTGTAGTTCACACCAGTACTGAGTGACTGAATGTAATGAGGAATAGCATGGGGGAACAATGGTGTCAGAAATTGGAGTGACGATCTGAGCTGCAGGGAAGATGACAGTCAGCGGACGATCTGACGGCGATGAGGGAGATAGAAAAAGCAGCCAATGAGAAATACTTAACAGTGAGTGAGCAGAAACATATAAAACAAGTGGAGACAGGTGACAATTGAAAAGGTGAGAAATACAAGAGCATCCAGGCATGGGGGTAGATGTAAAGGTACTGTAGCTCACACAGACATTTGGAGGGTGAATTGATGCAACAAGGCTGAGTGAGTATTGGAATGATGAGAGGTTTTCTTTTTGTTTGGTTTTCCAGGCTTACTTTAAAAGGAGCTCTGGGACAAAATGGATAAAAGAGTTTGGTTTTTTTTCCTCTGGCAGAGATTGTTCCATTTAAATAAACGTGTGTGTCTTTAGTGGATTGCCTTGAGCCAGGCAACCTACATACTTCAAGGTAAACCAACAAAAGATTGCTTGAGCTTCCGTTCCCATTGAAAATTAACATTGTAAAATCCCTGGTGAGAGAAGTGCTGAGCAAAACAAACAACACTTTACTTATTCCCTTCAATTGTTAATCTTTGTTGGAAACATCTTGAAGCCCTGCTCTCATGGTTCAAGTTGTAAGTTGACTGCTAAATTACATTTGAGGAAAAAAATAATGGGACGTTTAACCTCCAGAAAATAGTCAGACGATTTAGACTCCACAAACTAAGCAGTTGTTTCAATCAGTCTATATTTTTTATAAGGTTAATTACCGGTACATCTCTATAAGCTATCTTTGATATTTTGCAAAGGGTCTTTGTTGTTTTCATGTTGGGATATACAACTATATGCTGGAATATAATGAACATGGATTTAGTATTCATGTTGTGCTACTTTTAATCTAAATTACAAATGACACTTAAAACATCAGCACATTTAGACTCTGTAGAATGAACTGGTTTGTAATATCTGACATAATTTTCACAACAATTCAACAATGGGCCAGTCTGTAAGTAATGACAGGAGTGACTGAAAGAATAATACACCAATAATGTCACATTCCAGCTTGCTCGGTGGGGCAGTGGTTAGCACGTGCGCCACACAGGTCAGGGACTCGATTTCAAATCCGCCTCGCTCCGGCCATCCCGTGTAGAGTTTGCATGGTTTTCCCCGTGCCACGTAAGTTCTCTGCGTCCTCCTGCGTCCCACATTCCAGAAACATGCATCGCAGGTGAATTGAACACTCTTAAATTGTCCTTTGGTGTGATTGGGTGCATGAATGGTTGTATGTTTCTGTGTGCTCTGCAATTGGCTGGCAACCAGTTCAGGGTGTCACCCACCGACTGCCATTAGACAGCTGGAAAAGGCACCAGTAGGTCTGCGACCTGTGATTAATAAGAGGCTACAATAAATGCTGGATGGATGTTACTTTCCCTTTCACTGACCATTTCCTCATTAGCAAATCAGGGTATGTTTACATATTCAACTAAAGATTTAATATTCTCTATATAAAGATGAATAGATTTGTAATCACAATATAAATTTTAACTTTCTTCTTTATGTATGCTAATTCCCTTTTTATGCATTTTTTTTTTTTTTTGTAGTTGAGTTGTTGTGCGTTGAAATACAAAGGTTAATCACACCCTCAAATGGACACTGATTGGCTGTCATTGTGTTTGACCTAACCTGAAAGATTTCTGTTGTGGGTGGGTGGGCAAGTTTCGAGGCAGACAAATAGGCAAGACATTGTTATATTGTAATGTTGTTTTTGGATTATTTGGACATTGACAAAAGAAAACAGCATCATTCCTCCTGATGGTCGAAGCTAATGATTGCAACCAGCACTTGGGCACTAGTTTCAAACACAGCAGAAGGCAAATGATTACAAATATGTTAAAAAGTCTGTTAAGAATAAGATAAGAAACGACTGAAGCCACTTTTATGTTGTTGCATTTCAATGTTCATTAATGTATATCTAAAAAAGCAATGAGAATTTTTCTGAGAATTTTTTTAGGTGAGATTAAAAAGACACTGAATCAAATAATTACAGGTATAATTTAATTTCATTTTATTATCGCTTGACAGCACATCATATTCAAAAGTGGAATTTTGGGATACTTCTTTATGTAGTGCATGCTTGCTTATAAGGCACACCAGGTTATAATGCACATTATTGCACATAATGGGAAACAAACCAGTACAACAAATGAGTCAAACTTGGATTCAAATTATAATATAAAGTTATATATAAAAAAAATATCCATAAAATGATTTTAGGGATTTGTTTCTATTTGCATGAAAGATATTTGACTGTAAATGTTGGAAAATGTCACCTGCAAAAGTGCAAAATCTGATAACAGTGTTATCGTCAAGACCACACCAACTGAGACCAGGATATTGTCGAGGCCATATCGAGACCACAAAAAACATTTGGAAGTAGAGACAGTGACAAGACGGGAAGACAGTGCAGCACCGGCTACTGTATCAATGTTTTTCACTGACCGCAGTAGTACTGGCCTGCTCTCAATCAAAAATATGATTTCGCCCTGTCCAAAACAAGTCCAAGAAAAAAGTCTTCGGATCCAAGATGAGACTGAGAGCCTTAAAAAGTGGTCTCAAAACCAAGCTCGATCTTGAAAACAACAACACGACCTCCCAAATCCAAGTTAGGTAAATTTAAAATCAATACTATAAGTCAATCTACATGTGGGTATGTTATCATTGGGGTTTTTTTTTTGTTTTTTTTTAGTTATTATTATTTGCTTGGTTATTGACCAATGTAAATTTTGGAAAATGTCTGTTTCATGTCAATCTCACAGCATCGCAATGAAAACTAATGGCACGTTTAGCATGATGGCGCCCACCGTGGCTGCCGTCTGGCAAAGTGATAATTTTGCAAATACTGCAAAGACTGGGAAAAATTAAGCTCTGAATTCTTACGCTATAGCGTTAAAACTACCGGTATTTTTGCACAATTTCAGATGTTTGATTTCTTCGGAGGTTCCTAAATCTAAAGCCCATGTTAAACACTTGCTTTTTGGCTACATGGTGACCCTGCTCCACGAGTACTTAACTACTGCATAACTGGGATTTAGTAATAGTAACCTATACCTTCCACCAGTTTGAAGCGCATACTTTATAAACAACTAGATGAATATGGTTTTCAGTACATTCCATGGGCACACCCAGTATTAAATAAATAAATAAAACAAATAGAGATCACTATTTTCTTCCTGCAGTATGAACTTGAGTGTACAGGTTCCTTGTCCCTATTGACATATGAGCTCTACACTGCTGTTCTTGTATAAGCTCTTAAGTGGCAGTGCTATGCCTTTGCTGTGAGTGATTACTGTTATTAGCACATGTTCTCCATGCAGAACAGCAAGGGGCTGCTGAGCACTCACACAAAACAAATAAAATATAGGCTATACCTTTAAAGACTTGCAATCCCAACTCTACTGTTGTTACATTTAGAGTATATACAGTAATAGACTTGAATGTATTTGCGTAAAATGCTGTTGTTGAACAGAATATGAAACAAGCCTTGAAATGCGTAGTCAGTGCTTCTATTATTCACCAATCATACAGCACAACTTTTGTGAATGTTAAAGGAGTACAAAAAAAATTCCAAAGGGGTCTGGTGAGAGAACGAAAAAAAAATTGCTATTAATGAGAAAAACACGAGGTCGATATCACACTTCACTAAGTGCACTTATAGCTTCAGGCTCCAGTCTCATTCAATGTTTTTGACAGTAAAAATCAATTATGATCTGCCTAGTCTGATTGTAATGCATGCTAGCTTCCTGATCTAAAGCATAGACAATTGTCTTCTGGAGGGGATTTGCAAGTGAATGCAAATGGCCTGACAGACATTTATGAAGAAAATGTTATATAATTATATATCTGGCAATTGTAAAGTTTATCATAGGTTTTAAATGTACATTTTCTAGCTTTTCCATTGAAGAGCAACAATACTTATTTATCATTTTTGTTGTTGTTTTTTCAGATAAGAAGGCACACTTAAAATACTGTACTTTGATTTTCTCAACAATCCATGGCTCGTCTTATTGTGTGAATCATTTATTGATGTTGAATTGAAGTTAAAAAAGTTTGACTTATCTGCTGGACTTGCTTGTTTCCCATAATATTAAGCATTGAACCTGACCATGAGCCATATATGGAAACTTCCCAAAGTAGACCTTTCTGTTTAAACCAGTGCTTCTCAATTATATTTTACCAAGAGCCCCTAGGAAAGAGAAAACTTTTCGCTGACTATAAATACGATTAGTATTTTGTAAAAACTGTTGTATCTTTAAAAATTATATAAATTGTATTATACCTAAACCTGTATCCTTTTCAACAATAACCAAAAAAAGCAACAAAAAACGACTTTCAACAACTGTCCGTTCATTATTTTTTACAGTGGTCATACAGCTTACAGCTTTGTCTAAAACAGAAAAAAATAACCAAGTGCATAAAAGTGCATTAAAAAAAAAAAGGAAAGATCTGATCTACCTGCAGCTTGTAGTCTAGTGCGCCTTATCCGTGACAAAAATCTTTTTTTTTTTTTTTTTTTTTGCTCGTACTTTGGTGCTGCGGCTCATATACCTTATATATGCGCCTGATAGTCAAGAAAATACAGTACTTATTTTATTGCTATTACACTTCACATGACACCTCACTATTTGAGAAGCACTGGTTTAAATTGTGCCTTGTAATCGGATGCACCTTATAAATACGGTGAATTAATAATATGATAAATGAACACATGAAAACATTTTTCGAGTGGGGGAGCGATTGGGATGATTGAGGGAAGCTGTTCGAATAGTGGTTGGGTGGATGAATCGTCAAACATGATATTTTAAGCATGTGTAATACAAAGGGCAAAATGTGCAGGCTGTTACAAAGCGAGGGAGCCGTTTAACAGGCTGTCATGAAGGAGAGGTATATTGTGCTTTATGTTGTGTCACAGCATTAGCAGCAGATTTCAACTAAAAGTTTTACAACTACTCTTGTAACGTATTACCTTGTTTTGACCCGTGTTCAACGTTTTATCTGCTTCAAAAAAAAAAACATGCAATGAATGCAATGCCCACCAGAGTGCCTTTTGTGCTGAAATAATACACCTCAAAATACACCCCTGCCCCCTACCTACCCCACGCACACACACATACACAGATATATTACAAGAATAAATTATTTTAAAAATGAACCAGAAGCAGGGCAGAGGTCTTGTCCAGCAATAGTGGCAGCAGCATACCAGAATTTCAAAGTTCATTCCCCTTGGATAATTGCCAGGACATAGTGATTGTTCCTGCTATTAATGTTTGTTCTTCTACCTGGCTGAAACAACACCATTAGTAGAACTTTTCTTTTTCATGTTTCTTTTTTTTTTGCGTAGCAATTTCAAAGATCCATATTCTTTGAGTATATACACACATACAGTACCCTCATAAATGAGATTAAAATTTTGATTTAACAAAAAGTCATACCTTGCTGGCAGCGTTAAACAAAGGCAGCATTCTTCTTCTATTACACCTTTCACATAAGCCAACAAATGAGGGTTAACTCCCCATTCAGTAAGAGTAAGAGTAATATCACATAAGACTGTGAACCATGAAAATATGCAGGCTTTAGTGAAGTTTAAAGCATAAACTTGACTGTGAACCTCAAAAACGAGCAGTGTTAGGCAAGTTACTTCGATACTGTAAGGCAATATTTACGACTTATTACTGTTTTTCCAGGTAGTTAGTTACATTGCAATATTACTGAATTTGAAATGTAAGGCATTATCCTATTATTGTATTACTTTAATTGGAAATATGGATTTGTTATTCTAAATGTTGCTCATTACGCTCATTACACATCCAGTGGAAGGTTGTCTTCAGCCTAAATCAGTACAAATCATTTGATTTGGCGTGGGGTACTCTTGCCATACCTGGTTTTCATTTTTAGTTTTTATTCTTTAGTTTTTAGTTTTAGTTTAGCAATACTAGGCAAAGTAGCCCTACATACTGCATGTTACTATTGTTAAGAATCTAGTTTTAGGATTGTCTCATCTTGCGCACCTGCACTTTGTTATTGTACATTTAAAACAATAATGAGAAACGCAATTTTGATTCCTTTGTATGTTAAGCACATGCGAAGAAATTAACAATAAAAGTGACTTTGGCTTTGACTACAGTGAATATTGGTGTTAGCGTACCTTGTCACTATTGCTAGTTGCGACAGGGATCTCACTGACAAGGTTTTGAAATGCCAGCAAATCCACAGTGGAACGATATACTCCACCACGAATCTTTTCACCTCTTGAGGTGGAAGTGGAATCGCTGAGCGAGAGAACAATAATTTTGCCTGCTTTGTTTTATCCCCACTCCCAACCCTTCGCGTTTTCTTTTTGCTAACTTCACATTACATTGGCTCCGCTCTACATGGTTTGTCAAATTACTGGTGCTATGGGGTAAAGTGGACTGCTCTTTAGGTGTAGCACACAAAGAGCACCTAACTATTATATTCTTCTTGTCTTTATCTCTGACCAACTGAATGTAATTGGTGTGGTGGTCTTGTGGCGTTTTTGGCAAATTTGGGGGGGGATCACCACTTTCAGGTTAAAAATGCATTGCAATGCACTGCATTTCTCTCATTTGTAAAATATTACTATTTTTTGTGTGTGTAAGGCATTACACTTGTACGTTACAGCAAAAAGTGATGCATTACTTTTGTAATGCATTACTCCTAACACTGATTACTATGTACCCAACAAGAGTACATTTAATTCGTTTTTTTTTCTATTATTTTATTGTTAAACAAACTTAAACGCATCTGGATGGTGAGTTTTTGGATAATGTTGGTTGTTTTATCAAATTCTGATGTGAAACCCACATAGTCTCTCATTTGGGTGGTTCATGAAATGCCAGTTAAAACCTTGTTCCTCTTTGTTATGAACCCTCTCAAGAAGCCACTGTCCTCTGTCTATATTCCACCTCAAGACCTCTTTTGATGTCCTACCCAATTAATTTTGCTCTCAGATAAAGATTCAAACATTTTTTCAAGCCAGCCCATTTTTTATTATGCTTTCATTTGAAGAAGTTTGATCATTTCCAATCTGCATGGAAGTAACTGAAGTGGTTGTACCTTTCTTTTCATCTATGGCCTCGAAATCACTGGGCAGAATTCAATAGAAAGGTATACTAAGCATAAAGATGTCAACACTACTCAATTCAAACCTGAGAAAGCAGAATTGGTAACGAATGTGTGTGTGTGTGCACTTATTCCCTTTTATACCTTTGACTGTGTCGCCTCTCAAAACAACACCGGCATAATTAAGCACGAAGATGACCTTCATTGGGCTGATCAGTGGTGGGGTTGAGACAGCATATAGGAAAGATGTGGGAGACGTGAAAGATGAACCGCGATATAGCGAGAGATCACTTTAGTTTATATCTAAGTGGTCAAGTCAATTAAGGTCATTTATACAAGGACATGAGTAAAAACACCAAAATACTAGAGGCGTCCTTGGTTTGGATGCTGACAGCATGTTGGGAACTTTGAAATCAGGTGGAAAAGTTCAATACAATCTATTTTTGTGTTCCCATGGACATGGCCAAAACGCATAACCTGAAGCATGTCAGTGTTTTGTCACATCTGCATGCCTCTATAGCACAGGTGTCAAACTCAAGGCCCGGGGGCCAGATCTGGCCCGCCACATCATTTCACGCGGCCCGCGAAACGCCCATTCCAATTCAAGTTTCCGGTCAAAATACTACATTTGTAAGTCGTCTTCAGCTTTTAAAATTGTTTGGTGGAAAAAGCAAGCACTTTTTGCCCTCACCTTCTCTCTGATTTCAAAACTAGTTGGAAGTGTGACAAATACACCCAAAATTTATTTTATCACAGTCATCCTGGCCCTCTGACAGAAACTGTAACTGCTACGTGGCCCTCGATAAGAATGAGTTTGACATCCCTGTTCTAGAGGGTGGAAACAAATGTATTGAATGTGTTTTTCTTTTTTGTTTTGTTTGCAGCGCTTCTAGGCTCCCAGTCCAGTGTGTGTGTGTGTGTGTGTGTGTGTGGGGGGGGGGGGGGGGGGGGGGGGTTGCGAATTTGTATTCCTCGCATTGTTGGATAGATCGAATTGATTTGTTTGTTTAAAGTTCTTGTGTTCTTGTGTTTTTTTTTCCTCTACTTTGACTATTTACGAGTGTGACTGATTTTATGTTTTACTTTGCTACATAGCGATTATTGCATCTCATCTGGCGACGTCTTTTGGCTCACCTTGACTTTTTATTGTGACTTTGACGTAGTGATACCTGTTGTGTTTTTGTTGATACTTTGAAGCGTATATCTGCTCTTGCGTGTTACACCTTTTTTGTTTATTATCCCCTTTTTTTCCACATACTAGTATTCTGTCTAATTGTGGTTCGGTTATTATTATGATAATCATTATTCTCCATTACCAATGGAATTACTAATGACTCTGACTCTCCGTATTTTGTTTGACATGACTATAAATGCCATTTTATTTTTATTTTGTTTATTGCATATCCCAAAGTGGGTCATACAACAAACTCAACTTATTCATCCCTCCAAAGTATTTTTTATATTTCCGGTCAACATTATATTGGTTTTTGCTGCGTGGATCATTGACATAGGCCACAGAGACAAAAGTGAAGTTATTCACAAGTTTTTATTAAATGAAGTATTCTTTATTTATTTATGGTAAGTCTTTGTTTTTTTTAAATCATAAGGCACAATTAAAAATCTTTACGACATCAAATATTGGTAGTGTCCCTCATTAGGTACGCCTAATGTATAGATGTCAAGTTAAAATTGAACGATGTTGGACTTGTTTGTGTATATTTTGTGTATCATTTTGTCCATTGATCCTCATATATGGAAACTTCCCCACAAACATTTAAATATAATTAAAGTATAAGGAAGGAGTGAAAAACCCCAAGTGATGGTTTGTCAAGCAAATGTTTATCCTTAACTAGTGGTACTATTGCTTAGCAACCTTCTCAACTGTGCGTGCAGCGAAATGTCACATTTCATTCCCATACCAATGTTTCTTTTACCCAATGAGAAACATCACAATAGAAGAAAGGGGATAAGAATCGCATGTGTGTCTGCTTTAAACATATTCTCTGCACTTTTCATGATTAGTAGTTTCATCAAAGGGCGAACACCTTTCAACTCTAGACATACAGAATTATTAGATGTTGATCATCGGTGGCCTCACAAACATGTGGGTTTAGAAAAATAGTCACATCATAAAAAAAAAAAATGAATGAGGATGTTGATCCTCTGCACTACCCTGGCCTGTTTTTATGCCTAGGACGTGTTTTAATTTATATTCTGTTGTATAATTGCCTTGTTAAATGGTACAATCCATTGATGGCTTGTGCCGGCTTTTTGCTTTGTGCCTCTCTTCCGTCTGTAATATATCAATATATTCATATCCAGTGTTGAGAGTAATGCATTACAAAAGTAATTCAATTATTGTTATGCATTACTTTTTAGCGTAATGCAGTAGTGTTATATATTACACACAAAAATTAGTAATATTGTACTCGTTATAAATAAGAGTAAAGTAATGCTTTACAATGCATTTTTAGCCTGAAAGTGGTGTTTATCCCCCTCCAAATTCACCTAAAACACCATGAAATCGAAGGAGAAATGTCTGATATTTACTACAGCTGATCTACTACAGCTGCGATGACTATGATTCAATATGGACAATACATACACAAGATGGACACACGCCTATTACTTTCAGTTCATCAGAGATAAAGACAAAAATAATTTACGATAATAATTGTGTGTACTTTGTGCGCAACACATAAATGGCTATCCACTTCGCCAAATAAGGCCAGTAATTTGACAAACTGTTTAGAGCGATGCCATAGTAATGTGAAGTTAGCGAAAAGAAAATATGCAGAGGGGATTGCACTCTTTCACTGAAGGATGCCACTTCAACATCAAGAGGTTAGGAGATTCATCAGGAGATATGCTGCCGCTTTTTACAGTGGATTCACTAGCATTTCAAAACCTTGTCCGCAAGATGCCTGTCACAACTAGCAACATTGACAAGGTAAGCTAACGTTAATTTTAACTGTACAATTGCAATTAATAATAGTCTATAAATAGTTCTGGTCAATGTGTATCAAGATGAGACATACAAAACTCATGTTAGACCGCACATTAAATGCCTTAATAATGATGTAGGCTAGTTGCTAACGTTAACCCCATCAAAACCATCTGTTTTTGAAACGTGTCCCTAACCTATCTGACTGAGCTTGAATTTGATTGACATTACATAAACAGCATAAAAAAATGCATCACTACGCCGTGAAGTGAAATTACAAAGGGATTAAAATCCCCCCCTAAAGATTTTGTATCTTGTCTTCAGATCAACTGATTTGTACTTTTTTAGGCTTATCTATGTGAAATGAGCATTTAGAATGGCATTTTCCATTTCCAGAATGGCCTTTCATATTTCGATTTATGGTGGTGAAAGTAAAAATACTAAAAGTAATGCAATAGTAGTGTTTTGCATTGCATTTCAAATACAGTAATATTATAATGTAAACAATTACTTTGAAATGACAGTAATAAGTAAAAAATAACGCCTTACAGTTTTGAAGTAACTTGCCCAACACTATCATATCTAATACATTATCATGTAACATATGCACTTGTTACAGGTGAAATCAAGTTTGTTCTGTACTCGCTAAATACGCATTAATTAAATAGATATTTTCTTAATTTTTCACTTGAAGGGAATTGTCATATATCGTAAGTAATTTTTGACTTGTTACTGATAAATTTTGGTGTGAATTATACAGCTGTGAATGGAATTGAGCTACTGATTATGCAACCCCCAAAATAATGTAATGCCACTTTCTTAATAGAGGTCTTTGTTGACAAATTTTTACACATTTAGAGGGGCTAATAGCTTTTTTCAACAATACATCAGGAGAAATTCAAGTGGTTTTTCTTTACAGAAACTCACCTTGAAAAATTATTTATTCGTGGAGTGCTTTTAACTGTCATTCCCATTATGTCACTCATCTTTTTTTTTTTTTTTAACAAAGCTCAAATGCTGAGCGCATTTTTATATATAAGTTGAGGCGACACGCTGAATGTTTTTTTTTTTTTTTTAAACATTAAGCATTCAAAGAGCAGCATGGTAAAAAGTGTTCAATATGTTCCTCTCGGGGGCAAAAATGTGATGGGAACTTGATGCAAAATGTTGGATCTCTGATGTCTACACAGGTGGGGAAGTCAGGAGATGATAAGGTGTTTATTTCGTCCTGTAAAATTTGCGCAAGACATGCCAACTTGTGTGGGTGATAATGTGTTCACTTTGATCTGCATGCTCTTTTCTTTATTGACTTATTTATTTTTGGGGTGGAATCCGTGTATGTGCAGTCACTCCTGTTTACACGTGTTTGCTCATTCTGGTGCTGGCTTGCAATAATAGAAGCTGTCCTGGAGCACGCTGTCTGCTGTTTGCAGCCGGGAAGCTGTCATAAACAATCTGCTTCAGCAAGCATGGCAGCGGCGGAGGCTCTATAGACTCCAGACAGACTTGCGCTAAATACATCAGCCCATCTGTTTAATGCACTTAAATGAAAATGAGCAATGAATATCCTGTGTGGCATTTGGACAGCAGCGTGACAACAGGTTGCCAAAGGAAAATGACCCACGACTCTACATTTGACACTGAACAATGACAGCAAAAAAAAAAAGATAGAAATTTTGCATCATTTTTGCTTACAAAAAACAAGCCCACATATTCACGTGATTATATTGTTGCATTGTTTTAAGAAACACATTTATTACACAATTGTTGAATCAAACTAACAAACGGTCATCAACATACTTGATTGCAGTGTAATATTATTGAAATAAGCTTGGTTGTTTCTTGTATGTGTTTATTGCGTAACTGAGATTGAAGCAATGAAAGTAAAAAGGGTAAAATCGCTTGGCGATGCAGTTGAGCTACTGACAAGCATCTTTATATTGCTCAATACAACACCGGTCCAGGAACAATAATTAATTGATTGAATTGATAATTATTTTTATTCAGGGTTGATCACAGAATTTTTTTCCAAAATTTCAAAATTTGAGGCTCTCGTTATGCGATCGAGCTCCTCACCACCATTTTATGTGGTAGTTATTTACCGTCCTCCTGGCCCATACTCTGGATTCTTAGATGAATTCCCTGAACTTATGGCTGACTTAATAACTCACACAGATAATATATTAATTATGGGTGACTTCAATATTCATATGAACTCCCCATCAGAGCCACTTACTGTAGCTTTTCAAGCAATAATCGATGCATTTGGTTTTACACAAATAATAAAAGCAGCAACACACCGGAATGGTATTATCTTAGACTTAGTGCTAACCCGTGGCCTAACTGCCTCAAACGTCATAATTCTGCCACATACTAACGTTATGTCTGATCATTATCTTATAACATTTGAAGTCCTAGCTCAGTGTGGTCTTGTTGTCCACAACCAAGGCTTTAAGAGCCGTGATATTAATTCTTCAACGACTGCTGCACTTTCTGAATTACTGCCTTCCGCAACAGCTGCCTTTCCGTCCTTCACTGGCTCAGTCGACAAGCTCGCGAATGATTTTAATTCGGTTCTTCTAAATTCCCTAAACTCTATTGCGCCGCTGAAACTTAAAACTCGTCCGAAGCGGCGCACTCCGTGGTTTACGGAGGAAACGCGTACGTGTAAACTGTTAAGTAGACAACTTGAGCGTAAATGGCGAACAACTAAACTTGAGGTTTTCCGTCAGGCCTGGTGCGATAGCTTGCTGAAATATAAAGAGGCTCTTAGGCTAGCAAAAACTAATCACTTTTCCAAAATGATTAGTCTTAATAAAAACAACCCAAAGTATTTATTTGAGACGGTAGCGCAGCTAACACAGCAGCAGCAGGTTAATCAAAATTCCCTCCATTCAGCACACGATTTCATGCAATCCTTTACTCAGCGGATTCAGCTAATAAGGGAAGAAATAAAAAAGGCAGCGCCGCTCACCACCTCAACTGTGATTGTTGATGCTAGTTCGGACAATCAGGTTCATGAAAGTCTGGCTACCCTGTCCCAGTTTGATTTAGTATCCCTGGAGTGTCTTACACAACTGGTTAATGCAGCAAAGCCGACGTCCTGCATGCTCGACCCGCTTCCAGGCAAACTCGTCAAAGAGTTGTTCCCGATCTTGGGGTCGTCTGTCTTGAATATTATCAACCTGTCACTCTCCTCTGGCATTGTACCTGAAGCTTTTAAGACGGCCGTCATTCAACCATTACTTAAGAAACCACACCTAGATCCTGAAGATCTCGCTAACTATAGGCCAGTGTCACACCTTCCGTTTATCGCCAAAATTCTTGAGAAAGTTGTAACACAACAGCTTAGTGATTTTATGATAGACAACAATAGATTTGAACTCCTTCAGTCAGGTTTTAGGGCCAACCACTCAACTGAGACAGCCCTAGTAAAAGTGACGAATGATCTTCTCTTAGCCTCGGATTCCAACATCTCATCAATATTATTACTGCTTGATCTTAGTGCCGCATTTGACACTATTGATCATCATATTCTTATAGAACGTCTTAGATCATGTGTTGGTATCTCGGGATCAGCACTTTCTTGGTTCAGATCTTACATCCTGGGAAGGACGCATAGTGTCTCTTATGGCGACGCGATCTCTGAGTCTTTCTCCGTCTCATGTGGTGTCCCGCAGGGGTCAGTACTTGGCCCCTTACTGTTCAACATCTACATGATTCCTCTCGGCGATATTATACGTAAACATGCTATTAGTTTTCATTGTTATGCTGATGATACCCAACTCTATATGCCCTTAGAAATAACGGATCCGTGCAAGTGCAGTAAACTGGAGGCTTGCCTCGCCGAGATTAAACAATGGATGTCTTCCAATTTTCTGCTTCTCAACCCTAATAAAACTGAGATGTTATTTATTGGCCCTGCTCATCATCAGCACCTGCTTAAGAATACCACGCTGAACCTAGAAAACTGTATTATTTCCCAAAGTAGTTCTGCAAAAAATCTCGGCGTGATATTTGACTCAACTCTCTCCTTTCGAACACATATTAATAACATGACAAGAACGGCGTTTTTTCACCTCCGCAATATAGCTAAAATTCGCCCTATTCTTTCTCTTAGCGATGCAGAAACATTAATTCATGCATTTGTTACGTCGCGCCTAGACTATTGCAACATTTTGTTTTCTGGCCTTCCCCTGTCTCACATTAAAAGCCTGCAGTGTGTACAGAATGCAGCGGCGAGACTATTGACAAGGACGAGAAAGTTTGATCATATTACTCCGATTCTAGCTGACCTGCATTGGCTTCCAATACACGTGAGATGTGATTTTAAGGTGTTGTTAATTACTTATAAAATTTTACACGGTTTAGCTCCTTCCTATCTCGTCGACTTAGTATCACCTTATGTTCCGTCCCGACAACTTCGATCACAAAATGCCGGTTTGCTATCGACCCCACGGGCTAAAAAGAAGTCTGCGGGATCAAGGGCATTTTCCATTCGCGCGCCAGTACTATGGAATGCCCTACCTATGGAAGTTCGCGCAGCCACCTCGGTAGAAATCTTTAAATCCCGACTAAAAACACATCTATACTCAAAAGCATTTAGTTAAATTAGCCTGTCTGCAGCCTTCTTCTTTTTTCCTGCCCCCCTCTTCCGGCCGGGAGAGGGGGCCAGCTAGATGGTGAGGGTTGACTTGACCGCCTCCATTGGGTCCTGCGCTGGTCGACCATCACGGGTTAGGAGTCTAGCCGTCTGCGGTCCACCTGGCTGGAATGCGGGATGGTTCCTGCCCAATGGCTTTGCCTGCTGTCAAGACATCACTGCACTATATAGCACAATATGTTTTCTGTAATTTATATTGTTTCTGTGTTCGGTACATGCAGCATCCACTTCAACCTGTGGGCCTGGAAGGGGGCTCCTCCCACCTGTGGTCCCTTCTGGAGGTTTCTGATTTTCCCCAAATTGGGGTTTTTGAGTTTTTCCTTCCCCTTCTGGGAGCTTTGACAGGGGATGCTGTTGTGTACCTTACATTGAAAAGATGTCTCTGTATGACCTCTTTTCATTCTGTGAAGCCCTTTGAGACTTCGGTGATTTAGGGCTATATAAATAAAATTTGATTGATTGATTGATTGAAAATGGCCACTAAACAGTAAATCAAAATAAGTGAAAAATACGTCGCTTCACAATTTGGGATTAATCAGTGTGTTTTGACTAATTTATCTCAATATTAGTGTAGTCAAAAGATTTTTTAAAAAAAGAGTTAATTTAGATCTGTAGGTGATTGATCTAATTCATCTCATTTTATCCTCACACATTTTCTGAGGAAAACTCTTTTATTTAGTTAGGGTTTTTTAGCTATATTCTGTTACTGAGGCAGATTAAAAGATTGGAATAAAACAACAAAAAATGGTTCTGTCATTTATTTTCTTCAAGGGATGCAGTAGTAACCCTGTTTTTCCTATATTTGAGATAAGTCCCAAGTGCTGGCTGCAACTTTAAGTTTGGACCATACGGAGGAACAGTGCTGCTTTCCTTTGTCCGTTGCCAATGCTATTTTATTTTGTCAAGTAGACAGTATTAATTAGAAATTAGCATTAACATAAAACATTGTCCATTCTGTCCATCAGACTTCCTGAAATATGGTGTGTTGGCAAAGAACTTTGCTATCGGGTTGCTAAATTAGCTTTGTTCCATTAATAGTAGCTACATTCACAGAGTGCTTTGCATTTATGCGTTAGGCCAAACTTGAGCTGCCTCTGCATTTTCTTTCTTAAAAAGAATAATTTTACCTGACTTTTTTTTAAGTTTGTATTTACCATTAATCAGACCGATATCACAAACACGCTTTTCTATTTTCATGTAAAGCTTCTTCCCCCAAACTACCAAACACAATGACAGCCAATCAGTGTCCTCTTAAGTGTGTGATTGACCTTTGTTTTCTAACACCCAACAATGCAAGCACAAGGGTGACTCACATTAATGGATCTAATCAGCACACAGGAAGCATAAAATTAGACATTAAAAATTAGATTAATAACATGAGTAAAAACAATTATGCTTTAACTATGACTAATTAATTCATCAGAGTTAATCTGTTAATCTGACACAGCTAGTAAATATTGATATAATGTGCAGTAAGCCACTCTCATTGAATGGAGTGGTAAGGACATTATAGCAATATTATAGCTTGACCACAAAGAATCCATGATTGCATGTGTCACCTTTGCCCTGAGAAAAAACCTTGCAACAGGACCACTCAGAATTTTAATTGAAGTTGCCCAATATTGATTCAAGATGGGTAATTAGAAAAATAAAATATAAAAGATGACAAATAGCACATGACAACAAGGCTGAAAATGTGTTGATTTGTGATCTATATAAAATGTGAACGCTATGTTAGGTTTGGGACACTGCAGTGTAATCCACCGTTCAGTGATGAGCATTACTAATAGCCAAGCACAAGTAGGAGGACAAGCAAAAACAATTATGCACCACTAGGCCATCTTTGTGACACTGACAATCAATATTCTCTAAGAATGTTGATGTCAGAGAGCATACTGGGGGAAATAGAGAAAGCATTTTTTTCGTTGCTGGATAGATACTGTATGGATTGTTGCTGGATCAATTAACATCAGCATTTGAAAAAGCTGTGCAGCCTTTCTAGTTTTCATGCTAAGACTTGATGAAATGAACAAAATTACTGTATTTTTCAAAGTACAAGTCAAACCTTGCTTATAAGTTCACCGACTTTTTTTTTTTTTCTTCAGTTTGGGTGAATTTGAAAAAAATGCGATGTCTACCCCTGACTTTAGTGGTTAGATTCAGTAGCTCATTGCCCTGTAATTATAACACATGGTGTTTGTTATTAAAATGATGATATTGTGGACTGGGGGAGGGGGGGTGTACGTATGCGTGTTGACACAAATGCTGAGACAAATGTTGCAACAATTAAAATTCATTGGACGTTTCAATGCTTTATTTTTGTTGAAACGGCTGAATATGAATTTTTTGAAAACCCTAAAAGTCATTATCATTATGTGACACGCCAAATAGCTCCTTCCATTTAACAGCTGGACGTCCTTGTTACTCCTTGTTACTGTTCCATGGGTAGTCATCTTAAGACCTGCCCAATTTGTTTGAAATGGAGGTCTTCCGAGATGATTCGCTGATCATCTTACTTGGGATATTATCCCAAGCTTTCTTTACCTAAGTGATGAACGTTGTGAGATCTCAGCCTGGAATGTTGCCCTTCACTGCACACATCCAAGGGCTGAAGGAGACAAGTCAAGGCGTATTTTCCTTTTCATAATGCGTCCAAGTGTGCTGGAATAAGTATACACGGAGCCCCGTTGTTGACAACAAAGAGGCAATAAGGGGATGCTTGACAAAAGTGCATTGGTAAGTGCAAACGGGCAGAAACGAATGCATGCTATTTTGAATTAGAGGTATATATTTTATCATTTGATGCCTTTGTAAATGACATGACATTATTTATTTTGCATTTGAATTAATATTATGCAAACAGGCATGTGGAAAAAAATTGTCTGTTTAGAGTTATGCGGTTATAAGTCCCCCCCTCCTTATATGGGGGTTGAAAATGAGGAATTGTACTCTGAGAAATACGGTAGACGTTGCTATGCATGATTATGCCTTACTAATAATAGTCAAGATCCACCTTTTGTCCAATGTTTACGTCTTGCAAATTTGAATTACCTGGATAAAACAGGAAAGGTTACCCGTCAAATGAATCTCATCCAAACCTAAGTTCTCATCTTTCTGGGTCAGGGGTAAACTAACACATTTATAAACATGTATTGAATGATTTAAGTGTGTTTTTGAAATTCACATTTTAATTAACAGAATTAGTAAGATTACAGTATTTCTATAATGCATAGAGCAAAAAATGTTTTCAGTTCACATTTAGCCTCCAGGAAAGCGCTTATGCCATTTGTTATTTCTTTCTTTGTGTTTTCATTCTTGTATTGCTGCAGAAATGGAAATATTACACCTCTGTTTGGAGATTTTTCTCAACTATGTTGCAAAATGGGGGGCAATTATGGTTATTAGTCATCACGGAGTCCAATGTAATTGTCACTCAAAAAAACAGTTACTGATACAATGGATGATGACTCTAAAAGTATCTCACCGCCACATACGATGCATGATGTATGTCCGTGACTATAACCATATTATCTACATATTGATGTGCACGCACAAACACACACACGTCAGACACATTTTGCCGCAAGCAAAAATGAACAGACTTCCACATGCAATACAATAAATTGCATTCATTGCTATGGTTTTGCCAAAGCAGCCTCATTTGCGGTGTGCACATCTTCAACACCTTCGTGGCTTCATAATGACATCACAGTACTGTAAAATACAGGAAGAGCATTTGTATTCAAGGTTATCTAGTGTGATATGCGTGCGTTGGGTGCATTTATATATTGTTTGATTAGAGCTGGAAGGGAAAGAACACTCCAGCTCAAAAGTGTAGTACCATTCCAAACCCCAGTATTATTTTTTTCCAGGCCTCTTTCAGGGACTTTTTGTGTGTATTGTATCAGAGAACATTGTGTTGCCAAAGGCTCCCAAGAGTCTACACGCAGCACTGTGCCTTTGTCGCTGCTTCCATTCACAGCTAACAACGCAAGCTCCCTATTTTTTCTTCCTTTTTCATCTTGGGACACCATTCACACATCGTGCTCTGAATAGTCAGTGCATGTAAGGGTGTGAGGAACAAGTAATATGGAAATGAATGGAAAGGAAATGTTTGCTCTTTAGCCTTTTTGTACAGTTTCCAACATAAGCAGCTAAAGTTGAATGTTTGCTTCACAAATCAGTAGCAAGTAATGATCAGCAAGTAAAAGATTTCTTTAGCTTATCAAAACTTGATATAAGGACACTGAGCATTTGTGTGCATTACTCCATTGGAAAAAAAAACATGGGAATGTTTAATACTTCCAAAAAAAGCTTCAGTGAATCAATTCTTCTCGGCAGTTTCCAACTGGTATGGCACTGAATCGCTGGTATATATAGAAAAAGATATTGTCGTTGTCTTCTTCAAATGTGTTTTTTGTTTTTTTAGGAAAAAACTGTCCAAGTGCTTACCACCCACAGAAGTGTGATGGTGACACTGTATCTCATCAAGCCACACTTGAGGCATTGGCAATTAATTAATAATTTTAGCCTCTTTGATTTAGAAGGCAGGACATTATTTATTTAAAAGGCTGAAGTTTACAAAATACAGTGGGCCCCCATGTTACGAGATTAATCCATTCCGCGGTTGGGCTTGTAAGGCAAATTTACCGTATGGCGGGCAATCCAAACCTATGTTAAATAGCTAATGCATTTAGAACCCCAGTTAAAAACATCAAAATTGTACATACATATTGAAAATTGGTACCATTTGGTACCAAATAGTATTGTAAGTGCTACGTATATATATATATATATATATATATATATATATATATATATATATATATATATATATATATATATATATATATATATATATATATATATATATACGTATATACGAATGATCAGAAAAAAATCATAAATAAAAAATATAGAAAGGATATATTTACCTTTGAGTGCTGCTTGTTATGCCCATATTCCCTAGTAAGGGTAGCCCAGGCTAGGCTAACTTCATATTTCTTCATTATCTCCAGCTTCATTTCCGTATAAATATTCTTACTACTCTCTTTAACATCAATAGCAATCTTGGGACCCATGGCTAACCCATTCAAGTTTGAATTAAGCAGTAAAATGGACTATAAAGACGGTTTTGTAACCACTAACGATAGAAACAGAAACGATTGAGGTCGACCAATAGTAGACCAGCATCTCCGTGAGGAGATGCCCACCAATAGCACACCAGCATTGTAGTGACGCGTTGCATGGATTCAGTATGACGAGTAACAGAAAATAAGTGCAACTACCTAAAAACGCCTGCTGATAGAGACAAAACAACGCAAATACAGCCAACCCCCTAGAGTCATGACAGTTGTTTCTGTCACAAACCCGGGAAAGTACCGTAAAGAGGGTACTAAAAACTTCAGTATTCCACATCGCAACATGAAAAAAATGTAAGCCAAAGACGCTGTAACACGAGGGTCCACTGTAAATATTGCAAATTGGAAGGTTCCTCATAACAAACTTGGTGAATTTTTCCCAAACAGGTTGCTACCACACATTTACTGACTAAATAATCAAGCTCTTTGATGATGACATGGATTACGTGGATCTATTTGACAAATCTCAAAATTATTACAGTACAACCAAATATATTGTACTGGTTGAACTGATTGCTTTATTGAAGAGTCATTAATACATTCACAATTTAGTAGTTATATTTATTATAATATATTTAAATAAAATGAAATTAACAAAAATATATTTTTTTCATAACTCAAATTATTTAACGGACCCTCTGCCATCAAAACTTGTGGCCGCTGTGGGTTAAACACATGAAGAAAACCCCGCAAAAACCCAGAAAAGAAAAGAACAGAAAACCCTGGCACCAACCACTAACAAAACAAACCACCACAGTAGAAAATATAGTTCCTTTAGTGCTGTCTGCAATTGGGATTATTATACTGTAGATGAAACAAGATAAATTCGTCTTCATGGCTGTTATTTAAAAAAGTGGTGATTGTGAAATTTACAAAAAACATTTCTTAAAAAAGTGTGAAAGCGTGAAATATTAACTGTTTTACACATGTCTGTTTTCTCATTAACATTTGTTTTAAAAGCCTACTACCTCAGAATTGTTCTAATTTCTTTCAATATTCACTGCCATTCACAACTATAGGCTAATTTTAACTGGACAGCCGAAAGGCAAGCCTCAATTTTACTAGGCTGGTGGTGAATGACTTATTGATAGTGTAACTCAGGGGTAGGCAACTCCTGTCCTAGAGAGCCGCTATGCTGCATGTATTCATGAGTTCAATTAATTGGATTTGGACATTTGCAGCTGTTTTGTGTCGTGATATGGATTTATGTATTTCCAGTCCATTTGGAGTAGATTTAGGGGGGTGGGTTAACACTAGATGACCTAAAAATAATAATTAATAACTGTGAATCAGCAGCTCAGTGATGCAGTGGTTAGCACATCCGCCTCACTGTTCAGGGACCCAAGTTTGAATCCAGCTGGCTCCAGCCTTCCTGTGCGGGGTTTGCAAGTTCTAACCCAGCACACATGGGTTCCTTCCTGGTACTCCGGCCTCCTCCCACACTCCAAAAACATGCATGGCTGGTGTATTGGACTTACTAAATTGTCCTTAGGTGCGATTGGGTGCGTGAAATATTGTTTACCACTGTGTGTCCTGCAATTGCCTGGCAACCAGTTCAGGGTGTCCCCCGCCTACTGCTGAAGTCAGCAAGAATACAACCCTTGTGAGGATAAGCGGCCCTAGGAAATGGGATAGGGATGGATGGACTGCGAATCAGTGCAAGCACTTTTTCAAATTTATTGTTTACTGTTATTCATTTTAAACATTTGTATCACTTGTTTTTTCAATGTGCAAAACATAGAATGTTCCGAGTGTATTATCTGTCATTTAGAATACAAACTAGTTGGGACTGAGTGAAAAGGGCCTCTGACATCATCTTTTCTCAATTGCTTAGAGCTGGCAATCACCAATCCAGATTTATTATGTGTGCATGTGTTAATTATAGTATGCACATGACAGACATGGCTTGGGCTGTACAGTCTTAGCGAGGAATACATGGTTGCCATGTCAAACTGTTGTGTTGAAGTGTAAGTGATGTGTTTATTACGCCTTGCACAAATGTCAACTTTTAAATTTGTCATGAAGATAAACAACACCATCGACTGTGCCCTTTCAGTCATGTAGGCAATTAATCATGGACTGCTTGATCACAGTTGCTAACACTCAGGGATTGTCAGATGTCAAGTTGAAGCCTTATGGCAAGTCAGATGTATTCTAATGTTTCTCATATCACTATAAATTCATTAATACAATGTTCTCAAAAGGGGTACGGGTACCTCTGGCTGGGGGTACTTGAAAGAAGACCAGGGGTTACTTAAGATTTAAAAAAAGAAAAACAAAAAAGCAAACCTGCAAAAATCCCTAAATAATTATTGAATTAATTAAATGTTTCAGGAAAATGTAAGATCGTGAAAAAAATGGTATGGTGAGTTGTTTATTCAATTTCATTTTATTTAAAAGCCAGATTCTCCTCAATACAAAAATGGTTGGACCCATCTTTTCTCCTGCCACGTTATCTGTCAAGTTAATGATTTATTTTATAAACATATCTGTACTATGATCCCAATTGAGGACACTTTAAATTGAATATTTTTCTGTGGATAAATATTTATTCATAATTATTTATTTTTGAGAACAGGTCCGACACTTTATGTTGATTATTTTTTGGGGTTGAATATGTATTAATATTAAGTAAAGTACTTATTTTTGTGAACAGATCTCTACTGTTATCCCAAAAAAAGAACACTTTATGTTTAATATTTTTCTGTTGACAAATAATTATTCATAATTTCTTTTTGAGAGCAGGTCTGACATTTCATGTTGATTTTTTTATTTTTTTTTATTTTTTTTGTGGACCAATACAAATGAAGTTCTAAAGATCCTAAAGTTTAATAAGACAAATTTCCCCCGGGAACAATAGAGTTAATCTTATTTTATTTTATAAATTAGACACTGATGGCATGTTTTAAGTTTTTGCTTTTTTGTATTTTATAACCCCAAAATGCTCTGCACTTCTTAAGAGGTAAGTACTGCATTTATATGTTTATGAGCCATCTATTTTTTCGCCTCCTTTGAGTCATATAGTTACTAGAATTATTTTTTATTTATTTATTTTTTTTACCATCACTGGTTGTTACAATGTTACTTGTTATTATGTTTTTTCGTAATGTTTCCTACTATAAAATCACTCCTCTTCGTTTTTGTTTCTTAAAATATTTATCTTAAAATAGCTAAAGTTTGTAACCTTGTGACAGAGGTGGGACCAGATCATTGATGGTGTGCAGCAAGAAACATGATGAGGATGAAAGAGTGAGGGAAATATCTGGAAAATCCCACATACCTTGCTGGGATAAAGGTTGTATAAGGGAACATTCAAAGACATTTTTAGAGTAGAAAACAGTGTAAGAGAGAAGCACAATGCAACAGTTTGAGACATTTTCTAATCCTCTGCATTGGCAGGAAGCGCAATAATCCAGCGGCAGCCGATGTTAACAATGCTTGCTCCTGAAACATTAGTTAATACGTGAGAAGCAAACACACTAAGTGCTTATTGCCACAACACAAACAAAGCAAACCACCATAAGCCTCATTTGGTATTGCTGGGCCACGAGCAATTCTAATTCCTGCACACGCCGCCAGGTATTACTGACTTGGAGAACAATGCTAAATCCCCGTCAGCGAACCCCAGTCACTGCAGAGCTTTAGCGCAGCTTGTGTTCCCATCAGTCTTCCTCTATATAGATGTGCAAACACACACACACACACACACACACACGCACACACACACACACACACACACAAGATGCAAAATACACGTTTCGTGACTCTCATTAACCCGTAGGAGCCCTGGTGTGTCTGCTAGAGAGAACCCTAATTTGTCAGCCTGCTGTGGATCTTTAGCAAATGGAGTTCACCTCTAATTACTTCTGGACTTCCCTAAGCAAAAGCATTGTTACAGTTTGTTTGTTTATTCTTATCCAATAAGTACGGTGGCCGACTGGGGCAAATGCGCTGCAAATGACAGAACACACAAAGACCGGTAAAAATGCGATACAAATGATACAACACTATTCCCAAAACGGAAACACATTTACCGAAACGGAAATGCGCTGCAAAACGGACACAATGCCACACACAGCAAATGCCACAACACAACGTAAATATATTTACTAAAATGGAAATGCGCTGCAAAACGGAAACACATTTACATTACATTTACATTTACATTTACGCTGCAAATGCCAGAACACACACACACACATACCAGGTGAAAAACAATTGTTACTAAGTTCAAAGAACTTATAAGCATCCTATACTTCATTCTCCAAATAAATGACAAAGCCATTTTAGATATAAAGTTCATCAGCATTGACTTGGAATACTAACAAAATAATTGTTCACATCACTCATGTACATTAAATCTTGTACTGTATATGGAATAAAACAAAAGAAATTATTACATTAGTGTGAAATTGGAACGAAAAAGTAAAGAACATTCATTAAATTTTCTTTTTCTGCATACATATGCAGGAAGTGATTTTTATAAAGCTTTTTAAAGTGCACCAAATTTTTAGCACCTTAGATTTCTTCGTCAATGCAGTTCCAAAGATTTACACCTCATCTTGACACACACACATACTCTTGGTTCAGGTGGTTCAGGAGTAGGTTTTTGAATGAGTTTTTCTCCTCAAATTATACATTCCTTCCCTTGTGCGGAACATTTTTTTCATGTTTGCAGGAAGTAAATTGTTGTGTAGCTTGAACATAAACTGATGTGATTTAAATAGTATGAGGTCCTTGAACTTAAACGTTTTAACTGAAGAAAGAGGGCATTTGTATCGTTCCACTATCCCCCAGAACTACTAATTTGTATTGCTTTCTTTTGTATTATGTACTGTATGATTATTCATAATTGCTCTTATATGTATTTTCCCCCTACCTTTACACAGTTAAATGTGGTGACATCAGTGAGCTGAGCAATAGATTATAAGTAGTGCCTTCTTATCAAGATAATATCTGGATTTATACATCAAAGCCACAATCTTAGCCATTTTGGCCTTAACTTTAATGCTGTGCAGTCCCCAAGACATGGTATCATCAAAAATGTGTGTACATTGACTCTTTCAATTTCAACTGTCCTCGATCATAGTACGTTATTGTATATTCATATTTTCCTTACCTTACCAAAGAACATAATATTGATTTTTAATATATTTAGTGACAATTTATTTCAGAAAACCAATTTTGTAGCTTGCATAATTCATTTGTAGTTTCTGTAATAAGTTTTTCAAGATTCTTACCTGATTGCATGATTGTAGTATTGTCTGCAAAAAAGATACATTTTAGTTTTTCAGACGCCAAATACGTATATATCGCCAAATATATATCATTAATATATAAGTTACCTGCTGTTAGCTGTTATTATATAATACTGTGAACGATGAAAACGAAGTGCTTAAACAGATTCAAACTAAAGCGTACCTTTTCCTTCTCCAAGAGCTGGTCAATGAAAACTTGCACGAGGATCTGGTCCACGATGGCTGTCCTAGTGGCCTGGCGCATTTCCTTTTTGAGAATCACATCCTGCAGTTGTTTTTCACCCGGTGTGTTTGTTGCGACATTTGCTGCATCTTTCCGTTTTAGTAAAATGTTTAAGTTTTGCAGTGTGTTTCCGTTTTGGTAATGTTTCCGTTTTCTCGCGGCATTCGCAGTGCGTTTGCTTTTTGCAGCGCGTTTCTGGTTTGCTACGCGCTTCCGTTTTGCAGCGCATTTCTGTTTTGCTAAATGGGTTTCTGTTTTAAAGCATGCTTCAGTTTTGATAAATGTGTTTCCGTTTTGGGAATAGTGTTGTGCTTTTTGTCGCGCGCTTTTACCGGTGTGTGTGTGTGTGTGTGTGTGTGTATTGTGCTATTGCAGTGCGTTTGCCCCAGTCGGCCGCCGTAAATAAGTACTCTAGTGTGCATCTTCATGCTAGTCCAAACACAAACATATAGGCATGCACTTTTTTCTTCTGCAAAGCCTGTAACCATTGAGTTATTTGTTAAACTAAATATTTCCCTCATATGAGCATAAAAACACAAATAGTCTATCCATAAAAATCAATACCTGAACTGCAACATGCATCAGTCTAAATAACAACATGTCAACAGCTATGGGAAATTGAAACTCAACTGCGCAGCACATGTCATAACTCATCCAGGCAACATAAATCTTTCATTATCATTCCATAAACTATATTCTTAAATCAAATCTGCAACTATCCAGGGTGAACAAACAAGCATAGGCTTCAGTTCACCTATGACCCTATTGACAAAAAATATAAAAGATGAATGACTGCCAATTAAATCCATCCCTTCATTTTCTACGTTTATACTCACAAGGGTCGCAGGCGTGCTGGTACCTACCCCAGCTGACTTTGGGAAGCAGGCGGGTGACACACTAAGTGTCTCTCTTTTTCTTGCTCGTTACAAGATCGTAGCTGACTCTTTCTAAAGCTGAAAACTTCCCACACAGCTGACTTTGTTTACTCTGACAGAGGGGAAAAGTTTGATTGGTTAGCGTTGTTGAGCCACCCTCCAGCTCACTCGACTGTTTGCGTCCCACCTTGAGAGATATCACATAAAACGGATGAAAGCAGCATATGATAACATGTTAGTCATGTTACCCGTGGTAGTTAACCACAGTAGCAAACCTATATTGATATTGAAGCCGGCAAAGCAGGAAGTGGACAACAGCAGCTTTAATGTGATTGGCTGTTGCCTGCGAACAGGACACAATTGTGATACTCAATGAGAAGCGGCTCCTGCTGCACAGTGCAGTTGCCTGTCAAGGCAAATGATATGGGAGGGAAAGGTACTGATCGTTTTTTTACAGGTTTAGACAGTTTTAAATAAATATGACATATAAAATCACAGTGTAGGGCATTCAGGACAGGGCAATGGTGGCTTTCACTACCGATTGGCTCTGGCTTATGCATGGCTGAACAATCAGATGCTGCTATGCCCAGGACAATGTTGCCGTGGACCCCACACTCAGAGAAGTGCAAGGAAGCATTTAGCATAGGGTTGATTGGCCGTAAGATTAATAAAAACAGCCAATATGCACCAATATGGCAAATATCAGCCCAGACTGGTTTTATTTTCTGCCATTGTGACCATGTCGAAGTATCTTCGAAAAACATACTGATGCTGCATCATTTGTCGGCAGATGAATAGTAAAATGTAAAGCGTTTTGGGAGCCCTGTAAGGTGGAAATGTTCTGTATAAGTGAAGTAATTTGTACTATTTTATGAAAAATACCCAACCACAAACAAGTGTGGTGAGTTGGTAGGTAATATTCTGGCATCAGTCTTCCACTGTTAAAAATTCAAGCTGATTGCCATGTTTGCAATAAAGAAGCTCCTTGTGGATGTAGTAGATGGATGAGATCCACCTAAAGGCTTTGAAAGTTGTGCGGCTGTCCTAGTTGACACACCTCTACAATATTGCATGGACATCAGGATTAACAGACAGGGGTCTTGGTTCCTTTTCTTGATTCCTTTTTGTAAAAAAAGGGGCCGAAATGTTTCCAATGACGGGGTTCACAATACTCAGCTTCCCTGGTAGGGTCTATGTAGGAATGATGAAAAGGAGGATCCTTAGGGCAGTTGAATCCTCAATTCAAGAGATGCTGTAGGGATTTCTTCCTGGATGTGGGTATGCTCCTTGAAGGAGCTAGGACATTTGACCATGTCCTCCAAGGACTTCTGAGGACAATCCGCTGATATGAGCTGTTCTGTCTCTGCATGTCAGTTTTGCTCGTATAGTCAGATTTGTTTCTCAGATTTGGCTGTAGGTTTCGATTTTAAAGAAGAAGAAATGATAGTTAAGGATGAAATGCTACTAAGTAATAATGCCCACTGATGCTCATTTGTTACTGAAAAAGAAAAATGTTAAATCATAAGTTGCTGTTAGCTTACTTTTCCTGCCTTCTAATGTTCACTATGTTACTCACTGGATGTGGTAAGGTTCAAGTTTTATACATGTATGTTTTATTTATTTATCCATCTATTCGAAAAATTGACCAAGTTTCTGCATCTAAACAGATAGCTCGTCTATGTGACAGAATTACGTTGTTTTTCTTCCACAAAAATTTGAAACGTTGAAGACAACTTGTATATTTAGTATTTTAGCCAGAAACTTGAAGTCACATCAGCATTTCACGAGACAAATAAGGCGGGTCAGATCCGGTCCCCGGCATTCAGTTTGACACCTGTGATGTATAGCAGGGTGTTTTTTGTTTTTTTTTTAAACATCTAGTCATTTTTTTTTAATATTTTTTTTAAATTAATACTTGCTAACAAAAAAATGCTTGAGACAACTTGCAAATTTTGTATTTTAGCCAGGAACTCAAAGAAAGTCACAAGTAGCATTTCGTGGGCCACATAAAATCATGTGGCTCCTCTATGCTTTCAGTTTGACACCTGTAATGTATGGCAAGCTGATAATGTATTTTTTATTTATTTTTTAACGACCATAAGTAAGGCAGTTCTTTTGTTTGTTTTCGTGGCCACGTTATATAGAAAGGCATTTTTTCCTTTTTTTTAAATTGGTCACAGAAAATGGTCAAAATGGGCGACATGGCTCGGTGGTAGAGTGGTCGTCTCCCAGCCAAAAGGCTGGGGGTTCGATCCCCCAACCATCAAGACCATGTCTAAGTGTCCTTGAGCAAGACACTGAACCCCCAGTTGCTCCTGATGCTGCGTCATCAGTAGGTAAATGACTAGTTAGTGTAAAACGCTTTGAGAGTACCTAAGGTAGAAAAGCGCTATATAAATGATAGTCCATTTACCATTTAGAAAGGCATTTTTTCCTTTTTTTAATTTTTTTTTTAAAATTGGTAACAAAAATTGCTTATTTCCCCCTAAAATGTGTAAAAGTTGAAGATAACTTGCAAATGTAGTATTTTAGCCAGAAACTTGAAATCATAATCAGCATTTTGCAGGCAGCATGAAATGATGTGGCGGGCCGGATCTGGCTCCTGGGCACTGAGTTTGACACCTGCGCTATAATGTATAATAGATCTGATGTTATTTGTTGTAATAGAGATGGCTTGTTAGCAAATGCATTCGAAAAGGACCTAGGGGGGAAAAATCTACAAATCATAGTTAGATAGATACTGTAGGAAGGTATATTGAGAGATATACGTATACATAGATAGTGTGTAGCCCGGTCGATTAGTAGACCCTCGGAGTCAAGCTGCGACTCCTATGCATTGAGAGCAGCCTGAAATCTACAAATCATAGTTAGATAGATACTGTAGGAAGGTATATTGAGAGATATACGTATACATAGATAGTGTGTAGCCCGGTCGATTAGTAGACCCTCGGAGTCAAGCTGCGACTCCTATGCATTGAGAGCAGCCTGATTGGGTGGTTCAGGCATCTGGTTAGGACGCCTCTTGGATACTCACCCCAGTGAGGTATTCTGGCCATGTTCCACCAAGAGGAGCCCCGGAGTTGACCCAGGACATGCTGTCAAGTCTTTGTCTTGTAACACCTGGGGATTCCCCCAAATGCCTTGGGAATCCCTCAAAAAAAGCTAGATGACGTGATCGGGCAAATGGAAATGTGGGCTTCCTCGCTAGACTGTCTGCAACTGTGACTCGACCCCACATAAGTGGAAGAAGTTGGATGGATGAAAATAGAAGGAAGATGGGCAAACGACAAAATGTTTTAGCCATGAAGGTGACTGCATTCTGTCCATGCTGCATTTACATAATATGTTAACATAGTACCCCTATTGGTGTTTTTAACTTCTTATCTTCTGTGTTCAAGCCTATTCCTGTCACCCCCTCACTACATTGGCTTCAAACTGCCATTCAGAACATATTGTCTCTCAGCATGACAGAGTTTAGGGCTGACGAACGGGTTGGAGGGCAGTAGAGGGAGTGATATTATGGGCTTCTGTTGCCAGATTGGCAGCAAATCATCTTTATGAGCGCTGAACGAGGGAGAGAGATGGAGGCTCATGATTTCTTCCCGACGTCTACAGGGGAAATGACTAAAGCCCGTCCAGACTCCTCCAACAACTAGTGATTCACAGATTGCTCCGTGACCGACCCGCAGTGCAGTGGAGTCACGATGAGGAAAACATAAACTCCCTGGGCCTTTATATTATGCACCATTCTGGTGTGTTTTATTGTCCCCATTCTTGATTCTGTTGCTCTATTAAAAGATGGTATGCATGTACAATTCTGGAAATGCATTTTTACATAACATGATAAGAGTATAAAACCTGGAGGGAAAATCTCGGAATCATTATGCTTGCTTCTGCTTCTGTTTACCATGGAGACCATTTTACACATGGGATGTCCATATCCCGCTGTATGGAGCTTGATATCACCAAGATTTAATTCACTGGTGTGAATGGAGGAAATACTCGACTACTAATTACCATACATACATTGTATCCAACCTAATTAAAAGGTTGCCCTGCGTTTGGCTGATGACCAGCCCTCTGTTGGTTCCCACTCACCTACGGTCGCTGCGTAAAGTCATGAATACAAATGCTTGTTTTCGATCATGCAAGCCATCATTAATCCTACGTTGGCAAAAGTCATATTTAAATACTCTATATCAGTGGTCCCCAACCTTTTCATCACCACGGACCGGTCAACGCTTAGGATTTATATTGCAGACCAGGGGGGTGTGTCACTGACTGACTGCTCTCAACACCACATCATCCTTCTTACTTTGTAATATCAACAGCGGCCAGAAGCGGCAGCCAAAAATAAAGATCAAGCCAAACAAAGCACAAATGAAGTTTACTAGTACTAGTACAACTAGTACTTTCAACATACAGTATCCGACAGACAAAAATAGTACATAAAAGGATGAATAGCACTGCATTCTCTTCAACACAATCTCTTTAAAATTGTCAAAATCCAACCGGACAATCTCCAGAAAACCTTGGCCCTAATGAGAATAAGAAATATAGATATGTACTGCAAAAAATAAAAAAACACCTTGAAAAGTCATGGTTAATTCCAATGAAATATAAATAAGTGAATGAGGAAAACAGATTTGAAAGTGATAATTGGTGCAGAACTATGCTGGACATGTGATAAAAATAAAAAAAAATCAAAACCTACATTATTTTCTCTAAAACCAAATATTAGTGCCATTAGCGTTATCGGAAAAGGCAACCCGCTGATAACATCTATCGTAGCTAACGAGTGCTACTACAGTGCTCAATAAGGTTAAAATTAAGAGGAGCATTGGCCATGAGTGTCATCACTCTATTCATAAAAGAAAAAAACGTAGTCACTGGCAGAAGAGTGAGAATTCTTGTCATTGGCAAGAAAAGAGTTAAATACCCCTAAACTTTTAAGATTTTGTTAATATTGAAACAGCATATATATTTTACAAGGAGCAAAATAACTTACTTTGCTGCAGGCACCGTTTCAAATCAGAGTGTTATGATCTGAAGGGGAAAAGGGGTCAAAAAGAAGACAATGGCAAAAAGTAGAGATATCACGTTTAGAAATGTAAATATACTGTATAAAATAATGACAGAAATGGGTTGAAAAATGTGGCTCACTTTCCTCAAAATTAAATTTTAAAATAAAAGCAAACTGTATATATAGCTGTATAAGCAGGAGAAAGTGGAAATCAATAAGAACATTCTATGTGATTTTGAATGTGTACATAATGCGCTTGTGCTTTGTTTGGCTTTATTTGTATTTGATGAATTTGGTGATGCTGATAATTGTTAATGATAGTTTAACTATAATTGGTAATTGATCCAAAAAAGGGATGTATAAACAGACGGACAGATGACGATATTTTCATAGACTCATTCGTTCTTTACTCACTGACCTTCCTGCTTTAAAAAAATCATTATATTATCATAGATTGCACTAAATGGGCCCATGCGCTTTATTTAGAGTTATTTTAACTCTATGAGTATACACAGACAGACTGCTTGAATAAAAAATGTCTTCAATTCCATTATGTTAGACACCTGGAAGATATTTTAAATGCATTTGAAATGAAAGTGATTCCCACCAGATTAACCACAGGATCTGAAGAATAATCCACTGTCCAATGTTGAGCATTCCACAAAACCTTCAGTTCAACATGGCAACCTTCCACAGATTTCCTTATCCCTGATAAAAAAAAAATAAAATAAATAATAAACTAATTTTACTAATTTTAAATTTAGTAACCATATAAAGTCTTTTCCATGATTTATCTCTCAGAAGCAGTCTTTTCTCCTAATCTTTTGAACTCTTTACCACATAGAACTACAAGACGGCCCCAGTCACTGATTGCTAGATGAGCTTCTGCATTAGTAAATCAGCAGCTAATTGCATGCAGATTGTCAGTGCAAATTAAATGAAAGCTGTGCTTTGTGACATGGCCTCTTAACACCTCTGCACGATTTATTCTGAAAGTCAATAGGCTTGTCACACTGGAAGAATTCCACTGAACAAATGAAATCAAATTAGGTTTCGCAATAAACTCTTTTTTTCTCAGATTCTTGGTGCCCGGCATGCAAAGATACAAGCATGCTGATACTTCCAAACACAAACACAGATGCTTTCTCCCTCCCAGGTAGAATAAATATGAGAGATGGAGCCTTATGATTTATGCTGCTCTGAGCATATTTAGTCTCGGCTGAGGCTTCACTAACTCACGCTGCTCTAACTGATGTGACCTGGAGTGCAGTCCATAGGTCAAAAAGGAAGATAAAAAGGAGAATGATGAAATGTATGTGAATGAAAAAGTCAATGAAGAAAATGTAGTTGCATTTCTATTTCGAATGAAAGTATTGCATATTATACAAGTTGCGAATTGCGTCTTAGTGAGCTTTGTATTCAGACCTTCGAACATACCTGGGTATCTCTGTAAACATCCTTTACAAATTGAAACAAGCTGACCATCTACAGTAGAAGCGTTTTCTGACTTATAATCACAATGTCCAGGTTTTTTTTAGAGTGTCTGACAGTTGTCCTCAAAATGTGGACATCGCTGATGCGTTCTTCTTTCTTTCATGCATTTCGATCCTATCCTTTTGGCATCGACCAGAAGTCCTGATGACCTGGCTGTTTTAACATTGATAACATTGGCAATACATCCATCCATCCATCCGTTTTCAGCCACTCATCCTGTGTTGGGTCGCAGGGGCAGCTGCTTCAGTCGGGAAACCGAAACTTCTCTCCCCTGAGCCACTTTGTCCACCTCCTATGGGGGGATCGCCAGGCCACCCGAGAGACATAGTCTTTCCAACTTGTCCTAGGTCATCCCTGGGGCCTCCTATCAGTTGCACATGCCTGACGTCCAGGAAGCAACGTAATCTGGTTGAGCCACCTTACCTGGCTCCTCTCAATGCAGAGCAGCACGAGCTTGACTTTGAACCCCTGGTGGAAGACCAAGCTTCTCACCTAATCTCGAAGAGAGAGCCCGGACACCTTACAGAGAAAAGCCATTTCAGCTGCTTGTCTATCCTGGATCTCGTTCTTTTGGTAATGACCCCAAATTCTTTTTCATTGGTGAGGGTAGGAACATAGATTGACTGCTAAAGGAAGAGCTTTGCCTTTGGGCTCCGCATCAAAGCAGACGCTGCACCGATCCGCTTCATCTTGTCCTCATAAACAAAACTCCTCCACTTAAGGCAAGACATCATCCCTGTCCTAGAGAAGGCACTCCAGCCTTTTCCAATTGAGGATCATGGTCTCAGATTCGGAGGTTTGGATCCTCATCCCAACCACTTTAAACTCGGTGGCAAACCGTTACAGTGAAAGTTGGAGATCACAGCCTGAAGAAGCCAACAGAAGCACCTTATTTACAAAAAGCAGGGGTGCAATGTTTAGAATCCCACAATACTACGGCTACACCTATAAATTCTGTCCATGAAGATCATGAACAGAATCAGTGACAAAGGGCAGCCTGGGTGGAGTTCAACTCTCACTAGAAAAAATTTTAACTTACTGCTTGCAATGCAGACCAAACTTTGAAATCGGTGTAGAGCAGTGGTTCTTAACCTGGGTTCGATCGAAACCTAGGGGTTCGGTGAGTCGGTCTCAGGGGTTTGGTGGAGCTTCCGCCGCAGAGGTCCACCCATCAGTCTAGTCTGCAGTTAGTGGGCACGGTCATTGAAAGAGTCCTGCTCTGAGATTTCCTACCATGCACTGTGTTGGTTTTGTCATTTGAACAAGGTGATATTAATGCACAATTCATTTCGTGCACCAGTAAAAAAAATCATATTTTATTTTTTATTAAAGAAGGGTTTGATGAATGAGCATATGAAACTGGTGGGGTTCGGTGCCTCCAACAAGGTTAAGAACCACTGGTGTAGAGAGAACGAACAGTCCACATGAGGCTTCATTACCAATTACTCCCGAAGCACCCCAAACATAACTTTCTAAGGACATGGTTGAATGCTTTCTCGGAGTCCACAAAACAAATGTAGACTGATCGGCATACTCCTGTGAACCCTCAAGCATCCTGTTGATGGTGTAGAGTTTGTCAACGCTGCGCCCCCTGAATCTGAAGTTTGACTTCCGGATGAACTCCCATCTCCACCACCCCTGAATGGAACTGACCAGAGAGAATGAGGCATGTGATCCCTCTATATTTGGACCGCACCCTCTCTCTGGTCATCCTCATCAAAAACGGGGACTACCACCCAGGTCTGCTAATCCAAAGGCATTGTCTCTGATGTCCATGCAGTATTGTAGAGGTACGTCAACCAGGGCAGCCCTAAAACAACCAGAGCCTTTAGCAACTCCAGGCAGATCTCATCCACCCGGGGGCCTAAACACAAAGGAGTTTTTGACCACCCTGGTGACTTCTTCCCCAGAGGTTTACTTGAATAAGCCAAATTAGTTGAAATTGGAAATATTTCAATTGGTTAATACATGTAGTGGTGAACGTGTATTGTTTTAATTGTGGACTTTTGACAAATTTGTGAAATTGTGTACATATTATCGTAAACAAAATACAATATAATAAACACAATTGCATGGATTATCTGAACCTGGTTAAGTTGCAATAGTTTGAATTGGCCAAGAAATGTTGGAAGGAAACGGGAATAATGTAGAATATGTCATATTAAGAGAATTTTAGGGGGTGTAAAATAATTACATGTTTGGAATGCGCACAATTCTGGCTTTTTGAAAACTTTTCTAGGAGAATTAAAAGAGCTCTATGTTTTGTGTTTTAAGTTGGAGCTGTAAATGTGTTATGTTTAATATGCATATGTGAATAAATAGGGAATTTAAGGGTAAAAAATCATAAAACCATGAATATCGTGAGAATCTGTCAAAAGTAGCATGTCAAAGTGTGAGGAATGAAATTAAAAAAAGTATATTTTATTGAACAACGTGTGAAGGCCTTCAGTTTACACATAATAATAATATAATAATAAGAAGAAGAAGAAGAAGAAGAAGAAGAAGAAGAAGAAAAAGAAAAAGAGGAAGAAGAAGAATGATAACCCATAACCAACCGTAAATAGTGCAGCCAAGATACAACCTATGAAATGAAGACAAAACACTGTTGGAAATTAATTGATAAAACTTCACATAAGTTTCAGATTTAGATCAGTACGTTAGATAACGTTTAGGCCAGCAAAGAAGATGGCCCTTTGATGGCCCTCAGTACATGCTACTACATTATATCTTTTGAATCTGCAAATGCCAAACTGTTTCTGGGGATTTGCCCAATTTGAAGGCACTAATTAAAATACTTACTGCATATTTTCATTCATATGTGTATGGTTTTTGACCTTCAAAAGTATAGAATCAAATATATCTAATCTCTGGAGCTTTTAATTTAACATCCCTCTTCCCCACCGCCCATTTTTAAATAACCTTGTCATTAGAAGCTACAGTACATGAATCTATCTGTCCCTCTGGGCAAAAAAAAAATTGCCAGAGGACTTTTACCTGAGGGTGTAAAAGTCATCACAGATATTCTGTAAAACCAGCATAGATTACCAATGACAGAGAGAACCATTCATCTGTGCAGGACTTTAATTCGCAGGATCAATAATAGATGAACATTAAGTACAGCAGACAGCTAATTGAACGCTAACTGAATGTGATTGCAATGGGTGTGTGAGCACAATATTGGAGTCGCTGATTAAAGGTGTTCCCATGGTATGTACAAACCAAATAGTTTTCAAGTACAATATGCAAAGACATGAAATGCGCCAGAATGATAGTTAGAAAGTAATATTTCAAAGAGATGAGCCCATTGTTTGATAAGCCAATCAGTGTGAAATTTATTGTTTATGCCTTGAGGGCAATAAGGCAAAAGTAAGTGCCGTTGCTAGCTTCAAAGAGTAGTGCTGTCAGTGAAGGAAGCCATGATTTCAGCATTAAACCTTTCAAACAGAAATAACTCTGTCTTAACCAATCCTCCGTCAGTGGTAGGACAGCACAATTAATAGATTATCAATCAATTAATTGGCTGCCACGATTAAGTTGATCGTCTGCAATACTAACATTTAAAAAGCCAGCTACCTATACAGTGAATGTCAAATCAAGCACTTTGTCATACTACCACCAGGGGGCAAACGCAAGGTTAAGACTTCATTAAGCTTAAGAAATAGCAAGCGAGCAAATCCTGTGAGCGGCAGCAAGGCTTAGTTTATGAGCATCCACGAGATCAGTGCGGCTCCATGCGTCAAATGATGTCATTTTGGTAACCACGCTCCTCCGCACGGCGTGCGTGTGGCCAGATTCTCTGCAACGCGTACTTTCCAGAATTTCTTTACGTGGAAAACATGGCAGATGAATTATTGCTTATGGAAGTCCACCGGTACAAACAAATGATTCGGATGGAAAAGATTACTGTTACCTAAATACCATAAACAACTCCTGGCGAGCACACACAATGAGGAGAAGTGAAGTGTCTGTCAAAAAAATGAAATAAAAAAAAAAACTTGGAAGTCGCTGAATTTGGCTTCTTGGTATACCTGAGATTTCAGCTTTCAATTCCATCTTAAAAGCCTATTGATGTCAATGTTTGACACAAGTTTTCACGACTAGAGCCTCTTCATTTCTTTCACCCTTATATAATATTTACCTGTGTGAAATGGCGTTGAGTTTCTCACCTGATTCTTAATTTATACCGTGCTAGCTGTCAATTGAGACCCATTTTGAAAAATGTGATTGCCGAAGAATTAGAATGAATTCGGTTTGAAATGACTGAAAATGTAATTGTGGCTCCTACTTGGAAATTGCTTAAAATGTGCTCGGTTCTAAGAAGGCTTCACTTTTTATTGGTTTGCACTCAAGTAAGTAAGCTGTGTTGCCCTGTGTGCCAAGTTTTTTGCCACGTCCTGGTTTTAATTATTTACTTCATTTATTTATTTTAGTTTATATTTATTATTTTTAAGTATCAAGCCTTGAAGCCTTGTTAATATACTACTTGTTTTAAAAAAAAAGGGCAATCAATATATGTACATGTTTTATCAAACAACCTGTCACTCTCCTCTGGCATTGTACCTGAAGCTTATAAGACGGCCGTCATTCAACCATTACTTAAGAAACCTCACCTAGATCCTGAAAATTTCTTTAACCATAGGCCAGTGTCACACCTTCCGTTTATTGCCAAAATTCTTGAGAAAGTTGTAGCACAACAGCTTAGCGATTTTATGATAGACAACAATAGATTTGAACTCCTTCAGTCAGGTTTTAGGGCCAACCACTCAACTGAGACAGCCCTAGTAAAAGTGACGAATGATCTTCTCTTAGCCATGGATTCCAACATCTCATCAATATTATTACTGCTTGATCTTAGTGCCGCATTTAACACTATTGATCATCATATTCTTATAGAACGTCTCAGATCATGTGTTGGTATCTCGGGATCAGCACTTTCTTGGTTCAGATCTTACATCCTGGGAAGGGCGCATCGTGTCTCTTATGGCAATGCGATCTCTGAATCTTTCTCCGTCTCATGTGGTGTCCCGCAGGGGTCAGTACTTGGTCCCTTACTGTTCAACATCTACATGATTCCTCTTGGCGATATTATACGTAAACATGCTATTAGTTTTCATTGCTATGCTGATGATACCCAACTCTATATGCCCTTAGAAATAACGGATCCGTGCAAGTGCAGTAAACTGGAGGCCTGCCTTGCTGAGATTAAACAATGGATGTCTTCCAATTTTCTGCTTCTCAACCCTAGTAAAACTGAGATGCTATTTATTGGCCATGCTCATCACCAGCACTTGCTTAATACCACGTTGAACCTGGAAAACTGTATTATTTCCCAAAGTAGTTCTGCAAAAAATCTCGGTGTGATATTTGACTCAACTCTCTCCTTTCGAACACATATTAATTAACATGACAAGAACGGTGTTTTTTCACCTCTGCAATATAGCTAAAATTCGCCCTATTCTTTCTCTTAGCGATGCAGAAACATTCAAATTCATGCATTTGTTACGTTGTGCCTAGACTATTGTAACGTTTTGTTTTCTGGACTTCCCATGTCCTACAATAAAAGCCTGCAGTCTGTACAAAATGCAGGAGCGAGACTATTGACAAGGACGAGAAAGTTTGATTATATTACTCCGATTCTAGCTGACCTGCATTGGCTTCCAATACGCGTGAGATTTGATTTTAAGGTGCTGTTAATTACTTAAAAAATTTTACACGGTTTAGCTCCTTCCTATCTCGTCGACTTAGTATCACCATATGTTCCGTCCCGACAACTTTGATCACAAAATGCCGGTTTGCTATCGACCCCACGGGCTAAAAAGAAGTCCGCGGGATCAAGGGCATTTTCCATTCGCACGCCAGTACTATGGAATGCCCTACCTATGGCCGTTTGCGCAGTCACCTCAGTAGAAATCTTTAAATCCCGACTAAAAACACATTTATATTCAAAAGCATTTAGTTAATTGAGCCTGTCTGCAGCTTTCTTCTTTTTTCCTGCCCCCCTCTTCCGGCTGGGAGAGGGGGCTAGCTAGATGGTGAGGGTTGACTTGACCGCCTCCAATGGGCTTTGCGCTGATCGACCAGCGCGGGTTAGGAGATGGGGCGTCTGCAGTCCACCTGGTTGGAATGTGGGATGGTTCCTGCCCAATGGCTTTGCCTGCTGTCAAGACATCACTGCACTATATAGCATAATATGTTTTCTGAATGTTTTCTGTATTTGGTACATGCAGCATCCACTTCAACCTGTGGGCCTGGAAGGGGGCTCCTCCCACCTGTGGTCCCTTCTGGAGGTTTCTGATTTTCCCCTAATTGGGGTTTTTGAGTTTTTCCTTCCCCTTCTGGGAGCTTTGACAGGGGATGCTGTTGTGTACCTTACACTGAAAAGATGTCTCTGTACGACTTCTTTTTTCAAAAGAGGTCTCCACATGACCTCTTTTCATCTGTGAAGCCCTTTGAGACTTCGGTGATTTAGGGCTATACAAATAAAATTTGATTGATTGATTGAAACATTATGAATAATTGTGGTTTCAAGACTGACCAAAATAATCACGATTATTATTTTGGACATAATTGTGCAGCTTTAAAACATATGCTGAAGAAAAGATAATGTAAAAAGGATATTTGTAGCATCTAATTGAGTAAAGGTGCCCGTGTATGCGGAAATTATGTAACGTTAGCCGTGGGGGTTGACTAATGGAGGTGTAAACCTCTCTACCGAGGTAGGCAACCATGCTCCTAGAGAGCCGCATACCTGCATGTTTTTGATGTCTCTCTCCTACATCACACCTGATTCAAATAATGAGCTCATCAGCAAGCTCTGCAGAGGCCTGATAGCCTGATTATTGGATTTCAGATAGGTTATAGAAGAAAGACATTGAATACATGCAGGAACGCTGTTTTCTAGGACTGCAGTTGCGCTACACCAGCAGTTCCCAACTGCTGGTCCGTAGCCCAATACCGGTCCCCGAATCAAATGGTACCAGGTCGCATGGGCCACACCTAAAATAATGATTTTTGGAACTGATTTAGTATATCGATTCACAGTCCATTCATTTGTTTGGCCTCTGGATGCTGTTGATATTACATTTTGTAGTGTGGAAGGAAGGTGTGATGTCAATTGAGAGCAGTTACTGACGGTGGCCATGAGTGTCTGTAAGTTGCAGCTGCCAAATGTTGTCATTTCAGATAATATGACTGTTAGCTAATAGTTCTTATCTTCAGCATGTTATCTAGTGCTGCCTTGTATGTGTTTAGCTCGTTAGCATTTCCATTCATGCCTGGTATTTCTTTTTGGTTTTGTGAATGTTAGCATATGCAAAGGTTTTGCAATACGTGCTCATTTGCATCTAATTAACGTTTGTATTGAAATGAATAGGATTTATCATTCTGTTTTATGATTTATTTAGTCAATGTAATTTGTATACATTTTTGTACATGTTGAGGCATGACTGTATTTTCAAGACTCAAGCAAGCTTAGGGCTCCCATTAGTTTGTTGATAATGTGGCACTTTGTGTTTTAACTTATTGTTGAGAGTGAAGAGTTGTTCAGACTCAGTCAGTTAGGGAATGCCACACAGCTACAGTATAGTACTATATGACTCCAGACTGAAACCTCCATCAGGTTTTGGTAAATTTTATATTTTTTTGAAAATGGTTTACTAATGTTCAGTCCACATGTTGAAAACAGCATGCTCTGATGGTTGAACAAATTTGCTATTTTGGGGCTCTCATTTTTCAGGTCAGCTAAAGATTTTGGAGAATTAAAGTCTAATGTGACTTTGTTTTTTATTTTCAGTGTCACTTTACAAAAACACATATGGCAAGGATCACAAGATACAACTGGTTTTGCTTGAAAGAATAAGTCTTCACATTTTCTACTGCTGTGGTATTGTCAGGCTATTGTTACATCACAACCAATCACTTTACTTTTAGGTAAAATGTTTGCATTAATTTCAGTCCTACTTTCTATTTTCTGCCATTGACTGGAAACGAGAAGGCATTTTGAGTCTTACAGTTTGATAAAGAGTCATGCTGACACATTTTTCCAACAGAATTGTCAACGCATCTGGCAAGAAATTGAACACTTCTTTTAACGTACTTACTGTATGTTGACAAATTAATAATCAGCACAGTAAAAAGTAAAACATTCAAACTTTAAATCATTTTATTGTTGCAACATTTCGGCATTCGCACCCCCCCCCCCCCCCACACACACACATAACCACAACAGTATGTTCGATATACAGTGAAGAAATGTGTCTAAAAGTAGCATAATTTTGTCATTTTAATAACACACACCATGTGTTATAATCGGACAGCCATGTACTAAAATCAGATTTAAAATTATGTTTTTGTAAAATTCTACCAAATTGAAGAAAAAAATTCGGGGGTCCACTTATAAGTGAGGTCGACTTGTACTCGGAGAAATATGCTAAATTGCAATGTTTCTTCTCCTTCTGGCTTCAAAGTCATGGAGAAAGAAATCATAAGAGGTGACTTATGGGAAGGTGTTAACGATGAATGAGAGAGATGAAAAAGAATATAACACAGTCCCTCACCCTTAGGCGTGCGGAGATAGATTCCACTTGTACACCATACATCTACAAACAGAGGGAGAGCTTTAGCGGGTGTAACTTATCTTTGTCTGAAAGCCAGTTTGAAAAACATCTCATTTTTACATCCAACCTACTGGGTAAAAAAATGAAAATCTTTTGTTATATGTAGCTCAAATGCTTTGTCCCCAGTGGCCTCAATATAGCATTTTCACAAAACTCATTTCAAATTTAGAAAAGGAAAGTTTTGGCACCTTATCACTGAGATAAATTGTCATTTTACCAACCACTGCAGGTACTGCATGATTTGAAATTGGATAGTTTGCGCCTTCCACCCCTGCTGATGGATCCATGTGGGCCAAGACTCATAACGTGACACTGTGCTGAAATGACCATAATACAAGGTGTGCAGTACTCAACGAGAGGTGCATAGACTTGTGGGCCGGAGCCTTATGAAGCCCTCTAGGACCAATATATTCGAGGGTAGCTGAATTGCAACCTTCAACCAAAATATGTGTCTTGTTCAAATAATATTGATTTGACAATCTTGATCAAAACAAAGACGTATGATAATGAAGATTTTCTGATCTTGTTGCAGTTGCATCAAATTAATTGCTCAGCAGGTTACCTTGGTCTTTTGTTGTCACTTTGAAAGACATTCTTTGTAAAAGGATCCTCAAAAATCCTCTTGCCCAATGATGCCAGAATGTTAGGCTTTGCGAAGCTTCAATCCTGCTACAAATGCAGCATATGAACGAAATGAAGCAAAAGATCAACCAATGATCAATACTGAAAGTTAATTTCCAGCATATCTATTTTGACGTGATTGGACATTATAGTTAAACTACTGTAAGGTCTGTGATAGTCAAAACCATCAGCAATGGCAATTGCTCTTCAGTTGCAGAGGAACATCTGTTCATTTTATGCACTGGCCTGTCCAATCCTCTCTTTGAAAACCACCTGGGAGTTCCTGTCGTGCAGCTCCAGGTGTACAGGTTAGCATTCGTATGTTCCCGATTGCTAATTAGCAAGTGTCCCTTTGCCCATTTCTACACATGGGAAAAGAAGTTCAAAAAGGTTTTGAAATTCATTGTGGAATCAGGTGTGATTTCGTTTGACACATCTAAATGGACTTTTGATTGTATACTAGGCACACATATTTGACACAACAACACATTGATTTACAGAAGGTTGTGTTTGATGTGCTATTTGTCGACCGGTGCTGTATAACACCTCTTTATCCCTTTGCCCACTTCGATACTAGGGAAAAAAGTTCAAAAAGCTTTTGAAATTCATTCTGGAATCAGATGTGATTTCATTTGACAGATGTAAATGCCCTTTTGATTGTATACTAGGCACATGTATTCACCACAAAAAACGTTGACTTATTGAAAGCTGAGTTTGTGGTGTTGTTTGTCTACTAGTTCTGTGGAGGATTTTGCGCAATTTTGTGAAAAAGTAACTATTAAGTGTACCACTTGTCAATAGCTGACAGCACATCAAAGCAATGTGCTGACATTATTCAACATTTGCGGCTTTGGCCAAAATGATGGATGGCATAATAATGTTAAATCAAATCAAATCAAATTTGTATAGCCCTGAATCACCGAAGTCTCAAAGGGCTTGACTGGTGAAAAGAGGTCATATCGAGAGTTCTTTTGCAAAAAAGAAATCGTGCAGAGACATCTTTTTGTTATAGGTACACAACAGCATGATAGCTTAATATAATTACCACATAATCAAATAGGGATCTACCATATGTGATTGCATGCTTATCATTTCTCTTCTCTGTTTACTAGTACATCCTTGACTATTAGACTGCTATTTTCACTATTTGCTGCGTGTTGGGTATGGAAAAATCTTTTTTTTTTTTTTTTATTTTACCTGCCATAGGATGGCTCGGCGACATAGTGGTTAGCAAGTCCGCTTCACAGTTTGATTGGACACAAGATTTGAGGTTTCAGGTTGACTTGACCATCTCAAGTTTTCCACTATTGTTTTCACCAATGAAGGTGGTTTGGGCACCATCACGCAAGAATTGTGCTGATACTGTATTAAATGCAAGGGCATTTCTTTGGGGGCAGGATATAAAATTCATAGTTTTTAGCCTTCAAAGCACACGCTTCGTATGGACGAAATGCCCAAACAACAAATAACTTGTGCAGATACACTGACATAGTTCGAGCTAGAACCAAGTGGCTGGGGATGCCAATTCAAAGACACATGGACAATGGATTGATGTGCACAGGTGGGAACACAAAACAACAATAATGAACAGGAACCACAAGTGAACATCAGACAAGTTAACATCAGACAAAAACAAATACAATCCAAACGACAAAAACACAGATCATCACAATAACATCTGTTCACTTGTTTTCTTCACTCCTGTATTTATTCACATGGTGCAAACCAGGGTGGTTAGATACAACCAGCAAGAGCATTTGATGTTTTCTGCTGTTGCAATTTTGAATACAGTACATCCAAAACCGTAAAGGAACAATTGAAAAATAAAGCAAAATATTTAATTCACATACAACTCACAGTTCAAGGACCTGCTATTGAAACCAAAATAAAATGTTTGGATAGTGTTTTACAATAAATAAATACATTAGAAATAAGTGCCATCCTCTGCCTATTGCATAATATGTCCACTATTGTTGCCTGAAGGCCATATTTGAAAGCTAGATACAGTATATATGAAGGCTGCATGAATTTAGACACATGAATATAGTCAAGACACATCGAAATGTGTATAATGTGGCCTTCAATTTCAGCTTTTGAAGGATGCAACCTATTAAGTGTGCCAAGAACAGTGGTATACTGTACAATGTATAAGGTTTCATCATTTAAGACTGAAGTAAGTACGTGTACTGCAATTGTTCCACGTCTGAGGAGGGCCCGTGGCAATTGCATTTATAGTTACCTCGTCTGTCTGGCATGCAAAAAACCATCACAGCATGCCTCTTCGCAATACACTGCCCAGTAGTGAACTGTTCCCCTTTTCCTTTGCAGTCTCGTGCAGCTGCTGTCATATTAGCAGCGGCCCGGACATTGAATTAAAGTCTGATCTGTACATGATTAACGATTATTAAAATGGATAGTTTTCACTTGAAACACTGTTTTAATATAAAGGAAATCTAGGTAAGAGATTTCCAACGGTCCCTGGGACGCGGCGAAGAAGAGAAACATGCAGTGGGCAGGGGTGTGCGGTGTCGTTGAGATGGCGCATAGCAGCTGAGTTGAGACGCAACGCATTATGTGGAATCCCTGGATTATACTTCCATTTTTGTAAAATTCACCCAAATTGAAATTTAAAAAAGAGGAGGACGATTTATAAGCGAGCTCGACTTGTACTTGGAGAAAAACAGTAATCTGTGAATGAATCATTGGTAAAACACAGCACCCCTCTGTTATTATTAATTTCTCCATTAATTTGCTGCTGTTGTCACATTATGAGCTTGCGGCATGTAAAGTGTAACTTTTTATGAACCTAACAAATAGTAGGAATCGTCTATAAATTTTGTCAGCCTAATTCCACAGATTTCACATTATCTGAAAAAACTAACGGCTTCATTTAACAGATTGCCATGACTAAGACTATGACTCTATAGCGTGTTATGTATTAAGTATTACACATAATATTGATTGCATTGTTTGCCTTTCAGCATTCACACAACACATTTCCACTGTTTTTGAAAACTCTGTATTCTATTTTAATCTCTGGTCGTTTGGATTGGTTTTACCTGTAAATCTTGGCGCCTGTAAAATCCCATCATGTCATACAAAATCTCTATTGGAGATCAGACTATAATAATGGAGATGGGCTAGTTCACAGATAACAGAAAAAGTAGGTCATTGGAGAGGAAGGGCATCAGGGTGAAGCAAAATACAATTTTGTGCATCTGCTCAAAAAAGTGAATGTGATTTAAATAAATAAATAAAAGCAACTGGAAAACTGGCTTGTTCCAGCTTCATCAGAGAATAAAAAATGCAGATGGCGCAACGCGCCCACACTTAGAGTCGGTATGTACCTCTGTGCAGCTGCTGGTACTTGGGACAACTTCACTATGTCCATGACCAGAGTCCACAAAAAGCCCCCTAGGTCCCCAAATGTGCAGTCAAGAGAGCAGATTTGAGAACACAGTAGAAGCGTTGTGTGTTGAATTTTACTGTCATTAAATAAAAATTGCTATGTTGTTGGTGGTCTGGAAAGAACACTGAACGTTCTGACCCTATTATTCATGCAGCTTGTTTAACACGTTCTCAATGTGTCATTTGTGAATTATGCATTAGTTTATGCATTTATGCATAGAAGTTGTGAACCATGCAGCCGAGATGTTAGAACACTAACATTTATAAGTGAGGTCAATGTGGCAGTTACATTAGCAGAGTCATATTCAAGCCAAAATTTTGCTGAGTGGCTGCGATATGGTCGATGTGCCAAACTGATTTTAGGTGGCCTGCAGCCGTGTTACATTTTCATTATAGCCAATTCTGTTTAGCTGCAGAGATGTTCCACCAATGTAAAGTCATTTGAGAAGCAGCCAAAGCCACTGTGGCTCCGCTCCAAAATGTTGGCAGTCATCTTGACACATTTCCGACTTCCTCTTTTCACACATCTTACTTATTTACCTGACTCAAAGTGTCAATAAGAAAACTTTGGTCGGCAGCCATTTCAATTTGGCCTCACCTCCTGCCTCCCTTCTCCGTCTCTCTCACCCCACACTCCTTTCAATATTTCTATCACACTCTGTTAAGCTTTTCTGACTGCCCTTCGGGTTGTTTTGTTTGTTTGTTTTGTTTCCCTTTGTTTATCAGACACTTGTGCACAAAAATACCTGTGTGCTGCTGTCCTGGGAAAAAGGATGACATTTCCGAGGCCCACAACAACCTAAACATACTGAATCTTTCTTTGGACTATCTATAGAAGTTAGACATCTCGACAGATCAAATCGGGCAAAAAAGTGTTCTTCGTCTTCGACCACAAAACAACTTTTCCATTAAGCTCAAAATTCAATCCTGAGGCATCGTCTGCCAAAGATTGCTTGTTTTAATGTTGCTAGATGTGTGTGTGTGTGTGTGTGTGGTTTTTAATGTTAAATTATCGCAATGGTAAATGTTTTAAGATTTTTGTGTCAATTAAAACATCATTTGCCATTTGGCCTGGACTGGTGACCAGAAGGTTTTATCATGGATATTACATATCAAATGCAAAAACACATTGAAAAAAATAAATAAATAAGCTCATCCTAAAGCATCACATTATTGGTGTTTTCGACTTTTATTGGTCAATTTGTCCATTTGTGTAACTCATCCTGATGTTCGAGGCAAAGGACAGTCAGTGGCAAATTCAAAGGAACGCGTTACTCCTTAATAGTAATAGCACGCATTGCCGATTAATCTCCTGTTTTCATTCCAGTTTGAGCTTTTTGTCTACTGGGAAATGAACACACACACACACACACACACACAAATATATATATCAATCCATCCATCCATTTTCTAGAGCCGCTTATCCCCACAGGGGTCGCAGGCTTGCTGGCGCCTATCTCAGCAGGCTTCGGGCAGTAGGCAGGGGACACCCTGAACTGGTTGCCAGCCAATTGCAGGGCGAACAACCATTCATGCACCAATCACTCCTATGGACAATTTAGTGTGTCCAAATCACCTGCCATGCATGTTTTTGGAGTGTGGGAGGAAGCCGGAGTGCCGGGAGAGAATCCACACAGGCTCGGGGAGAACATGCAAACTACACACAGGAAGGCCGGAGCAGGGTGGATTTGAAGAGAGAGAGCGAAAGATAGAGAGAGAGAGAGAGAGAGAGAGAGAGAGAGAGAGAGAGAGAGAGAGAGAGAGAGAGAGAGAAATTGCATTTTAGGGAGGCACTACATACGATTTTGAAATCAAATTTCAAACATTCTTTTCTCTTTTTTTAGATTTGTTCTCAGGACAAGTAAAGTTACTCAGAAACTGCCTGATTTAGTGTTAGTATGTGGATCCTTTAAAAAAATGATGGGTGGGATATAAAATGTCTTCCAATTCTGGGAGAACCATTTACTATTACAGGACACAAGTTCTTTGGTTTGAGTGGGCCCGCTTTGTCATATGTCAGCTGATAGAATCTTAAATTCTAAAGCAAAGTCCAAGGTAGTGCATATATAACTTTAAAAGTAAATGTGCTGCCACCCTAAATTCTATTTGACTGTGCAGGAGAACTCATCACTTTGTGTGTCTGTGTGTCCATGTGTGTCGTAACAGGCAAAGAAAATATACACTTTACTTGCTCTCCATGAAGGACACTGCAGACTATTTCCCATGCAGAAACACACTCAAATTATTGAGCGTCGGTGCTCTTTATTTATTTTTTACCCTGTGAGTGCACTTGTGACACCACATAATATGTCTAACCAGGCAACTGGCCAAGCCCTCTACACACTTTAACAAACACAAACATGCACACGATGCAAACAATAGTCTCAACTCTAAATCTGACTCTCACACACTGGTGCACACAATACGATAGGGCATGACAGAGAGCTATGGACTGCGTCTACTTGGCCTGACAGACCACATTTCTCTCAGCATGAAACCTAATGTACTGGAAGAAATGAGTGTGTTTGTTGCTTTATGTGTGTTTATATCATAGTGATAAGATTCTTACTGTCCTTGGAGAAGAAAAAAAATGCTGCACATTCCTACCATGCCGACTCGGAAACATTTTGACTTAACAGCAATACAAAATCATTTTTGATCCTTGCCAATTTTTTTCCTCACCTATTTCCACTTTGGTTTATTTGGTCCACAGTTCATTCCCCTACATGACTGTTCCAGGCTGGCATGGCAACTGGTGGACCTTAAGAGGTTGTTAGGGTGCGGCAGAATTAACAAGTTACATTCAGTTGATTGGAAATACAATTTATTTTTGTTCAAGTATCTATAACAGTTATATCTATACCAGTTTAACAATAAATGTTGTTCCATTACTTTACAGTAAACCATTTATGTTGGCAGCTGTTTCCATTCATAAAACATAAGTGAGCCATTGCAAGTACATACAGTATATCAGCTTTGTGTTCATTTAAACAGGTCCCTTTTATAAACTGTTTACGTAAATTAGTTTTGTTGTTGTTGTTTTATGGTACGCAATCAGATTTATTTCCATAAAAATTACTCATTGGCTCAATAAATGTAAGGAAACAATGTTCAAGTCAGATGGAATATTCAGTAAACGTCATTTTGCCTTGTCTAAATCAGAGGATTGTCAAACAGGAAATAAAAATAAAATGTGTCCTTTATAATAAATATGATTTGGTTTTCACTTGAGTGGATTATCCTTTAAAAAAATATATCATTTGGAGGAGAGAAATGCAATATACATGACACACCAATTTTCACGTATATACTTCTGATATAGTGGCTTTTAATTTAATTTTTTTTTAAATGCAGAGAACAAGTCCAACGCAAAGCACAGTTTAACTTCACTAATCAGACTATGATGCCACATGCAAGAAAAAAATATGGCCAGTTTTTAATTGAGGTGTGGCAAGACTATTTTTATCTAGACATTAACTCGCTACCTCTAAAAATGAATGTACGGCAGTTTTTACACTGAAGGCATATGTGTCAGCCTACGAAAATAGGCTGTTGCTAGCCAAAACAGCAGCACTGAAAAACACTCAAATAAAGTGTTGTAGAGTAAATGGTGTAAAAAAGTTTGTGACGTGCATTTATAAAAACGGTTCTCTTTTTCTAACAAATTCATGCTAAATGATGCACTCAAGTCATAAAAAGTACATGTGTACATGAATTTGTAACTGCTTTTAAAATACAATTTGTATCCACATTAACATACTCCTTGAAAGCTTGTTAATCAGCTGCGGATCAGACATACTCTTAACATACTCCTTGAAAGCTTGTTTATCAGCTGCGGATCAGATCCACAATCGGACAGATACTTGAATGTTGGCTTTGTAAAATTACAATGCTATTAAAGAAATATTAAAAAGACGTTTGACTCTTAATAGGTGATGGAATAATTGTATATATGTTATCATACAAAAACACATTTCGTGCACACCTATTGTCATGTACACACACACGCACACACACCTAAACAGTTCCTTATACTGTATGGTATTACTGTACTGGGAAATTTATAACCACCTTCGTTGTAATCTGAGATCACCGGAAGTACTTGGTGCGCTCTCCATCTTTAGCAAAAGATCATTTTTGACTCAGAATCTTGCCTTTTCTCCAGTCTCTTTTTATTGATAACTCTGATAATAGGCAATCTGGTCTCATTGCAATTGAGAGCAGTGTACTGCACCTTAATTTATAGAGGCGTCTAATGTGGGTAATCTGAAAGTGCTGTGGTTTTAGTTGGTATGCAGTTACTATTTTCGTGTATTGTCACTTTTGTCGTATTGGTCATATAATTTGTCAACTTTTGTCATTTGAATTTATTTATCACCTTTGTCATGTAGGGTCCTGTATTTCAAGTTGTGACTGGTTTGTTCCATGATGAATAAGTTGCCATGCAGTTGCTAAATTTCTTCTGTTTGCTTTATGATGTCATATAAGATTAATGTCTGACGGTATTTAGAATCTCAGTGAAACGTTGTCCAAACATCAAGTTAAGCTGTCACGATAGGATGTGCTCCTAGTTTCTAGTATAGTCTCTTGGGTCTACTTCCCGGGTTAGTTTTTGAGTTCAGTTTGATGAGTCTTGTTTCACATGGTTGCTGTAGTTATGTTGGAATGTTGTGTATAAAGACTTACTATTTTTTCATTTCCTGTCCATGTCCTGTGTGCTTCTGGGTACATATCCAGTCCCTCACGTGAGAGAAAGCCTTTTATGAAAAATGTCACAAAAATATATATATTGTATCATTGTTTCTGTGTCAAGATTGAGCAAAAGTGGCCAAAACATTAAAACACAAGTGTATTCTTTGAAACCAAAATGTCATTCATGGTTCATAAATAAATGGTATACAGTAAATAAATGAAAGTCAGCATTTTTATTGCAACTGTTCCATAATAGTTTTGGATGTTGTGCCCAAACGTATTACTACATTTTTTTTCTCTCTTCCAGAGCATGCAGTGGGTAGTCTCCAATCAAAATGACACTCATAATTAAAGTCAATACATTTTACGCTTTTGGAAAAATTGCAATAACTCAACATATCAGGATATGCCAGTGAAAGTGAATGCTAATGAAACATGACACTAAAGTGACCAAAACAATATGGAAAATTGCAGAATCTAATGAGATTACAACAAACAGTCTTGACAAAAATAATAATGCTCAGTTTTGTTTTGTTTTTTATGTTTTGACATAAGTATTTGTGGCTTGTCCGTCCAAGCAGGGAACGATGAAAGAACTGAAGTACTGTATACGCTACAGTTCCACTCCCTGCAGCCTGCCACCAAAATAACTAACTAAATTGTTTAATAAAATGGAGCCTGAGGACCAGGACTAGCTAACCAGCTGAGCTAACGGCTTCTACCCACAGGCCATCAGGATTCTGAATGAATCCCCCATGCACTATTTTGCCCCATCATCAGTCACTTTATTGCATGCACACATGCAACTTACAACTCCTGCACACTGCACATTGCAGAAATGCATCTAACTACATAATATTTTGCATCCTCATCCTCATATGTATGTAGTTTATTCCACTCTATCTACCTCATAATATATTCATATTGTGAATCTTATTCTTTTCATCGCCTACTATGATCTACTTTATTATTCGCTCTAGTGGGTGGAATGTAAGTTTGCTTGGTGAAGTGAAGTTAAGGCAGAGTTTTTGATACAGCTCTTGTAGCTTGAGTGTTTATAAAATGGCCGTCAGCTGATGTACTGTACATAGGTTTATTCCTCATTTTAAACTCTTAGTGTTAAAAAGTAAAGTTGAGGTTGTTAGGGCTGGTTTTTCTTTCCCAATTTACTTTTTGGCAGTGTAAAGTCAAAGTAAAGAAAAAAAGACTTGGCAATGTTTTGCATGCAGATCCACATGATCTGTCATCTCTGTTTCAATCTTCAGCCGTGATGATGTTTCTGCTGGCTTAAAAAGTTTCACCATAAAACTGTGAAAGTTTTTAATAGTTTGTGGGTCATTGAGTGTATGAAATAAATTGCAAATACCCTGTTTTTTTTTTGGGTCAAATCATCCTTTTCCTAATTCTTCTAATCTACATTACCTATCAAGCTCATGATCTATTTGTTCCCCATCGTTGCTTCCTTGCGTCATCATATCATTTCTCTCTTCACAGCAAAATGTGATGAGGCTCTGGCCTCCCCTTTGCCGCACACAGCCTTCTCCAGCTCATCTGTCTTCTCAAATGGATATGCACCAGGATATGCCAAGCTCAACAGGCGAGGAGGTAATGCTGACACATATGAATACACACACACACACACACACACACACACACACACACACACACACAGTCACTGAAACTTGCAGTACACTCATTAGAGTTGTTGTTGGTTTTTTTAATACAACTCCTCTAAACTCTCACATAGCCACACTCTCACATAGTTTCTTTTCCTCACAGATATTGTGATATGACCTTGAAGGTTCAAGATTTAAGCTTTAAGCTTAATTCTGAAAAAAAAAAAGAAAAACGAGGAAGTGACTAGATCCACCTCTGATAACAATTGAATCAATATTTGTTTCATTATATTTGACATTTAAATGAAAATAAATGAAACACTGAATGATGCATTAGGTAACAAGAGGTACATTTGGAGTTTGTATTCTTTGTTTGATGCAAAGTCCTGAGTAGTTGATAGGTGTGTGGGTCCCTTGCACCCTCAGTACAGTACTGTATCTCTCATAGCTTCTATTATTATATGTCACTGGCATACATCAAAGAATAAAATTACATTACCTGCAGTAAATCGCTGACTTAATCTGCCAGTTCGCAGAGGAACATTTAACTCACTGCCATTGACGACAAATCAATTTTTACTGGGTTGGCAGGGAATGAGTTAAAATTAGAATTAATTGAAATAAAGCATAGCACACTCTCAAACTCACCATGTAAATATTTGATTGCCGTCTCTCCTCCCTCCACTTTCAAACTGAAACCTTATAATGCAGCTCAGTCAGGCGATAAACAAAGGGTAACATTTTTGCACAATGACTAATTGGCTGGACTTGTACTCTTTCTTTATTTAGCAGAGCAACACTCGTCCTGATTTGAATATAGCAAACTATGACACAAGAACTTAAATTAAGTGTGTCATGACAAGTGACTGAGGTGTGAATCTCAGAATGCCCTTTTTATAGATAGGATTTGAGAGGGAGAAGGTAGACTTCTTTGAAAACATTTTTTTTATATTAATCTTATTACTGTATTGTCTCATTTGATAGAACTACCTTGTTAGTTTTTGTACTTTATTGATATAAATCCACCTCCCGCCCAAGTCACTGTGACACAATTTCGACTGCTCTTTCGGGGTGAACACAACAAGCAATCTAATTTAAGACCAAGCAGTCGATCATTGTACTTTTACTAGCTCTGATTGGCTAGTTTTGTGGCACATTCATAACGTGTGTGCCAAACTGAGCATGCAGGGCTGACACAACTTGAGCAAGTGGAGAGCTAGATGTTCAGCTATGGCGTTATATTTGTGCCACAATTGCGAGCGCGCAAAAAAACATTTTGAGCGCAGGAATAAAACTGAGCGAGCGAAAACAGATTTTGAGCGCAGGAAAAAAACTATTGAGCGCGTAATAATAAGAGTTTGAGCGAGCGCAGATTCAATATAGAGCTAATTCGACAATGTGCATCCGTTTTTGAGTGTTTGCACAGAACATGATAAAAAACACACTTAATGAGCATGAGGAGATGACGAGGAGGAAAACATTGAAATAGGAGGAGCTATTTGGCGTGTCAGATGGTGATGATGATTTTTAGACGTATTCATATGCAGTCTTGTTGCGCACCCCCGTAACTGCAACATTATGATACTCGATATGAGATGTAGAAATGCCTCAAAGTACTGTAATTTCGTCATTTTAATAACACACTCCATATGTTTTATTTGGACAGCTATGCTCTACGTAACCTCTAAAGTCAAGGGTAAACTCATCATAGCATTTATGTAAAATTCAACCAAATTGCAGGGGGGGTCGACATGAGTGAGGTCGACATGTACTTGGAGAAATAAGGTATGTATAAGGTATGTATTTGAGAGCCACAATATGAACTATGAAGATAAAAAAAAAAAAAAAAACGTAATAAATCTAAGGCAAGTCTGTATGTCTTTTATTCAGTGAGATCATGTGTTTCACTGAGCAGGATCATTCCATTGATGTCTCTCATTTCTGCAAGAATGTCTTATATTTTAACTCTTTCATATTTACATAGATCGAACAAGTCATTCAGGAATGAGAAATGAAAGTCCCCAAATATCTCGAAAATCACAAACATACCTCTACATACATAATGGTGAGGAGTCCTTGAGAGCAGCTACTGCCAAGGGAGTCACAAAATCAATGTGACATGCTGGTCTTATTAGGCTGAGCTTGAGAAGTCTGCCGGCTATTAAGTCACGCCATACACTTACGTGTTAGAGTGGATGTGTGGATCCGTGTTTATCCATTTTCACCAGTCACAAAACTCAGTGGGGGTTGGAGGATATGACTGTGAGAGTGAGATAGCACCATGGTTTTAGTTTGCTCATGTGTAAAAGTAGAAACATCAACAGAAATAGTTTATTGATTTGAAAGAATGAAATAGAATAAAACCAATAGATGTGTCCTCTTACGTATAAAACAGTGTGGAAACATCTACAGATTGCCAGTCTCCCAAAGGCTGTGGGATGAAATCAACACTTAAATCGACTGCACCCTGGTTGTCAGCAGAACAACCGTAAATGACCGCAAAACAATTTTGTTTCATTTATAAAATTCCACAGTTGCTACTTAATTCCAACTTATGCTCGACTCTCCCAGACAGAGTTTCCTATCGCATGCCAGAAACTTTTTCAGAAACAAATTAATGAGCTTCACAATGGTAGTCCCATAATCTGCCCCACTCCACACAAAGTGTGCTGCCAATCGAAGACAGATGCCTGGTGGACACAGGTTAAAATAGAAGTGGAGTGAGAGTAGGGAAGCAAATGAGAGGTGAGGGAATGAGGGGGTGTGGAAATTTGTAGAAGGGACACAGAGGAAATGAAGAGGAGGAGGAATGACTGGGACATGCACTTTGCCGGTGAATTGGATTGTCTCGGGTTGCTGTAGAAAGGTATGTAAATGATCACAAAAATAAAGCAATGCCAAGTATTATTTAGCCATAGAAACTACTCAAGTGTATTCCTATCTTATATATTTTCAAATGAATAAAAAGGCCAACCATGATTTTATCATGGCTAGTCCTTTATATCCAATTCCCTTGCAACTGTCTCTTTCCTTGATGCTGCCCCTAATCTGATCACTTCTGTTTCACCCATTTTCCAATTCTAAAGTTTAATTTTCAATTTTACACACGGTTTTCTTTTTGATGTACGTAAAATAAATAAATACATAAATACATATATATATATATATATATATATATATATACATATATATATATATATATATATACATATATATATATATATATATATATATATATATAAATTATTACTAAATTATTGCTTTGTCAATAAAACATAATTAATTGTTTTTCATTGAAGTTTTTCAAATCTGATTTTTTTTTGATTAATCAAAATAATTTGTTAAAAATGTGAATATTAATTGATTATCAAAATAGCATTAGTTGCAGCGCTAGTTTAATTGATTGAAACGAGAGACTTAATGGCCGTCTACCTGTCCTATCACTTTTTGGCAATTATCCTTTGTTGTCTTCTGTGTGTGTGCTTTTTTCTGGTCTTGTTTGTTATCTTGTAAAGTTGTTTGATGTGTTGAGTCTTTTAATTAAATTACTCCGTCTCCATGTGCTCGATGGCAGAAAGATGAAGCACTGGCAGGGGGCAAACCAGCTGTTGACTCTCTGCTACATTTCTCAATTCATTGCCATGATGACTCCATGTTAATGTTTCAATATGGAGAACTTGGAAAAACACAGACACAAAATAGATGAAAACTACGGAGCCCCTAAAGGGACATGGAGAAAAAAAAATATTGCGAGATCTCGCAATACTTTGTGAGCCCTCGCAATACTATTGCGGGATCCCGTAATAATTATTGCGAGATCTCGCAATACTTATTGCGAGAGCTCACACTCCTAGTTCCTACATCAGTGAACCGGAAGATAAACAAACACAATAATGGAGCACCTTCAGCCGACACATCATCCGTGGGAGAAGTTTATTGTTTTTTATTTTTGTATTGGCCTAACATATAAAGATATCAAATCTGTCCTTGCACGTAGACATGGCTTTGACGTAAGTGAGAAACATCTGAAAAGAATATTTAGGGCGAGGGGGCTTTCTCGCCGTGATGCCTACTTAAGTAAGACAGTGCAAGATTCGCACTTTCGCGGTCAAAAGCTCTTACGTTGTCTGACCACCAACGACATTTGTAAAAATACATTTGTAAAATATTTGACATTTGTAAAATATTTAAACCGCCTTTTTTGCTGAAAAGATACCACTGATCCCCATGCGCACTAGGGACTGTCTGCAAATTACTATATGAAGGGTTAAAAATATATATATTCATATAAATAAATAAAAATAGAAACACACCAACATCACTTTCAGCTAAAAAGCTTAAAACGTGGCCAAAAATAAATTGTTATGTCACTGATGTGTGCAGTGACTTTGGGAGTCTTTATACTAACCATATTGGAGATATTGATTAATATTGAGTTTATTAATAATTATTAAGAATAGAATGTGCCCAAAGATAAACACAAGCTTTTACATCCAAAAGGGCTGTTGTAATATAATCACGGAGAGCTCTTGATTTCATTGATTTAATAGTTCACACATTATGGCGTTTTTTTTTTTTTTACCCTTCATCTAGCAATTTGCAGACGGTCCCAGTACACTCGCCGAACCTCTGCTGCGCATAGGGATCAATGGTGCCTTTCAGCGAAAAAGACTTTTTAAATATTTTACAAATGTCTTTTCTTACATTGTAGCAAGTAGTCTGTGTTGTTCAGGAGGGATAGAGCCATCGTTGGTGGTCAAACAAGGTATTGATCGCGAAAGTGTGAATCTGGCTCTGTCTTGCCAACTTTACTTAAGTAGCCATCATGACGAGAAAGCCCCCTCGTCCTAAATATTCTTTTCAGATGTTTCTCACTTATGTCAAAGCCATGTCTACGTGCAAGAATGCCCCATCGCTGTGTTTGTTTAACTTCCGGTTCACAGATGTAGGAACTAGGAATGGGAGCTTTCGCAATAAGTATTGCGAGATCTCGCAATACTTTGGTTATAAAGGATACATAATTTAGCATGCAATGATTGATGAGTAACTCATCAAAGTAAAAACTGAAAAAATAGTGCGAAGGCCACTGAAAGTGTTAAAATGTCATTTGATTTTCCCACTATAATTCCTACAAATTACATTGTATCAATTTGAACCAAATAAATTATTCAGCAACAGTTTAAGTTCAGCAATACTTAGCTTTGACTACATGAACCCCGTGGTTTGGCATGAATCCAAACCCAACTCACTATTACAGTGGTAGTAGAAGAACACAGTAAGGAATGGAGCAAAGGATGTAAGGTAGACATTTGTATGCCAAAGGAATTTTTTTTTTTTTCTCATATTATAAACAAAAACAGAATAGCTGCATAATATCTTTATGACAGCCTCTGGAATTGCAAAATATTTACGTAGTCTCCTGGCATATATATGATCATGTCATTTTATTTCTCACTATGACAGACTGCTGTAGGAGTTTAACCGACCACCAGTGACGAAGATCTTTTTTTTTCTGCCCATTGCATAGTTGTCTTTAATTTAAATTCCCTGTGAATAGTTGGAATTGAGTTCTTTCTTGGTGAGATTTTACTACACCCCAACATATGGTAACACAAACTGTGTTCACACCTAAACTTGCCCGATTTGATTCACTCCAAATGCCCTTCTTGCTCATTCTTCTCTGCCGGAAGCTTTTTCCAGTCTGTGATTTGTTGTTTTAGGTTTACGCTGGTCATTTATCTCTCAGAAGAAACAACAGAGAAGGGAGTCAGCTTGACAGCCTAACAAGTGATGAACAAAGGCAAGAAAAGCCGGTGGTGAAACACGCTGCGGCATTGGAATACTGTTTGATTCCAGTTGAAAGGAAGCAAAGGGAGCTTTCATAGCCTTCCTTGAGGTCGGCTCTAATGACACAGCTGAGGGTTTTTCCAATGCTGTGAGTTTTGACATTATAACATATGATAAGTCTTCCCTCTATTGCTTTTAAGTTTTGGAAAGGACCATCACTTTTATGAATGATGCCATAGAATTTCACTTTAATTCTTCAACATACCATATCCTCTTGTATTTTCATTATTTAGGCCAGAAATTAAGGCATTGTCAACACACAGCCAGGGTTCTTAACACACTGTAACTGTTTGCCCTATCATCTATTAGTGCCCTGGGGGGTTTTCAGCTATAAAAAAAACAAAATAAAAATCTAAGACCAAAGTGGAGATTAGCCACACTCTCCAGATCCGTGTTTGCGTATAGCAATCCTAAACCGGATTTTTTACGCCATCATTTAGTGACAAACATGCAATCTGTGGATAATAATACTCGTCTATATCAACATAACTTTTTATGACAAAGAGGAAGCCCTGCATCAAAGCAAACAAACCAAAAATAAAGGAACACAATACAGTGAAGCCAAATAATTGGCATAGAGACAAATGGCTCTTTGTTCTTTGCACACACATTATGAATGTGTCACACAACTAGCCAATCAGAGCTAGTAAAAGCACATTGATTGACAGCTTGGGCTCCAATTAGATTGCTTGTTGATCGTATCAACACGGACTTGGGCGGAAGAAGGTGGACTTCTTTGGAAAAAAATGTATGGGCATAAAGTTTAATATTATTCTCATGACTGTACTGTCTCATTTGATGGGACTACTTTGTTAACTAGTTAACAAGGTAACACACTAGTTAACTAGTAAGTAACTAGTTTTTGTACTTTATTGATATAAACCCACCTTCTCCCGCCCAAGTCGATGTGACGCAATCTTGTTTGTGCTTTCGGGTGAACACAACAAGCAATCTAATTGGAGACCAGGCTGTCAATCAATGGGCTTTTACTAGCTCTGATTGGCTAGTTGTGTGACACATTCATAATGTGTGTGCAAAGAACAAAGAGCCATTTGTCTCTATGCCAATTATTTGGCTTCACTGTATTGTGTTCCTTTATTTTTGGTTTGTTTGCTTTGATGCAGGGCTTCCTCTTTGAGGAAAAATGAATTAGTATAATCACAAACATAAAAAAAACAAAAAACAATACAAAAAAATTCACAAGGGTATGGATCATTTTGAGGACAAGTGTTTAGATTGATGGATGGACGGGCGGGCGGAAGGACGGATGGACGGACGGACAGACAGACAGACAATGTGGTTTATTCTGAGTGTGAAGTGAGTGTACATTAAATATCTTGGTATTCAGGTTGCTTTATTTTGTAATTACTTTATTAGTGTATATCTTACCAACTTGTGTCTTTTAATTTGGTAGGTGTGTGTGTGCGCGTGTGTCTGTTAGAGGTAAGATCGGGCCTAAAAAAATCCAGCCCGACCTGACCCAGGCCCGCGGTATTAAAGTACGACCCGGCCCGAGCCCGACCAATTAACTTGATTTGCAGGCCCAAGCTCGAAGCAAACCCGAGATTTCATATTTTATTTTTGAGGACTCGGGAGGAGGAGGTGATTTATGAACAAATTAAAGGCTTTTGTAACAAAATCTAAGTTTAACAAGACTGTATAAACATTTACATCTTTTATATTTCTGTGTCTGCAGAGGTTACATTAACCACAATTTTCCATCATTGATGAATTTTTTTAAGAGTTGACAGGGAAAATTTTAAGGCCATCCGCCATTGGTGCGCACTTACTTATGCGGAGGAATACTGCAGCCCACTAGACTTTAAATAGAATAGTGCAAATCAAATAAATGGGAAAAGATATATTAAGATTATTAAGAGGGCGGCATTCAGGTGTGCAGAGCATGCTCTGGCTCTGCGGCTCATATAGTAGTTAAATAGCAATTACCTTACAGTGCCTTCTCTGGTTTATCCAAATTATTTATTTTATAATAAGTATTCCTGTTGTGAGATGGCTTACTCTCATATGAATGTTCCTCTGAGCCACCGTAGTGAGCGTCTGGGCTACGGGATGACATCAGACAGAGAGAGTCGTGCGCAGCGGTGTTTATGTTAGCATTTGCTTCTGCTGTACCATTCCAAGAACCAGCAATAAAGCCGATAAGAAGAAAAAGTCAACGAGATAGAAGCCCGGCCCCACCCGACCCAAACGTAATGAATGACATTTTGGGCCCGACCGGTCGGGTATGGCTTGGGTTTGGGCTTAAAATTTTACCTCTAGTGTCTGTTCTAATTGAAAAATTATTTTATGTTCAAATGACTGGCTACCACCAGGGTTTACAGAGAACTAATTGACAAATGGATAGCTTGCATTTCCTATATTTCATTGGATCTGTCCCTCCATATTCCTGGGATTTAAGATCTCACCTTACGTCCCTCTTCTTCATTTCCGACAGCTGAACTCGTTTCTTTGACCTTCTCTGTTCCATCATTCTCATACCCCATTGTCCTCATTCTCTTCTTTTCAGCCCTGAACATCTGTGCATGTGACAGGTGAGAAGATGGTGACAGCAGTCCCCTGACACTCCTTCCCCTTGCTTCAATACTGTGCTCTCTCTTCTATTCTCACTCTGGCTTACTCTGTCATCCCCATCTCTCTTTTAGTCTGTCGACCTCTAGTCACTTCTCTCCATTCTCCCTATGGTGCTCACCTTTGACTGCACCCCTTGGCACTTCTTTATCCAGTCCTGTCTTTCTCTTGCTTATAACAGCATTTGCCCAGCACACTCAACAGATTTCTGATGTGCTTCATTTTGGGGGTTTTTTTGTGCTTTTTATGATTCCCGCACACCCTTTGATTTCCTCTTGCTGACAACTATGCTGCATTCAGATCGACTGCGTGAAGGGTGAAATAAGTGACGCATTTGAATTGCAGTCAATGTAGTTCACCTAACATGATGTGAATGGCGCGCAGTTTTTCACTTGTTTTGCTTATTCGTCCAACTACCATAAAATAATTTTTTGTCACTTGGCGTCACCACAGCCAATCTGCTTTAGGAACATTCAATGCCACACACTGGGCAGGAATCAATGATGGCGGCAGGTTTGCGCACACACTCAGCGTTCAAGACAAAAAGAGCGCCAAGTGAGAGCACTTAGCTGGTTCATAGTATGTTGAAGGAGGAACTTGCGATACCTGGTATATACAGTATTTATTTTCCTATTTTAACAGCTGTTGAACTGTGCCATGATAGTGATAGTGCAGATTTAGCACACACACACGCACACACATACAAAGTATTTCAGGCACTTATGGATAATTGATCAAACCTCCCGGTCATATTGAGCCAAAGGCATCATTTTTGTTCCTGAGAAATGAATTTAACGCAGTGATTTAAAAATAAATATTGAATTTGCATTGATTGCGTTTCTGCTTGTTTGAATAACTTTTATAATGTTTGGGTCAAAGTGATCCAGAGACTTTATTGTTGTTCCTTTTACACAAACACAACAAGAGGGCTAACCAAAGTATTTAGCACACCATTGGCCACTCATTTGAGACTGACACTTTTTTTAAATTTTAATCTGTCAGGCAAGTTTTGCCGCAATGTGAGGGACTCACATCACATAAAAATGATAAATGTGCTATAGGAAAAAAGATTGTGTCCGCCACAATCCTAGAAAAGAAATGAAAAACCACAATGATGCTCCTGCTTTTCCGATCCACATTAAACTACATAATTATGTGAAGCCCTTCCTCCCAAACAAGCTAAATGCCAGTAATAAACACCCAGCAAAAAAAAAAAGCCTCACGAATGAGCTTGGCGAAATGATTTTTTGCAATTGGTCTGAACGCAGCATTAGTTATGGAGAGATGAAGCTCCCTGAGGCATTGAACCGCTTGAACCAAATGGTTGGGGAAAGGGGTCATTACTTGAAGCTTCATGTACACATTAAGACATCTACTCACAAAGTGTATAATTGCAGGCAGTTGTATGACTAGTATGGAGTCTGTTATGGCTCTGGGACTCATTGCAAAATACATTTATTAAGATAAATTCTCAGAATAAATATGGGTATACAGATTTCCAAAGAGTTCATGTGGGAATTATCACACGTGTATGATATAGGTGTGCAATGTTTGAATGTCATGATAGGGTTGCAGGCAGAAAAAAAAATGTGTAAGTGCTTGTGGACCTAGGAAGAGGAAAATTAAGTAAAATATTTGAAATAAAGAATCTGAAATACTATTAGAGTTAGATCCATCTTACTTTGTTAAGAGTGCTCAAACAGAAATGTTCCCATACAAGAAAAAATCTTCTTCTTACTCAGTGTCCCCCCTCACACCATGAGTAAGGGGGGAGGGGCAGTTGTATATTTTAGTTACACACAGTGCCCATTCGAAAAATATTTCCATAACTCTTCTGATGAAACATTGACTTACAACTAGTTGAAATAAACCTTTTTCATGGCCTGAGCTTGTCTGTATGCAACTTTGAGAAGGAAGGTAGGAACCCTGCCCCACAAAAAACTACAAATGTGCTGACTGCTACATGTCATCCATCACTTTTATCTTATGCCATTTGTCACAAATTCAGCAGCCAATTCGAATGTCAATGCAGAATTAATAATATAATGGCCAAAGCTGCAAAATAACCAATAAATATCATGAAAATTCTATCAAAATAGACAAAAAATAAAGAAACTGGACAGTCAAGGATTGAGATTGGCCCTGTTTTCACTCGCTGGCATGAGCTCAAAGATGAGGAGGAATTTCCAACCGACGCTACACTGGGTCTGTTCCTGATAGACCAAATAACTGGCTTTCTGTGCTAAAATACAAATGATAATATGAATGTTAGCTATTGGAAAGTTGCATAGTAGCAAATAGTTTACAGTTCCACACTGACACGATCAAGTGCACAACATACACAAAAGTACAATATTCTTTAGACACAATTACAGTAGATTCATGACCTCATGACTATTCATTCTTCACACTGGGGGAATTTCCATTACTATAGTAATGCATTGCTGCTGCACATAACTATCTCCACATAAACGATGCACACGTGGCTAATTAATATTATATTTTTTTCCCCATCTGTAGCTGCATAAAACATAAAGCTGCTTATGGCCTGCGTCGATGATAATTTTGAGAGCATTGAGCTTGTGTTAGTTGACAGACATCAGGGGTGTCAAACATATGGCCCACATCCTGGCCCGCAAATGTGTTTAAACTATCCAATGAGATAATTTTGTGAAGAACAAAAATTATTGAAAAATGAAAAACTTGAAATGTTTTCTGATTAAAAGTATTGTTAATATTTCATGATTAATAGTGATGTTGTACTTCCTATATTTTAGACAGTATTAAAAATGAAAAATAAAGTTGAAGTTTCTGTTTTAAAGTTATATAAATACATATGGTGATTTTATTGGTCCGACCTGCTTGGGAATAGATTTTCCTTCAAGCGGCCCACAAGCTTAAGTTTGACACTCCTGCTCTGGATGGTGCAAAGGTCCTCAAAAGGTCTACCTTCAGGAGGAAAAACATTTTTCCCGATCATCAAGTTGTGGGCCATATACATACTGTTTATTTACTTTTACATTTGCTAATATCTGTTGTAGGTTTTTTGCTCATGTCTTGTCACTGCAGTTTGAATGATGGACTTAATTTGTCCTTCATATTGCACAATTTTTGGGACTCCAAATATTTCTGTCGGGACTCATCGTTTTTTAGAATTGCGAGTCCCGGGAACCCACTAGTTTTCAGAGGTAAAATGAGCACTGAAAGCTGTTTCCTGGACAATAAAGTGTCTTTGAAGAACCTATAAAGCTGATTGATTCTTAAATATGTTTCACAAATGATCTCATCAGTGTTTGTTCATAAAGTCCAATATTTAAATAATAATCTACAATTCAGGAACTTTTTAAAACATTAAAACAATGACACTTAATTTGAGTGTGTTTCAGAACATTCGACTGTACTGTGCAGAAAGAAAAACATATAGGACATAACAAACTTGCACAGTTACGTTAAAGCTTACAACACGGTCACTTTCATCATAGGAACACACGCTGACAAAAGGACATACATAGAAACAAGGATAAAAAAAATTGCATTCTCTAGAGGTAAAAAATGACAGAGTAACCAGAGAGACAACACTGTGTGATACCACATTATAACAGCATGACATCTCTGCTGTCATCCATGTCTTACAAGACAATAGCTCTGCAATGTGTTACTGTATGCATGTAACAGATAAAAAAGATTGCCACTGAAGTGTCTGCTTCACAGAATGAGTCAATTTTACTGTGATTTTTAGCAACTTTAAGATCAACTCCTCAATATATCACATTCCAACTCCCCTAATGATTATTATGTGACAGCAGCTTACTAAAAGTCATAGTAGTGGTACCAGTGTAGAAAAACATAGGGAAGTCAATTTCATTTTTGTCAAGTGCCTCAGAGTAGTTCTGTTTTTTGCAAAGGATTGTCACGACTGTCGACAACGATTGTCACAGACAAGATGTGAGTAAGATGTGAGTTCCCTCATTTTTAGCGGTAAATGGGGAATACAAAACCCTTGCCAAAAGTGAAATCCGCGAAGTAGGACACCCTTACCCCACGGACATTGTAAGGACATAAATAAAGTGTATAAAATGTGTTTAGTAAAACCTTCCCTACTTTTCTTTCCCATGCCCAAGTGATCTTCTAACTGTAATATGAAGCTTGAACAGTCTCTTTTTGGGCACAAACTTTACATTTAGTTTTCAACACATAGCAGCTGCTCACTAACTCCACTCTTGCCGCAGCAAAGAGCGCTACCCCTCTCCCCGCTTATTCCCACATTGCATTTCAACTGGTCTTAAAGGGCAAGCCACAGTCTGTCTTGTCACTCTGTTCTGTCTGCCCACACCCCACTCTTTCCCCTACATCAGGCATGTCCAAAACCGGTCCTCGAGGGCCACCTATTCTGCATGTTTTTGATGTTTCCATTGTCCGATGCAGCTGATTCAAATGATCAGGTTTGTTGTCAGGCTTCCGCTGAGCTTGCTGATGAGCTGAACATTTGAATCAGGTGTGGTAGGAGGACAAAAACCTCCAAAACATGCCAGATAGGCGGCCCTCGAGGACTGGGTTTGGACATGCCTGCCCTACATGTAGTTCCCCGAGTCTGTCACTGATGTCGAGTAGTTTTTGCCAAAATGCCCTTATATAGTGCCAGATGTAAAAGAGCAGTGGTTTAGTTTTAAGAAAAAGTTTTTTCAGGCGAGTGGTCAGAGACAGGCAGGGGCAAGTTACGACCAGGCAGGTGAGGGTAACCGCTGGAAGGCTTTGCATGTGGGCTCAAGACAATCTGGTAAGTATTGGCAGGGGGTGGCACGATTTTATGCAGTGCAGGAAAATTGGTAGCAGCTGGTGGTTATTTGGGATGATTGATTGTAATGTGGTTGAGCTGGTTTGTGAAAGAGAATGAGTTGGCTGGACTGGCAGGTTGTGACAGTGAAGCATGTAAATGTTAAATTGCTGACTCGTAATATTACATTTTCAAAACAAATGGCTGGATTTGGACTTTTGACATCAGAAGCCACGAGTTACAGTTTTTTTTTTTTTAACTATTGTTCAAGTTGGTGTTAAAAAAAAGGTTGGAAAAAATCCAGTATCTCAACGTTACTACTCAACAATTTGAAAGTTTGGTACAGTGCTAAGCAGTTTGGGGTTAAATAAAAGAGAAAAAAAACACACACACACAAACACACAAAAAAAAGAAAAAAAAAAAAAGAAGACTTAAAACATGCCATCAGTGTCTGATTTATTCAATGTCACACCCTTTCAAATTTCATTTATAATGGTCCACCAAAAAATAATGAACCTAAAGTGTCCTCTTTTGATCATAGAAGAAATCTGTTATCAAAAAGAAAGAACTCAATTGATAACTTGTTAATACTTAGTTTCCACATAAAATAATCAATATAAAGTTTCATATCTGTTCTCAAAAAGTAATAATTACAATTGAATATTTTTCCACAGAAAAATATTCAACTTAAAGTGTCCTCTTTTGGGATCATAGAAGAGATGTGTTCACAAAAATAAATCATTCACTTGACAGGTAACGAGAGGTGGCATATGACAGTTTGGGTCGAACTTGGGGGAGAATCTGAGTTTTTACAATAATGAAATTGAATAACCTACTGAACCTAACAGAGCAGCAGAGGAAAAGGAGTCCACCTCCGTTGAAAGCCAAGCAGAAAAAGTAAATAAATAAATCATATCCCTTTATAATCGGTCGGTCCCTAGTCCTGTACCAAGTAATTTCACTCCATTTTACCCCAGCGGCTACAGTACTGTATTATACCTTCCAACTTCTCAAATTCCTAAGCTTTATTTAATAAAATCATCTAAAACTAAAATGCCATACCGTGCAATAGGCCTTGTTCAATTTCATGTTCATTTTGAGCCAGAATAACTGTAGAATAGTCTTTAGGAAACAATGGTGGGTTAAATTCAATTGCAATTTAAATTTAAATGCAAATTTACAATGCTGTGCATTTTTTTTTTTTTTTAGGTTTGTAACAGAATTTATACACAGCCTTGGTGTAAGAATGTCATCATACACATGAAAATGAATATTAAAAAGGATTTTAACCCTGTTGCTCTTTGTATCAACATCTCAGTTTACATTGCCCCAGCTGCTCAATTAAATTTGACAAGAAATCATTAGAACACCATCTTTCCGGGAGTATCAGATTTGAGATGATTGAAGATTGATATTCCAAACAAAAGGGCATTGGAATATCCCATTATGCTCTTGTCATGTGATTTTATTAATGGAAACTCAGAACGTGCCAAAAAGTTTCCAATAAGGTGAGGCTCAACTTTGAATGAAAAGACATTAAACTACTTCAGTGGCCTCCCATTTATCATCACCACTTATTGAAGACTGAGCAGTCATGGTTTATGACTTTCCACTCTCTTCTATTGTCCTGACTTTTAGCTAGAACTTTTCCAATTTTTGCTTTATGTTTCATGTGATTTCAAGCAACTGTGTTCTACTTGATGTAACCTTTCTCATCACTTTTGAATGGGCTCATTTTGTCTCTTCTTCTCCCGGGTTTCTCATTCTTTCATTTTTGCCTTTCATCCTGTTCACTTTTGCCCTCATCCATCACTTTACCATAACAACGCTCCCCTTTCTTTTCCTCTTCCTTCCCAGCCGTTTGCTGTCTCAGCTCTCACCTCTCCACGATACCAAAGCCATAAAATCTGCTCTTATCCCTCCCTTCTCTGGCTTACCTCATCCATCTCTCTTACTCTTCCATGATTTCAACATCCTCCTTCCTCTCCTCGTCCATGCACCATCTTGTCATTCACTCCAACATTCCTTCCTACGATCTTTCTCAAACCATCACATTGCCTCGTCCAATGTCCACTCTGATCATTTCAGTCACCTCAGTTCATCCTTCGCTGTCACTCCACTCACCAACCAAAATTTCTCACCAGCCACCCATTCCTCATTCCCTCCTCTGTTTTGATAGTGTTTTAGTATCATAGTGTCATCTCAGGGGAATAGCTTTGCAGCAGTGGGTTTTTGAGCTATTGACATTCCACAAATACAGGTCCAGTTTATCTGTCATGGCTGGAGTTGGAGTATAAGAGCTGTGTAATTGGATAAGCTATAGGATTTTTGTCAAAGCGCGGAATTCATCACAAACCAGCCCACAGTATTTTATGATGTGACAGTCTCTCATGCCCCTTGCACAATGCTTATTAGCTACTCCATTCTTTGTCTTCTTTGTGCCTCCCTTTAGCCTAAGTTGACCTTATAAAACCTTTTGACTGCCAGTGTTAAAAAATGGCACACCATTTATCTGTTTAAATCATTTCCAAAACAAAATCCATCACATATAATCATTGTGATGTGGCCACTCCACATGTTCACATGTGCCAAAGTAACGGCCCGCCAACCAGATCCGGCCCGTAAGAAGGTTTACTATGGCTCCCAGGAATATATTTATTTAATACTAGAACCAGCCTGGTTTGTACTGTGGTTTGAAGGTTGCATGTCTTTTACACATACCAATACTACACTTCCCACAATGCAACTGTGGCACACTTGAGTGCGAGCTGGCTGCATTCATCAGAAGAGATTAGCTTAGCTTTCAAAAATGGCAACATCAGAGTTTTTTTTTTCAATTATGTTTTAAAAGCATTTCACTTGAGTGACTAATAGAAAACTGCTGATTCAGTGAACCTTCCTACTTCTCGGTCTAAGATATCACGGTCTTAGTACTTCGTGGGTTTTTCCAGGAAAAATTAAAAATATTTCAAAATAAAAAATAATTTAGAAAATGCGCAAAAATGGAAAAATGAAAAAAATCAAAAAAGTACATTATACAGTACTGTATTTATCAAATAACGAAGTAATATTAGTTAATAACTACGTTAAGAATTTTTCAAGCGTTAGAGTTCGTGACGTTTTTATCTTATTTTGAAATGCATGCTTTTAATTTGTCAGGGCGCGTTGCATTTCCGTTTTTTATGTTACGTTCTCTGTGCGTCATTCGGCTTGTTACGGTGACGTTTTTAATGACAACGTAAACTCATTTTATAGTTTATTATCATTTATGTTGATAACGCACGCTACTGCATATGTTTAGTAAGCGACGAGTGTTTATTCTGTTTATGTGTTCGTTTGTGTAGAGGTTGCACTTTATAGTTTGTAGTTGTTAGTTGTTGCTAACCCGCTAATGTCGGCTAAAAATACAGTAAATTCATAGATTAAAGTTCGGCAAGTGTTTATATGTAAGTTGACTGACTTTAACAATGTTGATTTATTATTCAATAGATACTACATGATACACCATACATGAGTCAAAATAAATGTGAAGTTCAACGTGATGACTTGCGTACTCTTTCACCTGAGTCTTGGTGCAGATAACCAGTCCTGTGAACAAATTCTCAATAAACTAAGTAATACTAGTATTTAATGAATATGCAATAATGTTAATAAGGATAATGTAATGGAAATGGAAATAAAATACGCAAACGATACAAAAAAAAAGATTGTTTATGGTGACTGTGGCTATATTGGGGCGTACATAGAAATCTAGGAACTGATACCCTACTTTGCGGGTTGACCCCCCCCCCCCCCCCCTATTAACCGCGAAGTAGGGGGATCACTGTATTATGTATTTATGTATTTTGTTTTTCTAAGCACTTTGATGCTCTATTTCTGACTAAACTGTAACCTGTACAAATGCTATAAAAAAGTACAGTACACAGTTGTTGAAAGTTAATATATATTGGGTTTTTTTCACACTTACAGCTTCAGTGACTCAACTCGAATAAATACCCCTAAGAAGCACAAGTATGTATTACTGGAATACACAGGGAATTTTCCGGAATGTTTAAACATCAAGAAACCAGCATCAGTAATTAAAACTAATCATTATATGTGATACTGCCAAAACCTAAAATCAATACTAATTTAAAATTATCAACATGGTTGAGCAACAACCACTTTTTTAATTTAACGACTTGAAATTTTCAACATTAAACATGGTTGATGAACATTGCAACACCTCCCTGCAGTGAGCATCCAATCATGTCACATTCAACGTGAGGCTTCAAAATGACTGCCTTATGACTCGATTGGCTATTGCAACTGTCTTTTAACTATATGGGTCCGTTCACATATGTCTGTGCACACTGCACAGAAACCTGGAGCTGTATCTTGCGAATGCCCACACAAATTAGCGGAATTCTAATTGGCTACAAATGCTAACCTAAAATTACAACACTGGAAGGGGCGTAACCAAATAGATATTATATGACAAGAAAACAGAAACATTTTAAATATCTATCTATCTATCTATCTATCTATCTATCTATCTATCTATCTATCTATCTATCTATCTATCTATCTATCTATCTATCTATCTATCTATCTATCTATCTATCTATCTATCTATCTATCTATCTGTCTATCTATCTATCTATCTCTATCTATATATATACTGAATATATCTACTATCTATCTATCTATCTATCTATCTATCTATCTATCTATCTATCTATCTATCTATCTATCTATCTATCTATCTATCTCTCTCTCTATATATATATATATATATATACTGAATATTATCTGTCTATCTATCTATCTATCTATATATATATATATATATATATATATATATATATATATATATATATATATATATATATATATATATATATATATATATATATATATACACAGGTATATAGATATATAGATATAGATAATATATATTTTTTAATGAAATTTACTTTTATTGTAGTTATTATACCATTTTTATAGATAAATCCTTTTATTTATGGTCGGGGGGCACAAAAGTGTTTCTCTTCCCGGGGAGGAGCTTTGTAAAATATACTTAGGGAGCATAGCACTAATGGCACATCTGTGATTATTGTTTTACATGTGACTAAATGCAAATTAGGACTCATCCTGTATTTTGTTCTCCTCTGACCAGAAGGTGACTTATACTCGGTTTTGCATCATTTACTTTGAAGCCTATTTAATCTGCAAGTTGGGAACATACTGTGCAGGAAAGGCAGAAGCGGCAGAGCCTGTTTGTCCCCTCACCTGACATGTGGATAATTTTATAACTTGGAGTTTCATTATTTATTAAATGTAAATGAAGGAGCAAATTAGTTTGTTTGTTTTTTTATTTAAAAAATATCAAACAAAAAAAAGAATTTCATGTATTAAGAGCGGAAGAGGATGTATAAATGAATAAAAATAGTTTGTTCCACCCCCACCCACCTTCCTATGTAAAGTGGCAATTTGAAAGGCAGATCAGCTCAGCACCAAGACCTCAAGACAAGCAGAAAAGCAGCATGACATTGTCATAGTAACATTTTACATTGAGCATGTGCAGTTACAAGGTTATATGTTGTCATTTTGCAAGTGGTCAGTGTCCAGCAGAATGCTGCTGAACCAAAAGGGACACCACCAGTGCGTGGGCAAAGTCATATTTTATTTAGCCCTTTACATGCGGAGCCTTCCGGCTACATCTCAATGTGATGAGTGACAAGGTCTCTTCTTCAGTATTATCTAATTATGCATAGGTGAGGCCTATACATCATGGAGAAGAGCATTAGTATGTAAGACATTTCGGGATGGATTCGTTTCTGATATTAGCATTCATGCCACAGTGACATTTGGAAAATTCTGCCAGTCAGCCTCATACGCACAATAGTGTTGATTCTAATCATGATAAAATAGACAGCAACTACTCAAACCGTGGCAGCTTTGTAAACAGTTCAAAATACAACATACGCTTATTGTTTTAGCTATGTATTTATCGTTCATGTTCCATGATGTATGGCAGTTAAATCTGTTATTATTTTCTATTCAAATCAATTATTTTATTTGAAATTTCAAAACCTATAAAAGTGGCTGGATGTCTTACCCTACACTGTAGGGTACACAGATTTTTATTTTTTTCAAATCTTAGCCATAGATCCTGTAGGGATGGGTTTTGCATGACACGACTTGATCCTCTTAGCATTAACTTGCGCATTTCCTCCTTTAATGGTCTTCCACCATTTTTGCACTTGAACAACGGATCTCCAAATTCCATAACGTGCTGCTAGCTGGGCATGTTCCTGTAGGGCAAACTCTGTCTTCAAGGGCCAGTTTCTTGCATGTTTTGCAGGTTTCTTTACAATGACAAGCCTTATTCAACTGATCGGGCTTCTGCTGAGCTGATCATTTGAATCAGGTGTGTTGAGTAAAGAAAGCTCAAAAACATGCGTAATACTGGCTCTCAAGGACTGCCGTGTTTGTAGGATTTTAATTAAATGAATAATAAGTACTTTAAAACAGGGCGTTTATATCTACACTAAGAGGATAAAAATGAATTAAACCAAGAAGTTAACAAAAAGTCCCCCCCAACAAAAAGAGGTACTAATTGCCGTGGACTTCAAATTCCACAGCACTATTCTACTGTATAGGAAGGAACACCCTATTCTGTATGAAGAAAAAAAATGGCACTGCACACCACCATGAAAACCTCATCAACCATGAAATATGGTAGACTGGGCATTTTGGTTTGTGAATGCCTGGTTGCGTTGCTGTCACTGAATCTTTAAAGATTCTTAGAGATTTTATTGTCACATGTATAGTACTATACCACATAGCGAAATTTTATTCTGTTCGCTTCAAAAGCAGACTACATTCCATAAGTGAGCAAATAATAATCAAATATTCGGGAAAATAGTCCTGAGGTTGCAGTGGCTGAAGTCCCCCTCTGTGATGGACACAGCGTCCGGCTGCTTTCTAATGTTTGCTAATTTCCGATCTCCTCGGCCCCTTCGTAACACGGTGGAGAGGTTTGCATGTTCAAGTGATCCTAGGAGCTAAGTTGTCAGAGGCTTTATGCCCCTGGTAGGGTCACCCATGACAAACAGGTCTTAGGTGAGGTTCCAGACTAAACACGGCTCATAGACCCCTTTTTGATGAATACAATAATTGGATCTAGTTTTCCCTTCCCCGGACACGGGTCATCAGGGGCCACCTCTGGAGCCAAGCCCGGAGGTGGGGCTCGTTGGTGCGAGCCTGGTGGCCGGACCTGCACCCATTGGGCCTGGCCAGGCTCAGCCCGAAAGGATGACGTGGGTCCCCCTTCCCATGGGCTCACCACATGTGAGAGGGGCCATGAGGGTTAGGTGCGAAGTGAGCTAAGCGGTGGCCAAAGGCGGGAACCTTGGCGTACCGATCCCCTGCTTCAGAAGCGAGCTCATGGGACATAGAATCTCACCTCTCTGGCAGGAAGGAGCCTGAGCTGATGTGCAAGCCAAGAAGTAGATAAAGTCGGACAGTGGGGTTTACCCCAGTGGACGAGAGGGTACCCTCCCTCCCTCCGCCTTCATGGCCTCCCTCCGCCTTCAGACCTGTTTGGCCTGTTAGACCCCAAAGGCAGCTGACAGGTACAGGCTGGCCAAGCAGATGCGGCTTCGGTGGTCACCAAGGCAAAAACTCGAGTGTGGGAGGAATTCAGTGAGGCCATGGAAAACGACTTCCGTGAACATCGGTGACAGTGCCCCTGGATTGGAAGACTGTGGTGGTGGTCTCCCTTTTTAAGAAGGAGGCCCGAAGAGTGTGTTCCAACTACAGAGTAATCACACTCCTCAGTCTCCCCTGTAAGGTCTATTCAGGGTTCCTGGAGAGGAGGGTCCGTCAGGAAGTCGAATTTTAGATTCAGGAGGAGCAGTGTCGTTTCTGTCCCGGCCATGGAACAATTGACCAGCTCTACACCCTCGGCATGATTCTCTAGGGTGCATGGGAGATCGCCCAACCAGTCTACATGTGCTTTGTGGACTTGGAGAAGGCGTTCGACCATGTCTCTCGGGGATCGCTCTGGGGGGGTACTTCGGGAGTATGAAGTAGCGGACATCCTGATATGTGCTGTTCGGTCCCTGTACGACCGATTTCAGAGTTTGGTCCACATTTTTGTTAGTAAGTCGAATTCCTTTCCGGTGAGTGTTGGCTTCTTCAGCCTTGACCTCCAACAATCACTTCATTTTGCAGCCAAGTGTGCAGCAGCTGGGATGAAAATAAGCCTCTCTAAATATGAAAACCATGGTTCTCAATCGGAACAGTGTGGAATGCCTTCTCCGGGTCAGGGATGAGGTCCTGCCCCAAGTGGAGGAGTTTAAGTATCTCTGGGTCCTGTTCAAGAGCGAGGGTAGGATGGAACGGGAGATCGACAGGCGGATTGGTGAAGCGTCTGCTGTAATGCAAACTCTGCTACGGTCTTTCTTAGTGAAGAAAGAGCTGAGCCAAAAGGCAAAGCTCCCTATTTACCGGTCGATCTACATTCCTGGCCTCACCTATGGTCACGATTGTGGGTTGTGACTGAAAGAACAAGATCCCGGATACAAATGGCCGAAATGAGTTTTCCTCCACAGGGTGTCCAGGCTCTCCCTTAGAGATAGGGTGAGAAGCTCGGTGATTCGGGAGGGGCTCATCCTCGAGCCGCTGCTCCTCCGCATTGAGAGGAGCCAGTTGAGGTGGTTCAGGCATCTGGTTAGGATGCCCCCCTTACACCTCCTGTTGATGTGTTTCCGGCACGTCCCACAGGAAGGAGGCGCCGGGGACAACGCTGGAGGGACTATGTCTATCAGCTGGCCTGGGAGCGCCTGGGGATTTTTCCATAGGAGCTAGATGAAGTGGCCAGGGAGAAGGAAGTCTGGGCTTCCTTGCTCAAGCTGCTGCCCCCGCGACCTGATCCCGGAACACAGATGGATGGATGTACGGTCTCCTTGGCAAACAGTATGTGCCTCCAGGTCGACCACCGAGTCCAGTGCAACCCCATTTCCAGTGAAAGTGAAAACACATCACTCTCACAACTAATGCTATTCCGGGTTCTCAGCTCATTTATTCCATTCCATTACGGCATCCAGCAACCCCAGCCTTCAGCCAGGTTTATCAAGAAGTTTTTCGAGGACCTCGACCATGTACTTTTCAACTGAAGCTTACAAGAAGATGGGTTATCCAACAGGACAACAACCCACATGTCAGAAGTACATCAAAAACTGAACATCTTCAACAGAAAAAAATCCTCTGCAGTGGCTCGTTTAAATGCTGGACTTCAAGAGGAATCGTACAAAATTCCATTAAGCCATTGTTCAAGTCTAATCTTCAAGAATAGAGAATGCTTGTTTGAAGTTATTTCTGCCAAACAAATTTCCAAGCAATTATTAAATACAAACATTTGTAGCCACTATGCTCTGCGAAATGTTTATGCCATGTTCAATAAAAACATAGACTTTTTTTTTCTTGAGTCATTGGGGTTTAAACATGTTTTTCTATTGTTGTGACTTAGATGGAGAAAATCTATTGTTTTATTTTATTCAGAAATGAAAGTAATTGGTCTTTCTCACCACTGTAAATTAGAGGGATCAACAAAATGAAACTAACTGTAAATGTCATTCTTCAGGTGCTGGTGGATGGTCTCCACTCGATAGCGATCACTACCAGTGGTTGCAAGTGGACCTGGGCTCAAGAAAGCAATTCAGTGCCATTGCCACACAAGGTCGATACAGCAGCTCTGACTGGACAACGCGGTACCGTCTGCTCTATAGTGACACGGGAAGGAACTGGAAACCTTATCATCAGGATGGCAACATTTGGGTTAGTGCTGCATTGTTTATGTCTGCCTTTCTGATCCAGTGTGTGTCATTGTCCAAGTGTTGTGTGTGGCAGATACGGTGGGATTCTTGCCAGTACGGCTTTGGGCATGTTGGCATCGAGCCATGACTTGGTTTGAATCCCAAATGTCTCTTTTTTGTCCCATTTTGTACAGAAGAACACAGATTTTTGTTGTTGTTTTTTTTTTTTTATTTTGTTTGATCTTCTATGTACCTTTACTCCAAATTAACCATTCTCCAGCATTATAAAAGCAATTTACACTTGAGGCATACATCTGGCAATGGGGTATCATTAGCTCAGTGCCTCTCAATTATATCCCCCCCAGGAAAGAGAACTAAATTATTATTAAAATTAAGTTGTTAATTCTTTTTACAGCATTTATACAGTTACATTTTAATGTAAAACACACACAAAAAAATAATAACCAAGTGCATGAAAGTGCCTAAAACCAACAAAAAAAAAGATGAAGATTTTCATTTTATTGCAATTATACCTCACGTGACATTAACAAAGCCTTTTGCCTGGGGTCATCCACGTCCCTCTGGCATCACCTAGCGCCCCCCAGGGGGGCAAACCCCACTATTTGAGAAGCCATGCATTAGCTAATGGCCTATTGTGTTCAACATTAGATCTTGTCAAGTGGTACAGAAAACATAAGAGCCTCCAAAGAGCTAAAAAAAATAAAATAAAATAAAATAAAATAGAAAATTAAATGTTTTCAGTTCAACATCTTTAAACCTAGACAGACATAGTTTATCTAAATGTGTAAAATAACGTCAGAACTCTCTAATTATGGAAATGATTGTATCAGAAGAGACCCCTGATTCATTATAATTTATGGTATTACAGTCAAGTATACTGTTTTCATGCTATTACCTCAGAAAAAAAAGTTCTGAAAACAGATGCAACAGGTGCATCAAGGTGATATCAAGGAATGTCTGTCTGAATTTCACATGAGAAGGAAAGGGGTGTCACTTGATAGGCAACTACTCTAAAGCATTTCAGCGGGTCGGGAAAAGGGCATCAATGCGCTTCCACCTTCCCCCCCCCCCAAAAAAAAAAAAGACAGACCATATCAGGCAAACATCACCTCACACATCAATGGTGTGTTGCAAAGGGACAAATTCAAAATAAACACAAAATAATACATAATAAGCTTAAGCTTTACCTGTTTCTTTTGTGTGTTTACAGTTGAACAAGGTTGGTCATATTGACATTGAGTTATTATGCTATTGAGAATTTAGAGTTCTTATTTGAGTTATTATTGTTATTACTTTGAGTATTACTATATTGTGATTGAAAAAGTTTTAAAATGTCATTTATTGAGGGTGTGCCTTATAATCCGGTGCGCCTTATAGTGCGTAAAATATGGTACATACTCAGACAAAAAAAATATATTAAAATGTTATTAACTGCTAATGTCTAAATAATGTGTCTTTCCCATCAATTAGTAAAGGCTGGCATAGATCAACCCGGTATTATAACAATTACAACAACAACAACAAAAAATAAAATATTTTTAAAAATTGCCCAGTTTAAACCGGCTTCTGACCTTACAATCAGTTCCTGAAGTCAAGTTGCTGCTGCAGGGCAATGACCCAAAATGTGTTTTATTTGCAGTTTCACCCGGTTTTCATTTTGCTGCTTCCTTAACAAGTATCAATAAAATGAAGAAACACCAGGTCGCATGAGAACACAGTGTATGTTTAAAAGGTAATCATTCTCTAAAATTGCAAAAACATGGAGCGATTACTAAAATGGCATGGCTGTGAATATTTCTCCTTATTTTATGAGTATGCAAAGCCAATAATTATGTTCAATAGGTGAGAAAGTGTCAGTAATGTTTGTTTTGTTTTTTATTTTAATGTCGGCTCTAATCTCAGCTTGTGGCCCTTCAGGTCTATTCAAGATGGAAAATGTAGACGTTTATGACTAAAAGTAATTCAAGCTGTTGTTTATGTGTTCTGCATCATAACTATTAGCTGTGATTTTATATTTCAAAGTGTTTGCGTTTTGCTATTAACCCTGATTCATTGCCCCTGTGATTCCTGCAAATAGTCCAAAACAGATTAATCTCCTTGTTGTTTGGGGAAAATGCTGCTTGCTTTTTTTATGTATGACATTGCACATTATATATGTATGCATTGCTTTTCTCATTCATATTCTTATATGTAACACAAGGACATTCAGTGAGGCCCTATTGGTCAAAGTCAATCTTTCCATGCGTGTGAGATTATGAATGTATATACAGTATATATATATATATATATATATATATATATATATATATATATATATATATATATATATATATATATAGATAGATAGATAGATAGATAGATAGATAGATAGATAGATAGATAGATAGATAGATAGATAGATAGATAGTCTGTCTTTATTTAACCTAGCATGCAGGAGGAAGCCAGAATATCCAGAGAACACGCCAACTCAATTTCAATCCCCAACCTGGGGAACTGTGAGACAGCCACTTGGCCGTCATACTGCTCACCACTATTTACTCAGCCAATATTTGGGTCACCCACTTAACTTAACGTACAGTGTTTGGCTTAAAAGTGAGGTGGAAATAATTATCATGCTTCTTGTGTCTCCAATCGCTGCCAATCAGAAGTGTGCCTGATAAGAAAGCATAAGTCCCAAGGAATTAATGTCCTTTCCAACAACAGAGAATGTCAATGTATTGGCTCAGCGATTCTCTGAGGAAGATCACTGATAAACAGCTCATAATTGGTTTTGTGAAACTGAAGATTCATAATGACATTGACGAATGAGTATGGTAATTCAAACACCATTTGCAACATAGAATAGGTTGTCAAGGCTTTATAGCCAAAATGGATGTTATTCAACAATTACCGTAATTCCCCAAATATAAGATGCACTTTTTTACCCCCAAAAACGAAGGCCAAAAGTATGGGTGCATCTTATAAGCGGCAACTTAAAAATTAGATCTTTTTTTTCATTTGACGTCATTCAAGGAAGATTGGTCTGTCTGCCACATAAACTGAGTTTTGATTCACAAAGGTGCATTTTTATATCGGCTATATTCGCACTCACAATAATTACCGTAACTCAGTGTTTCTCAAATAGTGGGTCAGGCCCCCCTTGGGGGGACGCATCGATGACCCCAGGAAAAAGGATTTGTTTTTGCCATGTGAAGCGCGATTGTGATACACTAAGGATTGACATGCTGCTCAACTTCAGGTATTTATGGTAAAATGAATTCAAACTGCATCGTGAGGAAAAGGAAAAACAACTGCTTTGAGCGCAACATAATGCTGCTTTCATACCAAACAAGAAGGAGGCGAAAAAGCGGACACTTCTGTATTGTAGTCAATGTAGTGCGCGCCATGGCGTGATGGAGCCTTGCGAGCAATGTGAAATCGATCGTGGCAAAAGACAACTTTAATTTCGCTCCATCGCCCAAAGTTAAAAAAAATGTAACTTTGGTTGTTCGTCCCGTCGCGACAGCCAATCAGCTTTAAAAATGTTTAACGTCACATGGGGGCAGGTATGAATCATGGCAGCCGGTTTGCGCTCAAAGTTTTGCGCTCAAAGTTATCCAATACGGCCAGCTGAGCATTCAATACAAAACGGAGCCAGCAAGAGCACTCGCCTGGCTTCAAGAATGGCAAAGAGGGAACTTTGGATAACTGGTATGTGCAGCTTACTTCCTTTTATTGAACTGTAGCTACTTTGCCAAGATAGCGCACCAACAAACCGACCCTTGTGAGGATAAGCAGTTATAGATAATGGATGGATATGGACATACCTTTTCAGCTGTGATGAAGTTGATATTTGATACATTTTCTTATTTGATAAAATGTTGATGTTGTCATCTAAGAGGAAAACAGAAACAGCTAGTTTGTTTACACATGCATGCAAGAAAAGTCTGTAAATGTGCTAAGATGTGCTAAGATGAACACATTAACGTGTTGTTCATTTTTGTTGTTTTCAAATCTATATGCCAACATTATTTCATGCTATTCTAAAAGACACAGGCAACATGAATTATAATTTAGTCATGTCAGCTAAATATTTAGAACATGGAGTTTGTTACATTGAGAAATTATGAATCATTTTTGGAAATGTAAAATTCATATCTTTGAAAATTGTTATTTTGCAACAATTGCACAGTATATCAATTCCAGCAACAAATTGTCAGTCAATAAGTACAACCACACTTTTACATACAAATTGAATGTGGTGAATCATTGCAGGCTTTATCAGTTAAATATTTGTGATTACTGTAAGTTATTTACCTATTTTTCCTCAGTCGGGTGACGATCACCTAAGTATGAAAAAGGGACTCATCAGGGCATTTAAAAATAACAAATGATGCATACTAAACATTTCTACATCTTAATCTCCTCCTCCTAGTTGTGGTCCAGCTAATTCCAGCATGCCCCGATTCTCTTCCACTGTTGTTTCCTATGGATGAGAAGCTTTAAGCCGTAAGTCAAGCAGACCACCTGACAGTAATATATGTATCTAATAAAACCAGCACAGCCACAGCCACAATTCTTAAGCCGATCATGCATCAAACAGAGACACATTAATAATGCTTCGTCAGCATACCGATGAAAAATAGTCCAACATTTATTTTGAGGCTTAGTTTAACTCAAAACGATTGTCGGATATTCCTGTTGCTACAAATCTGCATCTGCACTATTTCTTTTCTGTAAAATGTCCTTAAACCATGCAACCTTCCAGATTGCTGTATTAATTAAAGGTGAATTAAAAATTGTCCATATTAAGAGTATTCATTTTTAACACCGACAAAAATCAAAGAAGCATTAACTCTAAATGCATTTCCCTCAAATCGACATAATCCAGTGGTATTTTTTAAAGATACCAGGGAGGGGTAGATATTTTGAGATGAGCAGAGGGCAGCCCAAATAATGTTTCAAGCATCTGCTCGAGGAAACACATTAGTGTCCTTGTTATCTTGTCAGCTGGCCTCTGATCCATTTGGCCCACGCGTAAGGAAAACAAGGCAGAAAGCAAGTGAATAATGGTCAGCATGAAAGCTCTCAGCATCCTCCAAACAAGCTTCAGTGCAACTAATGTGGATGTCATTGCTAGATCCACACTTTAATTTCCACATATCCACAGGTGGTCTATAAAGTATGTCCCACAATATATAAAGCGTAGCATTTATGTAACAATTTCATGGGCGTAGAAAAGGCAATTCTTCTTTGTCTTGACTGAACAGTCACATGCTTTGTTATTTTCATGTGATTTTGTTCTCTTGTGTCTGCCTATCCTGCCTTCTCTTACATATCCCATGTTTTGAATGTTCTTCGTTCTCATGATATGCCTCTTTCTTTTATGCTTTGGTTTTTGATGGAATTTGCCTTTATTCCTTTCCAGTTGTCCTTTATTGGTCACTGTCTGTGTCGTAAACCAATATAACCCTTGTACAGTAGTTTGTCTTATCTGTTAAACTTATTGCATACAGGTTATCCCATATTTGTTATATAATCACTTAGTATGCAATCAGTTAGTATGTTTGCTATGCAATCAGTATGTTGGTAGATTAGGTTGAATGTTTTTTGTTACTGTCAGTTTTAAAGAAGAGGAATTGACACATTTCAAGCAGGTGCAAGAAAGAGACAGGCCCGTGACATAACCAGTAATGCTTGATGTTTAAGAAGATAGCAGTGTGGACTCTAAACTGCATTCCTCACGCTGATAAACTGATTGTTTACATTGTTGCTAAATGTCTCCCCCAAACCTTCAGGGCAGAAATTACTTTAGTGCCGAGGGCAAACCCAAATGAATAAAAGCAGGATGGACAGATTTTGTCACCAGACCGGAAAGAGCTTTCAGAAGGTGAAGGTTCTTGTCCGCTCTCCTTGCGAGAAAGGAAAAACTAGTTGTCTTCCTTTTTTGTTTATTGAATGGTCTAGGCTGCTTGAGAAATCCTTTGATCCTTACATCAAAATCATTTCACATCCAAGGGGAAGAATTGAAAGAAGACACTCAGGAACTAAATTTTAAACCGAATGGTGATTACATCTCAAATTCCAACATGGCACAACCTCTTAGCTATAAAACTAGAAGGATTGTGCCATCCCTTGGCTGGAACACTGTGAGAATGGTATGGAAGAAAATGACCTCAAAATGATCAAAATACTACTCAAGGGTTAAGCACACATTGATTTGCAAGTTTTTGAAATTTATAATATTTTAATATATTCTTTTTTAAATGAAAAACTGTCTAAATCTTACACAGTGTCCCTTTATGGTTGGAAACAAAGAAACATGCACACAATGTACTGTACAGGTAAGCTGTGATACATTTATATACAGTACTCAGCAACTGCTTAATTTAATTAACAACAGTATGTTTATAATTTAATAGTTGGTCTAGTTATTATATTAAATGGCGGGCGGCACTTCTCATGAGGCTGCCATGTTTATTATAGCTACGGACAATGAAAAACTGTCAAATCTTACACAGTGTCCCTTTCGGTGGATGGGATAGAGAACGTAAGTAGTAGTAGCAATCCATTCACTTGATTGAGCTTGTCCTGAGCAATTTAACACAATTTAAAAAAATGAAATGGAGTAAAACTTTCCATATTACTGTATTTCTCAAAGTACAAGTTGACCTTGCTTATAAGTTGACCCCCAACCCTTTTTTTTTACTTCAATTTGGGTGAATTTTACACAAGTATAGGTAACAAAAGGTTTTTGGAAACTTCATATTTACTTGTGTTAATATCCATAAGTTATACAATTTTTGCACGTTAAGTAAAGCGTCTTTCAGATTTCCCAGAAGTGTACATAACACAAGTACTGTATAAGTCTACCCCTGTCTTTAGTGGTTACATAGATCATGGCGTGTTATTAACTCATTAAATGCCAGGGACATAATTTCCCATTTCTTAAGAGTCTGGACATTAAATCCCAGATACTTAAGTATTAGATCAATTCTTAATTACATTATGGACATTCCTTTCCAGATAATCAAGTATTAAATCAATACTTGATTTTTTTGATCGTCTTAACTCATTAAATGCCAGGAATGTATATTCACATTTTTTTAAGACTCCAGACATTCAGTCCCAGATACTTAAGTATTAAATCAATACTTAAGTATCTGGGACTGAATGTCTGGAGTCTTAAAAAAATGTGAATATACATCCCTGGCATTGAATGAGTTAAGACGATGAAATTACACTACAATTTCACTTCACGGGTCACCACAGCAAATCAGTTTTCACCATCCAAGCCTGTTTCCTGCAAATTCTTCTCCCAACTACCTTTATGTCCTCTACTACTACATCTACAAAACCTCCTCTTTGATCAGTATCTCCGACCTATATAGTCACTCTCTCTCCTCTGGACATGTCTGAACCATCTCAGTCGGACCTCTTTGACTTTATCTCCAAAGCCTCTAACATGTGCTGTCCCTTTGATGTATTCATTCCGGACCCCATCCATCCTGATCACTCCAAAAAAGAACCTCAGCATCTTCATCTCTACTACCTCCAGCTGTGCCTCCTGTCTTTTTCTCAATGGCACTTTCTCCAGCCCAAAGAGCATTGCTGGACTTGCACACTTTTCTTTTCATTTTATCTGAAACTTTTTTTTTTTTTAACATATCACATGCCACTTTTTCTCCTCTCGCTCCAGCCTGCCTGCACATACTTCACCTCTTTTTCACACTCTCCATTGTCTGGACTCTTGATCCTAAATACTTAAAACACTCCAACTTCTTTATCTCTTCTCCTGTATCCCCACTCTTCTACTCTCATTCATACACATGTAGTCCTTCTTTCTGCAGCTAACATTTATTGCTTTTTTTTCCTCAGCAAACCTCCACCACTCTAGCTTCCCCTCCACGTGTTTCCTTCTCTCACGAAATATCACAATGTCATCTGCAAACTTCTTAGTCCATGGAGATTACACTCTAACCTCACCTGTCATCTGTCCATCATAGTGAATAAGAAGGGGCTGAGAGCTGATCTCTGATGCGGTCCCACTGCTACCTTGAACTCCTCTGTCACACCTACAGCACATCTTACCACTTTCTTACTGCCCTTGTACATGTCCTACACTGTTCTAACATTCTTCTCTGCCCCTACAGACCTCCTCATACAATACCACAGTTCATCCCTGAACATCCTTTCATAAACCTTTTCCTTAGCTACTGTACAAAGACACAATCCAGCTCCCTCTGACCTTTTCTATCAGCATCCTCAAAGCAAATACGGAATCTGTATTGGTCTTTCTTGGCATGAAACCATACTGCTGCTCCCAAATGCTCACTTCAGCCTTTAGTCTAGCTTCAACTAAGCTTTCCCATTACGTCACTGTATGGCTCATCAACTTTATTCCACGGTAGTTTCCACAACTCTGCACTTCTCTCTTGTTCTTACAAATGAACACCAGCACGCTTCTCCTCCATTCCTAAGGCTTCTTCTCACTAGCTAAGATCCAAAATACTTCCATGCATTTGCAGGTATATCATCAGGGCTGCGTGGCATAAGTATGACTGTAAGTGTTTGAAAACATTGGTGTTTATATGCAGAACATGTTTTGTGTTTTCTCACAAGGACACTACTGCGTGACTGTGCTTTGTCAGGTAAATGAATTAGTGAAGTCTTGAATCGTGTGTGTCTCAATGGTGGATGACTAATTTAGGTAGAAGAACTCCAGAGAGTCTACTGATAAATCACACACCTGAATTTATGCTCCAGTGGGCATTATTTTGTTGCTTTTTGCTCTCCCTATCTTTTCATTGAGCATTCCAGTCAGACCCTTGTTGAGCTGTTCTATTGTGTGAATTTGTCTAATGGCCTCAGCAACCCAATCCTATTCAATGAGTGATGTTTAGATTTTCAGAAACTAAAATGAACGTAACAATGGAGTAAATGTATGGAGAGTGGATAGTTTGCACTACTCTCTGTACGCCAGTAAAAATAAATGTGTCTTTCATCTCAGCGCTACAGGCACAAACAGTAATTTAAAGTTTCATGAGGTTAAACAATTCCAAATTCGGATCTTAGTAATGTTTCAGTCTATTGTACATACTCAACACACAAACATCGAATCTTCTTGTTAACATTTTTCACATTTGATGTGGCGAAAAAAGGAGAGTTCCCATAGTTTGTAGTGGTCAGTGACAGTATCATGGGGCGCATTTGAGGCAATTCAAAAATTAAATAAAAACAACAAAATGATGTATGGTAATCATTTGGCTATGGTCACATCACATCCTATCAAATTACTCTATATGAGGGCATAACACAACATTCTGGACTCCCATACATAAGTCCTCTGCAGGGCATACCCCATTGGATTTCCCCAATACATTAAAACTTCATCTGCGAGAGCTGTTGTGGGCAGTGTATGGTACATCAGTGCAATAGTTATGCTGTTTTATTGGCATCTTGATTTGCCACACCTATGACATGGAGGTATTACTATTGTTAAAAAATAAGACATTTGAGATTTGTAACAGGATATATAAAAGAAATAGGCCTTTCTGTACTTTCTGTACTTTGAAAGAATCTTAGATCTTTGAATTCAGCTCATAAATGTGAGCAAAAACAAGAGTGACATGAATACTCCTTTTAAGTGTAGGTCTTGTCTAATTAAATCAGAGTATGTGTCATCAACTAGTAACAACGTAGATATTCCAACAATGAACCTCATGAGAGTACAGACTCGAGTATAATTACCTCAGAAAAAAGAAAAATGCCAAATTTAAGCCTCATTGTTAAAAAATGAACTTACATAACTTTAAGGTGTTGGCGTAGTATACGAACGTAACCATTCCTATTCACATCTATTAGTTTCTGAGATAAGTGACAACAAGCTTCACCACATTTGCCCAGATACGGAGTTGGTTCACCAGAATTGGTCCTAAAGTATATTAGCTGGATTAAGCAGTCCCATAGAATCTATTGCAGCTCTGGCACTGAATGGTGGTGCTCCATTAAATATGCTATTACAACAGTTTGTTCACTTTTCTTGGCAAAACATAGTCTACAAAACCATCCTTGGAGCTTCAAAGTAACTGCAATTTCTTCTATGGCCCTGCTTTGTCCCATACACTAGTCGATAAAAACAAAAGACCAGACCAGGCCACACTGATTTCCCCTGACACTGTTAGGGAAGGTTGCACACAATGGGCGCGCGTCCGGAGTGGTCTAGAGCGGTTGACTGTTCCAGCAACAACAATCAAATGCCAGGAAAGGGCATTTAGTCTTTTTTCTCCATCTAGAGAGTCTAATGTTAAACAATAACAGAAAAAAATGGGCACTGGGAAATCTTGCTCATTAAGTTAAGACCAATTAATATTCATAAGTAGCCTGAATGTCAACATTAGCAAGTTTAACCCTTGCATGGTATTCTGCAACCCTTTGATCTTTACATCAAAGACATTTCAAATCAAAAGGTAAGCATTGAAAGACACTAGGAGCTGAAATTTCACTCAAACGGTGACATGTCAAAGTTCAACATGGCTATCACACTACCAGGAGTGTGACTCTTGCCTACACACCAATTCCCTATTACTTTTAGGTTTCTTGTCTTGTTTGCATTTTTTTCCACACATCCCTGCAACAAAGAATGAGAGGACTGGACAAAAGTGGTCTTTTGCACTTAGACAAATTGCAGAGAGTTCACACATTTGCAAATATTTTACAAAATTAAAAAACGTTTTTTTTTTTAATTAAAATTTACATATGTGCATGTGTTAAAAAATGTGAGTTATTTTGTTATTCAAGGTTGTAATATGTAAGATGGCATATTCAAGTACAGAAATATATATATTTTTGACAGAAACTTATTTTTTTTTTTCAAATTCACTTTTCTGCCCTTATACTGTATTGTCCTGGGGGGAGGGAATCAAAAATATAAAATAAGGAAACCTACATATTTATGGATAAAATTGATGACACTGAACATTTTGAGTGAATGAAAGAAAAAAAAATTCATAAATTACTGTACTTACGTCTTTAAAAGCATTTCCAAAATTTGAAAAAAATATGGAAGGCATTTAGTTTGCAAAGTATGTGCACGAGGGTGCCTAACTCCTTTTTTTTTTTTTTTTTTTTTTTTTTTTGCCAAAGTCAAGATTTCTGTTGGAATTTACTTTCTGCAGTCCAACACAGTAGTTGCAAAAATACAATAACAAAAAAACGTGTCACGTATCACAGCTCAACTTGCAGACGTCACATCGCCAAACTCAAAAAAACGGTGAGACATGAAAGGTCATTTTCAGTTATAAAAACTGGTAAAAATAAGCCACCTGTTGTCTGAGTTTGGTCATGTGACCTTGCAAGCTTTGATTTTTGGGCTTTTCATTTTTTATAATATAACAAAATAACAAGATTATAGTTCTCCAATTGACTCCCATTTTTAAACCCTGGTCTCTCACATGCGAATAAGAGTTGTTAGTCAGGGTCCCTCAGAGGGAGAATTTCAAGCATTCACCTAAACATACAGCATCAAACATCGCAAGTGCCTCCCCAAAGAGTCATATGCAGAATGAGAAGTAGTGCACTAATATACAATTTGCGTGCATTCGTATGCTCGGTTAAACTTTTCTGCGTAAATAGAAATGTTAAAAATAAATGATAAAGTAAAGCACCAGGGAAACAGAAATGCCTCATTGCTGTTTTGGGGACTGTGCATGTAGTTGCCCTGAGCTTAGTTTGAACTTCAGCACTTACCCAAGGAGGTAGGTTATATTTGGGGGAGAATACAGTATTGTAGCTGGATCAGTGTGGAGTCATTTCAAAGCATACTGTTTTCTCTCCTTTTCTCTTCTGCCACGCAACTTAGCTAGAAAAACAAACAATGCTTTCTTTTGTATTGTCGCTTCAAATATTGAGATTTTAGAACTGCATCATCCAAATGTTTTAGGCCATCATACTTTTAGCATGTAGAAGAAATGCAGACAGATGAAGGTAATGGTTTGGAAATAGGGAATTACCGTGTTATTTCAAGAATAGGGAGAGTTCAAAGATCGAAATCCACTATGGGTTATAAATTTAGTAAAGTAAAAAAAGTATTTGGACATTTGCACTTTGTTTTAAACCTGTAAGAATTGAAACTGACATAACAAATACGATCAGATCGGTGTTTACCTGGGTATCTTTGTGTCAGGATCACCCTAGAACAGTGGTTCTTAACCTGGGTTCAATCGAACCCTAGGGGTTCGGTGAGTCGGTCTCAGGGGTTCGGTGGAGCCTCTGCCGCAGAGGTCCATGCCTCAGTCTAGTCTGCAGTTAGTGGGCACAGTCATTGAAAGCGTCCTCCTCTGAGATTTCCTACCATGCACTGAGTTGGTTTTGTCATTTGAACAAGGTGATATTAATGCACAATTCATTTCGTGCACCAGTAAAAAAAAAAAAAAAAAAACATATTTTATTTTTTACTAAAGAAGGGTTCGGTGAATGAGCATATGAAACTGGTGGGGTTCGGTGCCTCCAAAAAGGTTAAGAAGCACTGCCCTAGGACATTTAATAAACAACAAACAGGAAGGAAGACACCTAGCTTTCTTCTCAGGAATAGACAACCTGCACCTTTTCGGATATCCTTCCCGTCTTACTGCACATCTAGTCTGCTCCTCATTTAAATGCGTTGGGTCATTTGTGTTGGTCCTAGTTAAAACAAAAATAGCCATTGCTGCCCTAAAGGATTGGGGGAGAGCTCTTGCAAAAATGCGAACAATTAGTTTGTGATAGTGGGGAATGCAGTTTACGAGTCTATGCTGCTATCTTCTTTCCCAACATCATCAGCCCTTTGCTCGGGTAATGGCACCTGTTTCTTTTTTACAGCTCCTAGAGACGCATCACCTTCTCACACCTTCACAAACAAAGCCAACAGAAAACATCCATACATACTATTAACACTTTGCTTATGTAAAACAATTAGGTGTCACCAATGTGGTGCTGGGTAACCCCCAAGGACCACTTCAGTAGCTCTGTTCTAAAAATACGTAGCAGGCCAGATGTATCTATTTTATATTTAGAAATCCATTAATCAGTACCCATGATCCAAAGTACACAAGATCCAAGTCAGTCCATGCCAACAAACATGTTTCAGACAGAATAATTCAATGCTTATCTATCAGATAGCATAATACATAATATTTATATTATAAATTAGTATAAAGTTATATAGTATATAGCAGGGTTCACTAACGTGGTGCCCGCAGGCACCAGGTAGCCCACCAAAGATCACATGTGTAGTCCACAGGTCTGTTCTGCAAATAGCTTACAAGTGATAGAAAATTGGTGATTTTCTATTAATTTTACAAACAATTATACATGTATTACATTTACATTACATATTACACTGGATTCACGTATTTACTACAGGTGTTTCTTAATTATTGTGATAAATCATTAACATGATTGGTGTCTTCCCATAAAATGGTAGCCCTTCGTATTACTCCATTTTAAAAATGTTGGTGACCCCTGGTATATTGTATATAATTAAAAAAAAAAAAAAACTGTTACCATCAAAAACAAAAAGAACGTATAAGCTTCCTACAAGGATTTGTATACAAGTTTTGGGTTTAATTAAACAGGTCCAAATTTCACAGTGAGTACATCACTTTGAGAATATTCAATTGTAAATAGAGACAGGATCATAATTGTTTCAATATCTTTTCTTGGTGATGTTCTTTTGGATATGCTGACCATTTGGATATGCTTTGGCATAAAAAAGGTTAGGGTCATTGGATCAGAGCAGAAGTTCTAAATTGGGGGGATTAGTATCCCCGAGGCACATGACATCTGGCGCTATTTAATGCCATCACAGGAACAGAACAGTTGTCTTTTCAAATTTCTTTACAAATTTAGTGGAATATGAAGCAGCATAGTTCTAATCTGGTTTATAGTAAGTCCTTTGCAAAACAACATATGTTTGATTTTGTTACGGTTTATTTAGATATGCAACATCGTTAGTGACACAATTTTCCAGCAGACGAGCCAGAAATAAAACAGAAACTGTTACATGACCTATCTTCTGGTAGCGGGGAGTAAATCACACCTATAGATACAGCTACAAATGTAGTTCCATAGTTAATGAATGAATCAGACATGGATGGCACAGCATTCTGTTTTAAGTCATTTCATTTTTACATCTAAAAGTGTATTGCACTGATGAGTGCGTACTCGGCTGAAAAAACTATTAGACAGAGGTAACATCATGTGGTAAAGGTTGAGAATCACCGCACTTATACCTATTTTCCATTACGACGGTATGATGATGGTTTAAGTGCACTGCATAGAGAAAACTCCGTGTTGCGGTTCCTACTGAAGGAGTGTGCACTATTAAGAAGTGTCTTAAAAGTTGAACTGACCAGACCACTCAGGTCTAATAGGCAAAAGGACTGTCAACCACGTCAGCTACAGGAACCCATTAGTCCTAAGGGAGCCATTTTAAGTAGACTAAAAGAACAGAGAGTTTCTTACATGTGAGTTCAACAAGGCACAATTTCCTCCTCAAATCCCCCGCAGTCAGAGTGTCTCATGGCATAATAGTACTCATATAGACTCATAATTATGTTGTATGTTTTGTGAGTGTGTGACTCCTCAGGGCAGGATGTGGCAAGCGGAACAAATACTTTTTGCTCTTAGCTCCCCAAGGCATCTTGTTTGACCGTAGGCATGCGACTTTGATGTATTTAATTTCATCATGTGTGTCTGTGTTTATGTGCACAGGCCTTCTCTGGAAACTCAAACTCGGAGAGTGCAATTCGCCATGAGCTGCAGCATGGAATTATGGCACGGTTCCTGAGGCTTGTCCCTCTGGAATGGAGTAAAGAGGGCAGGATTGGTCTTCGGATAGAAGTCTACGGCTGCATGTACTGTAAGTAAACATTGTGGACACAAGCATACATATGTTCAGATCAGTTCAGTTCAGATGCACTTTTGCCGTCCTGTTTAACTAATGTCAATGGTGATTTATTTTTAATGGATAGGAATGAGCTGATGGTAGAGAACTCATGTTTTGATTCCATTGTCCTATAATGCTGTCTGGGTTTTTTTCTGCCTGTCTTTTGTAACTTTTTGTCAATGATGCACCTTTCTTTGCATCTAAGTACACCCTAACCAGCACAAAACAGTTTTGGATGTAAATTAGAGATCGACCGACATGCGTTTAACAGGACCAATACCAATTATCAGTAGTCAAGGAGGCCACTAATCATACTTAAAGGGATAGTGTGTAAGATTTAGACTGCTTTTCATTCTAAAGGAATAAATTAAATGATTGTAAATTTCAAAAACTTGCAAACAAATGTGTTCTTAATGAGCAATAATATGTTTTAAATAATAATAAATATAATAATAAATCATAGGTCAAGTTATCATTAAATTATATTACAATGGGGCGGCACTTGTCCGAGGCGGCCATGTTTGTCATACAGTACCTTTGGAAAATGGTAAATGTAGCACCTGCAGCACCTGCTGTCCTTAATGAAAAACGGTCTGAATCTTACACACTATCCCTTTAAGAACACATTCATTTGCAAGTTTTTGAAATGTATAATCATTTAATGTATTCCTTTTTTATGAAAAACGGTCAAAATCGTACACATTGTCCCTTTAAAGCCTAAATCAGATTGTTCAATCAGATTATGATACCTGCAGCAATTTAAAATCTCAGATACCCCCTGAAATGCCTTCATGTACCACCAGAGGTTCTTGCACTCCTATATATGAAACGCTGAATTATGCTATAGTGAATGTCTGCTTTCCATAGCTGTAATTAAAGTAGTTGTAACAACAAACCCTGGCGCTTTTAACCGCTCTTGGGTGATGTTTCCCGTTTATTGACATCTTAAACTGTGGACATTATGCTCAAGACTGGGGTGAGTACTGGAGAGTAAATGGCTGAAGAAAAGCAAAGTGGAATGGTGCAGAGTGAACTAAAGTGAAAAAGTAAGAACTCCCCATCACCCATATACACCTGTGTCTAAATATGCTGCGAATCGCTTTCTCATCAACTAATCCACCTGCCTATAAGCCACCCAGTGACCACGAACAATCATCAACCAGACAAAAAAAAAAAAAATGGAATCACCCATGTCTTGACTGGTTGCAGTAAAGTAGTGCATATGTAATCAATATTATTATGATTATTATTCCTATTTTTATCATCATCATTAGTTGTAGTAAGCACTAAATCCCAGAGTAAAGTGTGTTGCAGCTGTGGCTTTGCAGGTAAAGCAATGAAAAACGAAGTAAAGAAGCTACTGAGTGAACATAGTAGATGGAGAGAAAGATGTGCCTGCGGGGCAGGAATGTTGACTCTCTTCTGAGGAAAGCAGCAATTGTATGTCCAAAAGCTTGCTAGATTTGTCAATCGTTAGGAAGGAAATCACCAAAGGGGCCCAAAAAGTCAATAAATCTGTTGCAAAGTTGGCAACATTATTTCTGCTGCTGTTGTGTTCCTCCTACTCTGCAATGAATCAGAAAAGAATGATTTCAAATCGAATGCACCTTAATGCATTTGCCAGAAGCCTCGTAGTCATTCCGTGTTATTTTCAACACAAACTGAATCAAATGTAAACCACAACTTTCCAAACAGAAAGCCAACAGTTCTCATACAACTGAACGGAGAGACTCGTAAGCATCAACAAATCCTATCAGTCATTCTTAAGGCTGAAACAATCAATAATGTATACAGCAGTGGAGCTGTCTATCAAAAAGCAGCAATTTTAGGAGTAAAAAGTTAGAAAAGCATACCTGAAAAACAAGTCAATACCAAAATAGCTGGAGACACATTAAAACTGTGTTGATTTAATCCTGTTTTACTGATTTACCCTGATCATATAATATATGCTGTGTTAATCCAATTAAATCAACCAACACAAATCTAGATACAATCAAAAAATACCTTGTTTTAGGCACAGGATGATATCAGATTCTGACTGCATGATAATCTTGAGCATGTCACAATCCTGCTGGGTGAAGCCAAAGAAGGTGGTGGAAACCCAGTAAAGGGTTAAGAAAAACAAATTGTTCAGCTCTGGCTAGGTAGTTGTCCTGGGTGAAAGTTAGGAAGGGTCAGCAAGTGCGCGAAGTGAAGCATGCAATGTTATGCATCAGTGATCATTTTTCCAACATTTTAAAAAAACAGTTTTTTAAACAAAATATATAACACATTAACAAATATTTCCAATGCAATGATTGTTACACTAACAAACTTTTACCATCCTAAAGGAAAATAAAGCTGTAAGTAAAATCCATACAAAACGGGATTTGCTCTGCAATAAACATACGTATATGTACATGAATTCTGATTGAACACATCAAATTTAAAATAAAATATGCAAGTGTGAAACTATAGAGTATACAGTATTAAAAACAAGGTCAATTTTAAATGTACTACCACCACTCCAACTAATTTATGTATCAATTAATAGTTCAATGTGGCATCTTTTCATGGCATTGAGCATTATTTTCTGCACACACCCACACCACATAGCTGACTGCGTCTCTTTTGCTTCTTATCTCTTGTGCTCATGCTTTCTCTCCCTTGCTCTTTCACTGTCGCTCGGAAGCTCACAGCTAGCTTGTAGCATACATGTGACAGTCACCTGCCCTTTTTCGAAAGCTGAATTCTTCCCACACAACTGAATTGGTTGGTTTGGATGGGGAATAAGATCGATTGGTTGGCCACCCTCGAGCTTGCGAGTCCTACTTTGAGCGATATCACATAAAACACTCTGCAAAAGTAGGATATGATAACATGTTAGACACGTTACCCGTGTAAGTTAGCTGGCGAAGCAGAAAGTGGACAACAACAGCTGTAATGTGATTGGCTGCTGCAGCAGAGGATGTTTCCCATGCGACACACAATGAGAGGAGGCTCCCACTGCACGATGCAGTTGTCCGTTAAGGCAGACGACAGAGAAGGGAAAAGACTTTGACAGTTTTAAAATACTGTGACTTTTTCAATCATGATATATCGGTTTTTGGCACATGCCTGCCTTGTTTGTTGTCAGCAGCTAAAAGAAGATAATGTCTGAAAGTGGTTGATCAAAATAAAGTCATGACAAATCTAGTTATTTAAATAAAAGTGTTCTGTGGTACTGCTGGAGAGTTTTTGGAAGAAACAAATACAGTACATATAAAGTTGAACTATTATTGATACAGGCTGGACCCATCACCATGTAAATGCCTTAAGTGACTGCATGAGCAATTTTGTAGCTTCATGTTCATGTCAGTACTGCATGGATCCCTCGCTACTTCGCGCCTCCCCTTTTTTCATGAAAAAAAATGCTAGATGGCTAGCTATACTATAACTTTTAACTTTTATTGTTGATGTTGAACGACTTACATACAGCCTGACGACACAAGTTAGCTGAATTCTAATTTGCTAAAAACTCCAACTTTAAACTACAACACTAGAAGGAGCGTAACCAAATGAACAGAATATGGAGAATAATATATATATATATATATATATATATATATATGTATGTATCATTAGCTGATTACGTGCTTTATTTTTCTAGTTTTACGGCGACCTAAAGAGGGTGATTGTCAATGGCCGTTGTTCCAATAGAGCAGAGCAAAAGGAAAGACGGTCTGGTTGTTTGAAACGTCGTTATCCAGCCGTCTAGATGCGAAAAACCCGACGCTTCGGAGTGAGGACGGCATAAAGATCCTGTATAAAAGTTTGTGTTCGATATACAGTATATATGATTGTTTTTATAATATTATGATTGTATATATTATTTACGTGCAGTGTGTGCAGTGTTCACTAAATTAATCTATCAATTAAACAATGGGAGACAGAATGCTTTTAAAGAGAGAATGTTGCTGTAGGTAGACGATTCATGTACCATCTTTTTGCATTAATATCTGATGTTATGGCCTGCGGCTTATAGTCCAGTTCGGCTTATCTGTGGCAAAATATGTTTTTTTGGTCAATTATTGCTGCTGCAGCTTATATACTAGATTAAATAACTAGGTTTGTTATTACTTTATTTTGATCAACCACTTTCAGACATTATTTTCTTTTAGCTGCTGACAAATATATATATATATATATATATATATATATATATATATATATATATATATATATATATATATATATATATATATATATATATATGATATATATATATAATTTTGTAAAAATGAATTTGAAATGAAATTGACTTTCATTATAGTTATTATAATTATTTTAACTTATTATGATTATATATTATTATTATGATGTCAGGTTATGTTAGGCCAGCAGAGAAGGCCTTGCTGGCCTTGACGGCCCACCACTGTGTGTGTGTGTTTGTGTGTGCGCTTTTGTGCATGTGCGTGCGTGTGTGTGTGTGTCTGTTTGTGTTGGGGGGGTGTCTGTGTCTGTATCAGAGCTGGAGGCTAAAAAGGAGCCATGATCCAACGTGCTGTGAAATGCTCATTTCCATTTTGATGAACAAAGGATCAGCCAAAAATCAATTACTTCACAGACTAGTCAGGAAATTGAAAGAAAGGCAGAGGAGTCAAGGCAGACTAATTATTTGTATTTTCGTTTTGCAATTGGTATCTTGTAATTAAAGTTTGAGGAAGTCTTTGATCATTATTAAAAAAAACTTTATATAAAAGAAGACATTATAAAGCTATGTAAAAAAAAATCATAATGCAACACTTGTTCATTAATAAAATTGTTATACAAATCTTTCATCTTAAGTTTGCAAAAAAGTTCTGCAATTTTGTCCATTTAATTGACTGTTTCGTTTGTCAGTTTTTTGACTAACAAAATACTGACAATAAGCATAACATGTTGTATTTATCCGAGTACAAGTCAAGTTTTTTCTCCCTCTTTTTCAACCTCCATATTAGAACCGCACAACTCAAAACAGACCAATTTTTTTCTACATATCTCTGTTTGAATAACAGTAATTTAAATGTGAAATAAGTGATATAATGCAATTTACAGGTCTTAAAATAATATTAGATACCTCTAAATCAATATAGTATGCATCCATCCGTCTTAGAGCCTTTGAAAAAATCACGTTCGTCAAGCGCCGCCTTATTGCCTCTTTGTTGTCAACAGTGAGGCTGGTGGTTAATTTTTCTGGTGGACTTATTATGAAAAGGAAAAGACTGCTTGACTTGTCTCCTTCAAATGTACGCTTGAATAATCCGGCATGGATGTCGACACATGGGGGGAGAAAAAGCAAAGGACAACCTGCTCATTACATCTCATAACAGTTGTCACTTGGGTAATGAAAGATTGGTATAATATCTCAAGTAAGATGGTCAGCATATCATCTCCGAAGACCTCCATTTCAAGCAAATTGGACGGGTCCGAAATTGACAACCCATGGAAGAGTAATGAAGATGTTTGCGCAAGGAGAAATGAGAGGAGGCCTTACTTATGCTGCATTTTTGGAAATTGACCCAAATTGAAGTAAAAAAAAAGAGGGTAGACTTATCAACGGGTTGACTTGAGAAATGTGGTAGCTTTGCTATAACATACAATCAACTCGTAATATCCATGTAGTGGTGAGTAAAACCTTTTTCAGATACAGCAGTTCAAAGAATATTATTAGGTCTAATTCATCCTCTATAGCTTCGTGTGACCCTATCTGGGGGTCCAAAATAGTAATTCTCCGGAGTAAAAGGTCAGAAAACCTTGGCCATCATGTGTGCCTACTAGTGCTGATCCAGGCCAGCTGTGAAGCTTGGATAGAGTCCAAGAGATTCTTTCACGCCAATGAGCCTCCACTTACTCAACAGCAGTCAACATTTCTGCCCTTCTTACACTCTTCATCACCCACTAGTCGACAGTTTGTAGAACTCTCGAGTCTCCATTAAGTTCCTAACCTGTCATCACAGTCAGACTAAATGTACAATACCTCATGAAGCCATTGGAAAACTGTCATCTACTGAAACTGCAACATAAACATGGGTGAAAGTGATGATGAGGAGAGCGGGGAGAACCTAAACCCTAAGGGATGAAGGAAATGAGAGGAAAAGAGAAGATTGAAGTGAGAATAGAAGGGAAGCTGTTGTCAATAGGGGGAGTAAACATGTATGTGGTGAAGAAACTGAAATAATTTGAAATTGAATCATTTTAGAGGAGCAATAAAAAGATTCAATTTCCTCATTTTAACCTTTGCCAAGTGTGAGGTGAAGTGTCTTCACACAGTTAGTTCGTTGGGTGTTAATTAGCAGGAATATGAAAAAACTAATTTCCATGAAACCGTATGAATGTCTCACACATGTGCTAAGTAAATGACATTCAATTTTACACATTGAAATGAAAATGTGGATGGGATGATTTTCTTTCATTGATTCTTCTTCTCAACCCCTCACACCAGAAAGTCTGTAGTGAAAAAGAGTTTGGAATTCATTACAATGTAGAAAACTACTACATCACATTTACATAAATATTCACAACCTTTGCTTAATATTTTGTTGATCCATCTTTGGCAGCAAATACAGCCGCATATTTTATTTAGATATACTGTAGTGCTTTCTTTTGGCAGTTCTGCCCATTCTTTTTGCAGTAATTCTCAAGCTCATTCAGGTTGAATGGGAGACAACTGTGCACAGCCTTTTTCAGGTATCTCCAAATATGTTCAATCAGATTCAAGTCCGGGCTCCAATTGGGCCACTCAAGGATATTCACAGAGTGGTTCTGAAGCCAAGTCCTTTCAGATTGGATGTGTGCTTCGGGTAGTTATGCTGGTGAAAAATAAACCTTCGCCCCAGTCTGAGATCAAGAGTGCTCTGGAGCAGGTTTTCATCCAGGATATGTCTGTATATTGCTGCATTCTATCCGGACTCGTCTTCCAGTTCTTGCTGCTGAAAAACATCTCCATAGCATGATGCATCCACCACTGTGTTTTGCTGTAGGGATGGTATTGGCCTGATGATTTGTGGTGACGAGTTTCCTCCAAACATGATGCCTGGCATTCACACCAAAGGGCTTGGTCTCATCAGACAAAGACTTTTGTTTCTCATGATCTGAGAGTCATTTAGGTGGCTTTTGGCTGCCATGTTCATTTGACTAAGGAGTGGCTTTCGTCTGGCCATACCGACCAGATTGGTGATTGATCGCTCCAGAGACAGATGTCCTTGTGGAGGGGTCTCCTCTCCAATGCTGGAGTGCTGACAGGGTAACTATTGGGCTCTTCATCATCTTCCTGCCAAAGGCATTTCTACCCTGCTTAGACGACCGGCCAGCTCCAAGAGCAGTCTTGGTGATTCCAAGACTTGGAATGGAAGCCCTTTGATACCTTAAAGGTGGCAGAATTATTTTCTGTATTCTTCCCCAGATTTGTGATTTCAAGACAATCCTGTCTCACAGGTCATACTTGGTGTTTGCGCTCTGACATGCACGGTCAATTGTGTAACCTTATATAGATAGGATGTGTGTGCCCTGTGCAAATCATGTCCAACTGAATGTACCATAGGTTGACTCCTATTAGACTGTAGAAACCTCTCAAGGATGATCAGTGGGAAAAGGATTCACCTGAGCTCATTTATCTGCTTCATGGCAAAGACTATAGAGTTACTATGTAAATGTTATTACTTAGTTTTCTATTTTTAATACAAGAAAAATATGTACAAAAAAACGTTTTTTTACATTTTCATAATGGGGTATTGCGTGTAGAATTTTGGAGTAAGATATGCATTCAATACAATTTGGAATGAGGCTATAAGTGCACAAAATGTGGAAAAAGTGAAGCACTGTAAATACTTTCAGGATGCACTCTGTTAGTTTTAATTTCTTTCATTTCAATCATTGTTATTTTTCTTTTATTAATAGTGCCAGCAATTGTGTCACATATTTTTTGTTGTACCTTATTAAATAATGATTAAAAAAATCATTGGTGGCTTCACATTTATGAAATATATGATTTATTAATATATATTTAATTTAAATGAATGTGAACACATTTTTTTTTATTTCAGAAATATGTATTGGACTGGTAGCACTTTAATCATGATGCAATAAGTAGCTGTCAAAAGGTTGGTGACCACCATTTGGCATAAAAATACAGTACAGCCACCCACCACTTCATATTACTTTATGGAGCTCTGGATGGGCTAAAAACAGCACTGCAAGTTATGAGTTGACAGGTTTTTACCATCTGTGGCTTATTTAATAAATCCCCTTGAGACTTTGCTCTGTGCCTTCATATCAGTTTTTCATTGATATGCAGACCACAATCTTTGGTGGAAGCCTGCTGCTACTCCCTTCTGAATATCTTTCTAGTTTTCTCTGCAGTTGATCATGAAAAATATAATATACTCCTGCTAGTTCCATCACAGGACACACGGCGCACTGGCAACCTCTTGAACAGGTGGTGTGGTCATCTAAGAATGAAGACTACTTCAAACAACACTTTTCATTTCTCTGAAAACCTCAAAATCACATCTGACAATCCCTCTCTGCTGCCGTTGTACATATCAGTCCTATAGATGCACCTTTTTTAAATCCAGTTTCCTTGGGAACAGACACTTGTGATGACTTGCCTTGATTGAACATAACACTTGGTTTCTTCAAGTTTTCTCTCACTCAGTTCTTTCCATCTATTTCAGGGGCAGACATGATCAACTTTGATGGACAGGGTGTGATCTCGTATCGTTTCAAGGTACTGTTGGTTTTCAGTCATCGGAGAGAAGTGAAAGAGTAAATCAAAATGTTTGATGCACGTCATCATGAACTGATGTGCTCACTTAGGTATGCTGCAGAGCTAAGAGCTTCTGAAATCCTGCTTTCAATAAAGCAATTGTGATGAAAGTGACTGAAATAATAATTCTTTGTAGGTGCTATAGACATCGAACTGATGGTTCTGCTGTGTTTATTGCATCTAGGTGAAAAAGATGAAGCTCATCAAGGATGTGATCGCACTAAGGTTCAAAACATCAGAGAGCGAGGGCGTGATTCTCCATGGAGAGGGGCAGCAGGGGGACTACATCACCTTGGAACTCCAGAAGGCCAAACTGCTGCTGCAGATCAACCTGGGTGGGCAACACAGCAAACAGTGTCACTGTTACATTGTATTTTTACGTACTAAACATGATTGACAAGTGAAACTGTTTTAGCATTATTAATTTCCATTTAATCAATGTGGCTCTGAGAGGCCAGGATGTGTGAATGTGTTAGTGTGTCTATAGTTTAATTCTTTGTAAGAGATTCAGTTTGTTTTGGGTTGATTTTTAACAGGGTGGTTGTTCACTACTGCTTCACAGCACATTTAATCTCAGTCAAAATACAAAAGCCAAGTTGCATGTATCATTATTTTTTTCAGTCCAATCATTTTTCAGTTACGAAACACTGGAATTTTTAATAAAATCAAATGAAAGAGAACGAAAAAGAAAAAGATGATCAAAACTTACTAACCTAAGAATTGTATAAGATTTTCCCTGAGGTCATTCTTTTACAGTAATGTGGTAGTGTTTAACGACATGGAGGCACATTTTCAGAGTATACAATGCAGCCTTAAAACTGATGGGTTAAAAAAAAAATAAGAAAAAACAAAAAAACAATTTGGGCCAAAAATTTGACTGATCTGGGTCAATGTGACTGAAAATTTCTTTTTTTATTTGTGTGTGTATAAAAATTTGGAAATTTTGTTGAAACAACACAAACGGTTAAGTCAAGTTGACCAGGGCAGTTATTTTTGGCCCAATATTTCACTCCAATTGAGCTATTTTTGACATCAGTTTTAAGAGGGTATCAGGATCTGTAGATTCAGTAAATCTTTTTATTTTTTACTAATTCTGCTGTTGAATGAATAAGAAAAACTACGTATTTTCAACAACACAAATTTGCAACAACAAAAAAGAAGCATTCACTGGACCCACTCCTGTCTCCTCTCAAAATTCCAAAAACATGCATGGTACGTGTATTGCACATTCCAAATTGCCCTTAGGTGTGGTTGTGAATGTGAATAGTTGATTGTCTCGGTATGCCCAACGATTGGCTGGCAACCAGTCCAGAGTATCCCCCATCCGCTGCCCAAAGACATCTGGGATAGGCACCAGCAAGGCGGCGAGCCTAGCGAGAATTACTGGCTGTAGAGCAGGGGTGGCCAAGTCCGGTCCTCGAGAGCCACAATCCAGCCTGCTTTCGATGTTTCCCTTCGACCAACACACCTGCCTCAAATCAGGGTCGTTTTCCGTGAAGCAGGCCGATGAGGTCATCATTTGAATCAGGTGTTTTGGTTGTGGGGAAAGATCAAAAACAGGCTGGATTCTGGCTCTCGAGGACAGGACTTGGCCACCCCTGCTGTAGAGGATGGACGGATACATTGGCCTTTAAAACAACATTTTACCATTTGTCAATTTCTGAAGGTTTCCAGGTACTCATGCTATCGTCACATTAATTACAGGCAGCAACCAGTACGGCTCTATTCTTGGTCATACCTCAGTGACAACAGGCAGCCTCTTGGATGACAACCACTGGCACTCCGTGGTGATCGAGCGCTACCGGCGTAATGTCAATTTCACCCTGGATCGAAACACTCAGCACTTCAGAACGAATGGAGAATTTGACCACCTCGATTTGGACTATGAGGTAACACATGCTCATGTATGCATGGTATTTGGCACTTACTGGCAGTCCATGACAGAACTGAACAGCCAGGCAACTGATGTTTTTTTAAAGCTGGTCCAACAGTGGTCACTCATCAATGCCCTACCCCCTTTCTGTCATTATCGGTCTGTCATTTTTCACAAGCTGAAAATTTTAATCGGTGATCTATCAGACAAAGGCTGATGGGATATCCTTAGCTCCAATATGGAATCATGTCTGTTTAATTGCATCTAAGTGTTTGCAACTGGGACTAGATAGCAATAGGCAGTCATGCACACTGTGACATATTATCACACTTGACATTATATTCCAACTCTGGTTGTCCATTCGCACTTAGAACCGCTTGACCAACCATTATGAATATGTCACATTCATTTGAATTTCATGTCACATACACCACAAGTAAAAAAAGTATTACTAAGGTTGAATTTACTAAATAATGCATTTAGTTATGGAAGGTTAAAACTTCTATCTTGCATGTCCTGGCTAAGAGTCAATCAGAGTGAGTTTGTCCCTTTGCTCTATAGGAAAGAAAGGGTTACTTGAATGAGACACCTTGCTGCGGAAAGGCGTCCCAGAAAGCTTTGGTCGACTATCAGCAAGCAAATTATTAATGTAAATCAATTTTAAAAACAAAATAACACAAATCTATTAACACTTAATTCTTAACATTTAACTTTACGTCTGCACAATAATCTCAATGAGCCAGATTGTGCACAGCATGCATTTTGGTTGATGAAACCAGAACTTAGAAGGGCAGCACAATCAAAGACATGAGTTATGGCTGTGAATGAGAAACACTAAATTGAACAAAGACAGTTTGTTTGCTTAACTGGACACAATTCTCCATTGCTTGGTGGTAAAGTAATTGTAGTCATATTGACTATAAAGTGCTTCTGTTTAATCTCAAATGATGCAAAACAACGCTGTAGTTAGTTGCCTTGAATTACTGTTAGCAAAAGTAGGGTGTGAGACTCATGGAAATCGGCTGGAATGCCTATCCAGATGATACGACAGATTAAAAAACATGCTTCTGACATTGTAAATCCGTCATTTTTGTTTGTTTTTTTTAGCATTTTTGTCGTTTGTTGGTCTGTCAGCAAAACGGGCCTCCGTCAGCGGCGGACAGCCGTTGGTGCAGACAAACAGCCCACCTTTCTATCACGTTCTGTTTTTTTTTTTTTTTTTTTTTTTTTTTTTTGGCGGGTTTATTTTTGTGAAGTTCGAGTTCTGTTCAGGTGTAGGTTCATGTTGTGTTTCCGCCAGGCATCTGTCATTAGTATGATTTTGTCCACCTGTCTGTTACCTGCCCCTGTGTGTCAACCAATCAAGTTCCCCTGCCATTCGTGACTGTCCAGCTGTTGTGCGCTAATTAGTGTCAGTGTATTTAAGTTCCAGTTTTGCTAGCTGTCTGGTTATTTCCTTATGTCAATGCCATCCATCGTTTTCTTTCCTTTGTCGTCTTGGTGTCCTTCCGCCCGAGTTGCCTGTAGACCCTCGTAAGTTTGTTTCCATTTTGAGCTTTGCGTTGTTGTTTATCATTTCTGTACCTGTTTCATTCCACCTTCGTTTTTGAGGTTTGTTTTTTTTAACATCATCCTTGTTTGAGCACATCCCTCTCATTCCCTGCAATTTTGCTTCCTCCTTCCTCCCACACTTCCACTCAGCATGCTGAGACTCGAGACTCTCATACTAAAAACTGTATATAACCTGCTCTTACAAATCGGTTCACATGTTGGCGAATAAATATTCAGGTAAATGACAAATATAGATCATGTGGGCAAAAATATAGAACTTGAGATGTCCATGTTCCTTTTCCGAACAGCCAAAAGATTAAAATGTGTATGAAAACAAAGGATTTGTCATTTTTAATATTCTTTTTTTTTATCCAACTTGCTCACTTGTGCCTGGATAGTTGTTTCCAAAGAAACCAATTCTCGTCTCAAACGTCATTCCACAAGTGCTTTACAGAAATGCACATAGCGAAAAATAAAATTGAAAAATACTCCATAATATTAATGTTCAACACGAAATCAAATAAAAGCCTGACTTCCACTTGACTGTGCTTTTTACAATTGTCTCATAATGGGATCTATACACTGATTAATTTAATCCACCATCCAAACGACTTATCCTCACAAAATATTGTTAATCGGCGGTTCTGAGATCTCACTCTGTAACGAGTCCATTTCTCTGGTTAATTCAATGTATTTAAAGCAAGTTATGCCACAAGTACAGGGTGATGCGTCTCTGTTGTGTTTACTGTGAGGGAATTTGACATCATTAGATTTAGTCGAAACTTTTAATAATCTAATGTTTTGATCACCTCTCGATGTAGTCACTTCAAGAAACATTTTCTAATGATGCCAAATGGTAAAGGGGCATTGCACTTAGTATATAGTGCTTTTTCTACCTTCCTCAGGTACTCAAAGCGTTCACGCTGACAACGTATTTACCTAACACACACACACACACACACACACACACACACACACACACACACACACACACACACACACACACACACACCGGTGGTAGTAAACTACATTTGGTCGCATCCGCTGCCTTAGGGCAGACTGACAGAGGTGAGGCTGCCATCTTGCGCCTACAGCCCCTCCAACCAACCACTGGAGACAAGGTGGGTGAAGTGTCTTGCCTAAGGAAATCACACATGAATCTGACGGAGCGGGATTCGAACATCAGACCCTTGGGTTACAGGATAACCCGTTCTTCCACTCTACTGCCTGCCACGGTGGCCCAAACAGACTGAGTGACAAGTCCACTGAAGCAGGATCAGGATACATATAATATGATCAACACAGTTAACCTTTAAGGTTAAAAGATGAAATAATCGGGATTGGTCTTAGCCTCGGCCCATAATGTAAGCAGTGCATAGAAAAGAAAAGAAGAACCATCACAGCATTTATTTTATTTTTAAGGCCAAATGTATTTGAGATACACTACCATTAAATATCAATAAACTCTCTCACAGGCTTCACAAATAGCAAATTTTGTTGCTTTACCAAATTCTAATATCTAATTTCCTATTGGGGTAAGATAATTTAATTAAAAAACACACACAAGTACACACAAGTAGCAATAGTAAAGCACGCCAACTTTGGCAGATGATGCCTCAGGAGATTAAATATAAACATAAAGGGGTCTCCAAAGGAGGTTCTGGGGTTGAGAACAAAATATTTTTACCCGCTTTCATCAGCTGAGAGGTCAAACTTACTCAGCATTTAGAGGGTTAAACTCTCATATGGTGTCCCTAACTTACTTTGCTATTGATTTTGTATTTTTTTAACAGTTCTTGAACATTTGCGATCAATATATTTGTCTTAAGGTACTGGTTCCTATGGATCTTTTAAAATGTACCTACTCAAACTTTAAATGCATTTTTTTCCCCAAACTAGGGATTTTGACCTGGTTTTCAATGAACATGCTGTATTTGCCAGCAAGTTTTTTTTTTTTTTTTCTGATGCCTCTGTGCATTAAATGAAATTAAGTATAGAATCAAAATATGTGAATAACTGAATTTCAATTGTTTACACACGTGATAACCCTTTTGATTGAGCCGCTCATATATGGAGAAATTTATTGCGTTCGAGTTTTCTATTTCTACTACCAGAAGACAAATATTTGCATGCTTTTGAAAAACAACAATGTTATCACTCCCAACAAAGAAATAACTTTGTACACGTATTGTATTTTAACTGTTAACAATGTATGTCAGCCAACCATTACATTGTCACACAAATCCCCATTAAATGAAATACTTTTATGAAACCTGGCTATCTGTATGCAAATTTTCCAAGTTTTACTCCTCAGTGATGACCTCTGCTATCTCAAGAGTAAAATGATAGCACCCAGGAAATTATATATTGGCTTCATAATGTGCTAATATGATGGTAATCCATAACATTCAGATAATTAATGTTACTTGTAATGGAAGGTGGCACAATGGGTTTGCATTATAATACTTGAAACAGGAAATTGGTTTTCTTTGGAATGTGTAATTGGGATGATAGCTGTTTGTCTGTAATGTGATTACAGGCTTGTTAGTGTTTGTTTTTGTGTACATTGTGTGCATAAGACCTGTGTGCGGCTGTTTTGATGCATGCGTGTTTGTGTGTGTGATCTTAACTAGCTATAGCCGATGAAGCTAGTCTCTTTCAGTATTAAGTCACTGAGAACCAAGGTAGGATAATTAAAGTGACGCTGTTCAATTAAGGGATCTTCAGGGAAATCTATGCAACAGCGTGTGTGGTAATGTGCATCTGTTGTGTGTGCAAATTCCAAAAAAGCGCTTCTGTGTAAGTCGTGTGTTTCCATGTTTAGCTCTGATTACAAACACTACTGTACTTTATTCAAATATTAAACTGACAATTGAAGCTATATGCAGTAGGAAAAAAATAAAATACATAAAATCTTTATTTTTAGGCTCGCATGTGTCCCTCCAGCTTTCTGAAATACTGCTACAGTATATTTTTATTCCTCCAGGCCCGAAAATATCTTTTGTTTTTAAATGCCTTCTTCCCAATGCTCCAGCTGGCACGTTATATTTTTAACTTATTTGTTTTATGAACTGATTGGCCACAACACGCACTGTAGGTATCCTTGTGAGATGTTCACTAATTGGTTACCTCTCTTGCAAAGGAATCTAAACTCCCACCAACTGTACATAGCAAATATTTTCCGCAAATCCAACTTTTTGCCCTCCTTTGTCTCTATAGTTGAGCTTCGGGGGGATGCCGTACAGTGGCAAGCCAGTAGGAGGTGGGCGCAAAAACTTTAAAGGCTGCATGGAGAGCATCAACTACAATGGAGACAACATTACTGACCTGGCCCGAAGGAAGAAGCTGGACACCTCAAGCTTTGTGAGTCAATTGTGCACTTGTTCACTCACACACCTTATACTTGTGCATCTTAACTTCCTCTAAAAGCAACAACTCTCAATACAGTATATTCATTGCAGTTCTGCATCACTGCAATTGCTAATACTACATGTATACTGTACACAGTTTTAATGCAGTGCCATATGTACGTATATTAATATGAGGAGATTAGATGAGCAAACGTCTAAAGTAGGGGTCCCCAACCTTTTTATCATCATGGAATGGTCAACGCTTGAGATTTGTATTGTGGACTGGGGGGAGCGAGGCGGACATATCAACACTTGACTTGACAGTTTTATCGTCAATTAGTGGCGAATGGCGAATATAAAGTGCATGGAAAATATGAACTCACCATTTATGAAGTTGTAGACTTGTCACCGGTCTCTTGAAAGGGCCTTTGTCCCTTCCCAAAGATATCTCTTTTCGACTCATTTAACTTATTTGTGAGTGAAACTTTGGCGCTCAAGTGACCGAAAACGAATCCAAGAAAGGAAAATGAGCATCCACCCTAGTATATGTTGCTCCTTAAAATATTCATAAAAATATCATTACTGTACATGCAAAAATCAATGATGTAATTGCTGGGCAAATCATTACATTACAGCTGATCAGTGATCTTGCATAAAATGACAACTATCAGATTAGCGTAAAGTCTCCCAAAATGTTGTTAGTCACTTTTCTGCGCTGTTATTTTGAAAATAAATAAATAAATAAAAATAGCCTGTTTTCAGAAAGCGACGACGATTAAAAGACGTTTAAAAATCCAATGCATCCGTTAATTGACGAAATAATCTACTATTAAAATAATTGTTAGTTGTAACCCTAAAAGACTGATATCATTCAGTATTCTATTTTAGTACAGTACATTTATAAATTCTATTCAAGTATATGTCAAACATCATTCGTTCTAAGATTCTGTGGATTTAGGTTTTATCTTTTATCCAAAGATTGACTGAACAAAAGAAGGTGCAATCAGGTTAGTTTAAGCTGCAACTCAAATCGTCTTTGACTCAGACATCTATAAATTCCTCTTCAAAACAGATTCATAGTTCAAAGACACATTCACAGGCACCATTGAAAAAACAGATGAACACAATGCTGAGGATTTGGTTTGTGTTGCTGTGTCACTTTCAATGATTATGGGTGCATTTTCTTTCAAAGCCTTGACATTCAAGTGTTTCAACGTCTTACAGCATATCGCTCAATGACATCAGGTATTTCCCAGGGTTTATGCATTCTTCCCATTTATATACAGCTAGCCTTTTCACATTTTTTTAACGAGGCCTGATTCAGAAGGAAGGATATCTGATTTCATTTGTTTATGCTGCCATGGGTCATTGCCAAACTGGGCCAGATGGGAGCCAATTAAAAAAAAAAATGTCTTCATGTCTTGTAAATCCAGGATTATTTGAAGGTGAAAGCATAAATGCTTGAGCATTCTTATTCATGTTATTGTTATCAGTCATATTGATGTAATTGACTTTTTTTTTTTGTCTTCCTCTCTCTCTGATATTTTTTCACAGCGTAACCTCTCCTTTTCTTGTGTGGAGACACACTCCTTTCCCATCTTTTTCAATGCCACCAGCTTCCTACAGCTGCCTGGTCGGACTGCTCACAATCTCATATCGGTGGGTGTTCAGTTCCGCACATGGAATCCGCATGGGCTACTTCTCTTCAGTAACCTTGACGATGGAACTTTGGAAATGTCACTTGAAGACGGCAAGGTGGTTGTTCGTATCAACGTATCCACGGAAACCAAGCACTATCTGGTGGACTTATCGTCAGGTGAGTCAACATCTGGACATATGCAGATAAGCAGTTAAGCCTTACATGGTTATTATTCTTATCAGAAAATAAGAATGGGGTTGTCCAAAAATTTCAAATCATTAGAAAAATGTCTATTTGGGGATCTAGATGTTCTATGTAAAAATAATTAGGACTGTTGAAAAATATAATATAGAATGATTTTTGGAACAATACAATTATTTTAATCCGACATGAAATTTTTAATTTTCTGATATTAAGTTTAAAAGTTGTTTTTGACATGTCTCATTTCTTCCCTCCCTTGCTCGGGTTTTTCTCCTTCCGCCTCTTCCTGAAGACATTCATTTATTCTGTCCACTGCTGCTTTAATAGGCCAACGCCCAGGGGTAGGGATTATTATGGCATTACCCTCTCGGCTAATTGGTCTTGAGCCTGTGATTACATCACTATTACTAGAATACACAGATACATAAGCTCCCTTGCACAGAGCAGTGCACGCTTCCCAGCTTTCGTTCTGTTATTAGTATATCTGAACGAAGCGAGTCACGCTGGTTTCTAGTTTCAATGTCACTGTGGGAGCGCAGTAGATTTAAGATTATAAGCTTATTGGTATTTAATAGAGACGCTCGGTGAGAAGCGACATACGAACGTGTACGGTAGGCACACAATATGTGTTCCTTCACCCAGTTGTGGTAATATTTTGATACACTCTCATGCGTTCTACTTTTCACTCAAAAATATTTACAAAAACAGTAAAACAGTGTACCATAGTGTTTTCCTTCATTCTTTGGGGAGGGGTGGGGGGAGAGGGGTGGGGGGGGGGGGTCACCATAGGAATGAGTGTGGAACTGTTGCAGTGCATCAGGCACTGCTGTAAAGTGACAGTCCTTTAAAAAAAAGGTTGGATGAAAAAACGTGAAACTTAAGAGTCACCAGAACATACAGTAAAAAGACAAGATTGTCTATGTAGTTTTATTTTAAAAAGCTGCTTACAGCTCAGTGGAAAAATAAAGAAGTCTGCACATTTACCTTATTTGATGATTTTTTTTTTTTTTGACCAATTACAAACTTAACCAAAATGACCAATTACAATGCTTGCTTATCGCTTCACTGATATAAAGTGGAACATTCACGTTTGCATTAGCATTTTGTTTCATTGTACTTCGGCTCAGCACAGGTAAAATTGCTCATAAGAGATTCCCAATGAGCGAGGGTCGCCATCTGGGCCATTACCAAACAAATTAGTCACGAGTATCATTTAAAATTTTCTTTATTTACAGCTCAGCTGTTAGCACATAACCTCTGAACTGTGAAGCGGATGTGCCAACCACACTCCACTGTGCGGTAGCATGTTAACATTTTATTGAATCCTGTAATTGTAATAACATTCTTTTTTTGTGTAATTCTTTCCTCAGCCCAATTTCTCCCAAAACACCAAAAGTGTGCCACTTTTTTTCATGCCTGTTAAAACTACATAATAAACTCACATTTTTGTTGTTACAGTTACGGATAAGGCTAAATCTCTGAATCATATTATTTGTAAACTTCAAAATGTCCTTCAGGTTCAAGGGCTCTGATGTAAACATTCTGTGGTATAATAACTGTTCGATGACATGGAGGAGGATAAAAAAATTATACACACCATAATATTTCCCTGGAGGACTTCATAAACTGTAAAACTGTTTCTTATATTGCTCACTCTCCACTAAAAATGACCTCAGAGGATGAATGTTTTGACACAGTGCTGTGTGCGTCAACCTCCGATCTGTTTTCATCCACTTGCTGTAATGTATTATTATAATTACTGTACTTCCTGTAGTCTTTGTTAATTTTTCTTGTTTTATTGTGTTCATAACCATAAGTTACTGTATGTATTTGTTGCATTTAAGCAATTAAGCAGTAAAATACACTATAAATACGGTTCTGTAACCACTCACAATCGAACAAAGCTTCACCGTTCCGCCATTTTGAAACAGGTGAGGCCGACCAATAGCAGACCACCATCTCCCTGAGAAGTCGACCAATAGCAGAATTGTAGTGATGCTTTTTGGCCGACCCCACAAATTCAGACCTCTTTTTGAGGGTCAAGACTTGCTTTTAGGGTGTAAGCGTGAAATGGATGTTGGGTGAGGTTAGGGTAAGGATTAGGGAATCTTTTATCTTTTATGATGCCCCCCACTTATATAGAAAAACCCAAGTGTGTGTGTGTACACAAAATTGTAAGAACCATGTTGACTTTTCTACCGACATAGTGAGGACATTTTTTACTGTTCAATGTCACACTAAAGGGTCACATTATTGGTGTTTTTAGACTGTTATTGGTGGCTTTATCCATGCATATAACTTCTTTGTGAACTGACATTCAAGCAGCTAATTATTAAAAACCGCAATGTCATTTTTTTTCCCGACAGTTGCCTTATGAGTTATGTAATGCTAGCTATCTTACATCTATCTGTGCATATTGTTGCATGTAATGCACTTCCTACCCAGTACTTTCAAGAATGATCATCTTGAATTCTCTCCAGCTAGCTGCTTGTAATTTCTGAATGGTGTTTGAAACAAAACCCACAGGGACAGGTTGGGTTTGTAAAGGAAAATGAGGAGTGTATGAAAGGAGAGGGGGCGATGAATAAAAAGCTCAACATTCCTGATAAGATCCAATCAATATTTCTTCATAAGCCCACTTTCACTGTGGTGGGTCCCAGCTCATTAAAGCTGGTATTTGTCACTAGAGGCAGAGCCTAGATACAGTAAATCTCCCCCTTCGCTAAGAACACACACAAAGCAATTTCTTTATGCACAACATAATCAAAATGCGACTGTGATGTGTTCTTCTGGATGTGGGAGTTCGAGTGTTCCCCTCGAGGATGTTTGTGACCTGTGGAAAGGCACTCCTCTTCTGACAGGGAAAAAAGAAAAATGTGAGAGTGCATTAATAGAGGCTACTTGCTTGTGATTCCAAAGGGACCTGTGCTCTAATTTTCTCATTGCCATTCCTTTATACTTACACATTAACTTGCCATCTCTACTTCTCTCTACTCAGCACACAAAATAGGGCTTACAACGTGTTTTAATTGACAACAAGGCTTAGTTTTTATGCATTCATTTGTAAATTTTTGGACTCTTGTGTGACCTCTTCATTGACCTACATACATATTTATGTGTAGACTGTAGAGAACACATTAAACACCCTGCATGTGTATGCAACTTGTATCAGCGACATTACGCCTAATGCATTCCTTCAATTCTCCGACTGTGGAGTCTAGCGCCAACATTGTCCCACCAATTGCAGTAGGGCTAACTACGGCAGATAATGTGGCTAACATGTTATCAATGCAACTTTCTCTGAGCATTTTAGGTGATATGGCTCAAGGTAATACGCAAGCAGTCTAGCAAGCTGGAGGGTGGCTCAACAAGACCAACCAATCGAACTTGCAAACAAACCAAGTACGCTGTGTGGGAAGTTTTCAGGTTTCAAAAAAGAGCAGGGGAACTTTTGAGTAAGCTTTTAGGGGAGAGAGAGAGAGAGAGAGAGAGAGAGAGAGAGAGAGAGAGAGAGAGAGAGAGAGAGAGAGTTTCAATGGAAATGTGAAGAAAATATTTTTTGAAATAAATATAAGTAAATACTGTATTTATCAAAAAAGTCATCTATAAGCACCGCTACACTGTAGTATGAAAGTCAATATATCTGTTGGTCAAAATGTCTTTTAAGTGGTAATATTTACAGTCTGAAAGGTGCTAATTGGTTCAGCACATTGACTATGCCATACCTCCAGGTCCAGGTTACCAGTGCGACTATGCCTCATGAGAGTAGCAGCCAAGTACTTTGCTGTGTAATCTTACATGGCAAAATAGAATAAAAGCAATAACGCTTGGTATATTCTTGCTCATGCCTAAAATGATTGCAGCACAAGTTTCTTTCATGTTAACCAAAGTCATATGTTTACGAAACATGTAAGAGAACTATTCATTAAAGTGTGCATTTATTTTTGTCTCGCCGCTCTGTTTATGCTGAGTTCAAGGCCTTAGTTCAGGTGAGAATTACTGTATATTTGAAAGTCTCACGGAGATCAACAGTACAAGGGTTTTAAGAATCTTAGGTTTTTTGTATTTTTTTTTTCCGTTTTTCTTTGCATTTTAATTAGCCCATGTTCATTCATTGATTTAATTCATTTGCAATAAAAGTATGACAATGAACAACCTGCACTACGGAAGATTGCTCTGATTAACTTCACTTTATTTTTAACAGCTGCTTTGTAAATATGAAAAAATACATTCCAACGCATGGCTTTGTCAGTACTTAAGTTTTGTACAACATAAGTTTTTTTTTTTCTCTCACAAGGAGCTGAAACCTCTATATCAGGGAGTGTTACAATATATAAATATATTGTAACATTTCAGAAAAAAGTAGGTTACAGACAGGATTAGGCCCAGGCTCCCTGGGGTATTTGCTTTAATCAAGATAGAATGCCTCAGTCTCAAGAGATGTCAATCCATTTTCTATAGTTGCCTATCCTCACTAGGTTTGCTGGCTTGCTGGTGTCTATCCCAGCTATCTACGGACCGTAAGAGGTGGAATTCCTAAACTGGTTGCCAGTCAATTGCAGAGCACACCAAGAAAAAAAACGCATTCTCTTTTGGCCTACCATAACATATATATATATATATATATATATATATATATATATATATATATATATATATATATATATATATATATATATATTGTATATGTATATGATATATATATTTTTTTATTTATAAATTTATTGTCCATATTCTGTTTCTTTTGTGTCATATTATATTCATTTGGTTACACTCCTTCTAGTGTTGGAGTTTTTAGCCAATTAGAATTCAGCGAACTTGTGTCGCTATGCTGTGTGACAGGGGATGCCCAAGTCCGGTCCTCGAGTCACAATCCAGCCCGTTTTCAATGTTTCCCTTCGAACAACACACCTGCCTCAAACAAGGGTCGTTATCAGAATTCCGTGAAGTAGGCCGGTGTCATTCTTAGAATCAGGTGTTTTGGTTGTAGGGACAGATCGAAAACAGGGTGGATTGTGGCTCTCGAGAACAGGTCTTGGCCACCCCTGCTGTGTGTTCGCTTCAACAGTTGCGGGCTTCTGCACAAGCGCAGATGGATTTGTGAGTGGCCCGTATAACTAAATAGACAGCTGTAACAGCAAATCGAGTCATAACATTGAATATGAACGATCTGGCGATATGGCAATCAAAAGTAAAGAAATAAAATGATGTTCTTCTTATTAAACAGTGATTATTAATTTGGACTTCATAAAATTTAGTGGATATTTAATTCAAATTATTAATTTTGTAAAGTTTTGATAGCATCATGTATAATGGCACATTTTAATGGCTGATGCTTGTGTATTGACGTTTAAAACCTCTGGAAAATAGCCTGTGTATTTATAGTAATGCTTATGTGTGCACATGGGGGGCTTTTTATCCGAGAGTCTGACATCACGGCAGGCGCACCTGTGAAAGTCACGGCCTGCCACTGCAGATAGGTAATTTATTTTCCTGACCAATATTGGGCAAGTTACTTCAAAACTGTAATGCATTATGTAGTTACATTACAATATTAATGGATTTGAAATGTAAGGCATTTCACAACTATTGCATTACTTTTAAATTACTCTTACCAACACAACTAGAAATATGGATTTCCCATTTAAATGTAGCTCGTTATGCGCATTGCACATCCAGTGGAAGGTTGGCTTAAGCCTAAAAACAGTATAAATAATTTCATCTGTATTGTATTGTAAACCTTTAAAGACATGATGCAAAATCATTTTTGTATTTTAATCCCTTTACTACTTAGCTTCACGGCATAGTGATGCATTATTTATGCTTTAGGCAGAAACAGTTTAGACAGAAACAGTTAGTGCATTCCACAATTTCAATGTATTGTAGAAATTCATGTTCAGTTGACTAGGTTAGGAACAGACGTTTCAAAAATCGATTGTTTCAGTGGGCCTTACGTTAACAGCTAGCCTACATCATCATTTTTGTGTTTGACACTGTTTAACATGAGTCTTTATATGCTTCACCTTCATACATATTGAACAGAACTATTTATAGACATATTTGGAGCAATACTACTACTATGGCTCCGCACTAAATGTTTTGTCAAATTACTGGTGCGATTTGGCGAAGTGGACAGTTCTTTAGGCGTCATGCACAACGTGCACCAAACTATTATATTCTTCTTGCCTCTATCTCTGACGAACTGAAAGTAATGGGCGTAAGTCCATCATGTGTTCGCAATTGTCCGTATTGAGTCTGTCTTCTGCAGCTGCGGCATTCATCTCTGTTGTTATAGGTAGGCCTACTAATAACACAAAGGGATAAAAACCACCACTTTCAGGTTAAAAATGCATTGTGTTACTCTCATTTGTACCGTGTAAACGTTTACCATTCATTTGTGTTTAATGAATTACACTACTGCGGTACAGCAAAAAGTAATGCATTACAGTAACTACATTATTTTTATAATGCATTACTCCCAACACTGTTCATGACTATGCACCACCACGACTTAGCACTGCCTGACATACTAAATTATCCATAGGTGTGAAATAATGTGCTTATGGTCTTTATACTACAAGTATATACCCTATGAGGAAACATCAACCGATTCAGGGTATACTCCGTTTATCAGTTAGTTGAAGTTAGTTGAAGAGTCGGACTAGCTGTTCAAATAAAATCACTGAAAAACAACTTGTCAACTTATTACACACGCGAATGGTTGAAAGAAAATCTTCCGCCTCCTTCCATTACTTGTATTTTTTTTTTTAAATCCGTTAGGCAGCCAGCATGTTATTGATTTAGGCCTTTGTGTTTGCAATGTGACACAGATAGACATATTCATGAGTATATGATGCAGTGTGTGTCCATGCATGTGTGTGAGTCTTGGTGTTTGTGTTGATGCTGCGGTGAAATCACGCAGCCGTCACTGATAAGCTCATCATTCAAAGCTATTGCAGGTGATGTAGAACAGATGAGGGGACAGGAGGTGACACAGTATCTATTTCCATTACATTCAAGAAGTGGAGAGATGCAGCGAAGCCTGATATTCATCCCATCACACAAATATGCAGGGGGGGCACGTCAAGGTCCAGATCCGACATATTTACCAGTCATTCAAACAAATAAAAAAAATCATCTCTCTTTATTACTCGTCACCCTAGGACTTCTCAAGTTTAGATATATTGAAAAATAAACCACTCTTTGAAAGCAACAGTTTGTGTTTTTTGTTTGCTTTCCTACACCAAGAAAATTAAATCAAATTAATCAAAGAACTTCCTCTGAAATCATATTGAGACCATATTGCAAGTCAATGTATTTATTTTCAAAAGCAATCCTCAAAGCAGGTTTCAAAAGCACATGGTCAAGTTTTTGATAAAACTCAAAGGTGCTATGCAGGTGAGTGCTTGATATAGAGATAGGTTCAGTCATTACTTTGTAAATGAAAACATTTGAAACTTCACCGAGATGTGCCTTAATTCCCCACCCCATTACCATACCAAATTCAAACATTTTAAACAATTTATGGTGTTAGATAATCATTTTCTTTGTGATAATTTGCTCACAATGTCTGTGATTGGCTTTAGACCACTCAATGTTGTACCATGACGCTTATCAAAAGCCAATCAGACTTCTGCACAATATATATATATATATATATATATATATATATATATATATATATATATATATATATATATATATATATATATATGTGTGTACACACACACACGCACACACACAGTGGACCCCCGGGTTACAGCGTCCCTGGCTTATGTTTTTTTTCATGTTTTGATGTGGAATACTTTTTTTTGTCTCCTCTTTAAGGTATTTTCCCCGTTTTGCGACAAAAAAACAACTGTCATAACCCTTGGGGCTTGGCTGTATTTCTGTTGTTTCGTCTCCATCTGCAGGCATTTTTAGTAATTAGTAATTACACTTATTTTTTGCCGTCCCTGCACCGCATCACTACAATGCTGCTATTTGTTGGCTTCTCCTCACGGAGATGGTGCTCTGCTATTTGTCAGCCTCACTTGTTTCAAAATGGCGATAAAGCTTTGTTCGATCGTGAGTGGTTACAGAACCGTATTTATAGTGTATTTTACTGCTTAATTCAAAGTTGAAAGGGTTAGCCATGGGTCCCAAGATTGCTAGTGATGTTAAAGAGAGAAGTAAGAAGATGATTTATAAGCAAACGAAGCTGGAGATAATCAAGAAATAAGAAGCTAACCTAGCCTAGGCTACTCTTACTAGGGAAGATGGGCATAACAAGCGCCACTCAAAGGTAAATAAATCATTTCTATAGTCTCCTGATTGTATACATTTATATTATATATACTGTACGTAGCACTTACTATACTATTTTGGTACCAATTTTTAATATGAAGGTACAATTTTGATATTATTACCTGGGGTTCTAAAGGCATTAGCCATTTAACGGTGAATTTACCTTACGAGCCCAACCGTGGAACAGATTAATTTCGTAACACGGGGCCCACTGTGTGTGTGTGTATATATATATATATATATATATATATACACACACATATATTGTCACGGGGGACCCCGAGCCCGAACACAATGCGACCAACATCCGAGGGGTTGGGTTCAAAGAGTTTATTACAACAGAAAGCGCACGTCTGGCATGGAAAATAAGGGTGTCCAAAAAGGGAACGGTAAAGTACAAACAAAAGTCACAAAGTACGAAATAAGGGAGAGACGAGAACGTCTAGGAGAGATCAGTCCAACTGAGGAGTAAGGCAACGAGGGGGTGGAGGCTACAGGAGAACGACTAGGAACAAAGTAACAACAAAAAACATTAAGCGAGCAAAAATACAACTAGAGAAAAGTACCAACCAAAAGAATCACAACGAGAGGGACACGAGGCATGGGAGTTCAGCATCGCTCTCCTGTAGCGACCAGCATTAAAAAGACCCTGATGGGTAATGGGGAACAGGTGCGCAAGGCTGGTGACCCCGCCCCCTCGTGGAACACTGCCTAGGCACAGAGCAAACACACACACACGACATATATATGTGTATATATATATATATATATATATATATATATATATATATATATATATATATATATATATAAAAAATATATATATATATACAGTATATATATATTTATATATACACATATACATATATATATACATATATACATATATATATACACATATATATACACATATATATATATATATATATATATATACATATACATATATACATATATGTATATATATATATATATACATATATATATATATATATACATATATACATATATGTATATATATATACATACATATATATATATACATATATATATATACATATATATATATATACATATATATATATACATATATATATATACATATATATATATACATATATATATATATATATATATATATATATATACATATATATATATATATATATATATATATATATACACACACACATCGAATATTGCCATATCGTATTTTGCCATTGAAGTAACCTAGAAAAACCTCTCGCATCAAACTAGTTCCTAGCATGTTTGTTTTTGTTGAAAGATTGCCCATACCACAACAGAGTGAAACAATTTATTTAATCCAGACAGAGTGGGAAAGTACACGAGGCCTCGGGCCAGTCCTGCTGCATGTCGGAGAGGAAAATGGCAACGTTTCACCTTCCACATTCAGTTCTTATACCCTTTTGGGGCATGTAGTCCCACTGTGGAATGCAGGTGTGTGTGTGCGTGTGCGGCGTGCGTGTGGCTGTGTGCGTGGGGATGGTGTCTTCACAAGTCTTTGTTCTTTGGAAGAGGGAAGAAGTCTGAGCACCTGATATCTTCTCTTGATGGCCACAACTGGCCTTTTGTTCCTGGTGGAATGTGTCAGGGGATGCTATTTGTTCCTTTTGGAGGTGATGACTTGCCTTGATTTCTCCACGGCCAAGACTATATCTGCTTCATACTGACATTACGTTGTCTCAGTCTTTATTAGAATAAGACAGTTCCATGAATACACTATTTTATTGATACACTGGATTTAAAAACATGTACGGTATTTCCTTTACCATCTTAATATGTTTGACAATATTTAAATTTGAAGGTGATTATAAACGATTGATTGGTACTGTACATGCATACATAATATAATCATAAAAACAACAAGGGTGCCAATTAAATTGAAAAAAAAATAATGCTCTGTAGAGCTCCGTTTTTTTTTTTTTTTTTTTTGCATGGTTACACAAGGTCACAGCAGTCCTTCTCCTCACCAGGTGGCCATCTTTGCTCAAAGACACGCCCCAATGAGAGAAGCGCAAAAGCTTCTATATTCATATGCTGTACAGACACAGGCATTGGATCAACTGGCCTCACACAGAACACACTGGAATCGGGTTTGCACGTGGCCGCACTTTGAACTCCGTTACAGTGTCGGTGTCTGCGCTTTCCAAATAAATGGGAGCCAGTGAAGCGGTGAACCAGTTGAATTTAGAAGACAGACGCAAAGAGCAGAGTGCTGTAAAGACAAGTGAAATGCAGGAGGACAACGGCGAATGATATAAAGATAGAGAGACAGGATCAAGAATCAGGGACAGAGAGGGAGGGAGGGAAAGAGGCAGCCCGGGAAGGATGAGTAGAGATTGGTGTCACTAAGAGGTGATGTATCGAGGGGAAGCTGATGAGAGTGAGCCGGCTTCTCTTGCAGCTCTGGTGGTAATGTGCCTTTCCAAAACATCGCTCATATTTAATGGAGCACAACTACACAGAAGGAGGGAAGGGAGGGAGAGTAGCATGCACACAAACAAACGTCTTGAGTGACATACAGTATGCAGGCTCTTCATACAAATTCTCAAAGCTTACATCTGCAGATGGAGAACGTGCACTCTGCTACTCTGAAGGCAATGAGGTTATTTAAGAGTTAATGGATTTGAGACACAGGGTTGAAACTGCATTCAACTGAATGTGGGAGGACAACAAAGTGTTTCGAAAAGGAATGGACATATTATAGAGTGATAATGGACATTGTGAATTTAAATGTGGTTTGGCTTTTGGCTGCATATAACAGCCTCTCTAAGGCTCAAGAATGGGAAATACGATAGGGAAAAACAGACACAGAAGTGTAGTTCTTCTTAGAGGATGACAGTTCACCAATCATAAATTTGAAAATTTATCCCGGGCATCTAATGTCTACCTCCTGAGACTATCCCATCTTCAATAAATTCTGATATGGCAGTGTTTAGTATAGTATATGTCTGTGCTGAGTAAACAAGACAAAATCCAGAAAACAAGCTCTATGATGGAGTTTTTTTTTTTTTAAATGACTGCACATGAAATTAATACTCATTATGTTTAATGCCTTTTTATAATGCTAAATTCATTTATTCATTGTATACTAAATTCATTAAAATGAATAAAAGTTTGGCTGTTTTACAATCATGCAGTAGTACTGTAGAAAGGCAGTGCATTCTCCTGTGTATTTCATTGAACCTCTGGCCCACCAAGCTAAAAAAAAAAAAAAACAAAAAAACAAAAAAAATGCTGCATTTTCCATAGTAGTGTCGGAAAATGGCATGTTAATACTCACTGTTGCCGATACCACCATTTTATTGTCGTATCAGGACCTTTCCTGATACTGCTATTAAAACACCATGCGCATTAATCTGAAGCAGAGGGAAACAGACATTTATTTTTTTGGCTGTGTTTGGAGCAAAAGAGGTTTGATGAAAATTTGAGACACTGTGTCCACCCACTTTTCAGGACACGTAAATCTTTCTATACATTGTACTTCAGTATAATGTACAATGTTATTTAAAGGTATGCTACTCATAATGTGATGAAGGCATATCTGCAGGTGATGGAAAAATGTTGACAGGGTGTGAATCAATTAGTCGTGCTTGGAGAAGGAGACAAAGGAGAGTGAGATTTTAACGTACTATATTTTTACTTCAGACATCTTTTGTCATTTTGACCATCTCTTCTGTCATTGCCCATCAGGTTCTGGCCTTAATGATGGCCAATGGCATGCTGTACGTTTGGTCGCAAAAGAGAATTTTGCCATGTTGATGACAGACGGCGATGAGACTTCTGCTGTAAGCTCCACGTCACCACTCTCCATCACCACTGGAGGAACTTATCACCTGGGAGGTAAGGAAACAATGTTCGTGCATTTGACCATAGTATGAGAACTGTTACGTTTGTAACACCAAGGAAGATAGTTGGACCCCAAACATACCTACCCACTGTACAGAGAACAGAACTCAAAATTATCAAAGTAGCAATAGAAATTCATCAGGAAGGCAAAAACAGAGTGGAAACATGACAAGAATCTTACATTGACACGTGTTCCAGAAAAAACAGCTTTGTGGGTATGTCTGATAGGCCATATCCAGCCTGTCCACCATCTCTGCTCGGCTCTTGCCGTCTTTATGAAGTCAAATGCCTGTACAAACTAACAAGCATTTTTTTCTGTCCTCAGTATTGACTTTGTCGCTATACTTAGCACATTTCCTTATCCCTCTCGTGACGTGTTATCAAAAAAGCGGCAGCCAAAAATGCCAAATGTGGCCCTCATTCCAGCCATGTTCTTATTTCTCCCATGGAAGAAGGAAGAGGGGAATTTACTCTTATTGTTATTACTAGTTATTGATTTGAGTGTCCCAACTAGGAACAAACAATATGAGGTGAGTGAAGATAAGGTCGGAATATAAGTACGCTTTAAAACTACAAAACAATTGAGCAGCAGATGTTGTCTTTTGGTAACTGATGATTATATAACAAATATAAATATTTGTGTGCATGCCTGTATATTTCATTAATACAGCTTCTCATAATATTTGACATTTTTATTCCCTCATCAGATAATGCGCTGTGCCTTGTGTGTTTGCGCAAGAAACAGAAATAGAAATGCATTTTTATTTTTACTAATGCTTAAAATTAATATTAATACCAGCAAGGTTTGACCACTATACATCACTGTATGGGTAACTTAATATCTATATTTGTAGTATTAACACTGTTTAATGATGAAGAAATACATTAAACCAGTTTAAGTCATTCTAGCATTCTCTTGAAGCTTGGCTGACTTGGATTTACTAGCAGCCATACCAAACACACCAACAACAATTTAGAATCATGGTGTTATTCAACACTTAATAAGATTTCAGCAAGAAGGCCTCTTTGCTCCTGGGCAAATGGTGGTGTTCCTATTATAGCATTTAACTAAATAATTAGTCCCTTGTGTGAAATGCAATATGGGCATTTGTGCATGCCTGTGTGTGTGTTTGAATATTTGTACTATATGAATACATTAGCAGCACCAATCTTTCAACCAAATCTATTGCACGGCTTTGTTATTAACAGGCATCAGTTTTGTAAAGAAATTATGGCACTAACCTGAAGGGGTAATGCGTGCTTTTAAATACCTTTTGTGAATAATATTTGAAGTAGATTTTAGCATGCTACTTTATGTGATAAAATTGTCCCCACAGGTGTCACCACAGAAGTTCCGCAGTTGCTTTTTTTTGTCGAAATTTTGAACCAAATAACAAAATGCAATTTGAATGACTTTACAACCATCTGTGCTTTATAGCCTGGCTGGTGCTCATTAATGGGACCATGACTGTCATGACATGTGCTGCTCATTATCGTCTTGCTTATTCCAAGCCTCAGTTCGCCTGATACGAAATACTTGCATCTGAAGCTTGTGTCAAGACGGCATATTGATGATGGGTATGGGAAGGTGGATCCAAAATGAAGGGAGCCAGGATGAAATGAGCTCAACCAAAGATTTATTACCCGAATGAGCCGAGTGAAACACAAGAAAACGCCGGAACAAAAATAATAACAGAAATGAAAACCAAAACTAAACTCACGGGGGGGCAATGACTGTGAGACAGTGAATTCACTGACCTGGCACAAGTACTGCAGACGGCAAAAACATCGGCTTTAAACATAGACACTAAACAATGACCCGACAACTAACTAACTAATCTGGAACTTAAATAAACTGGACAATAATTCCTCAAACACAATATAGCCGGATGAAACGAGAGGCACGGGGAGCTGATTGGAAGAGACACGGGCTGGAACACGTTGATGACAGATGACACACATTACACTAATGACAGATGTGAGGGAAAGAACCTGAATCCGAAACCGAAATGAACTGAAATTACACAAAATAAACCCACAACAGAAAAGACCTGACAAAACGTGACAATTTGACTAACTTCGTTGAGTGAGATTTTACTTTTAAAATAGCTTATGCAGGCATTTGTGTTTCAATTATTTTTCTAATCTGTGTCACTGAGGTTTTTTTGTTGTTGTTCAAATCATTCGTTGATGCAGGTATTTAAAGTGAGCAGCAACCTGTAACTCAAAAAAGCATTACTTTATAACCTTATAATACATAGTACTCAATATTATAATTCATATCTTATCCAAGACAGCACTACAGTGGTGATATCAGTGGCTATGCAGTTACTATGGTCATGGATTCATCACATTTTGTTATTTTTATGAATTTATCACCTTTCTCAGACAGCATTTACAGCTGTGACTGGTGGGAAGTGGTTTGTTCATTGATGTATCAGTTACCATGCAGTTGCTATGGTCCTTAAGTTTGCTTCATTACGTCATAAAAGTCAATGTGTCCATCCATCCATCCATCCATCCATCCATTTTCTATAACCACTTATCCTCAGTCAGTAGGGTCGCTGGCTTGTTGGTGCCTATCCCACCTGTCTACGGACAGGAGGACACCCTCACCTGGTTGCCAACCAATTGCAGGGCACACAGGGACGAACAACCATTCACACAGCCAATCACAACAAAGGACAATTTAGAGCAGGGTTGTCAAACTCTTGAGTGCCTGGTGAGAACCCACTCTTGTGGAGAACATGCAAACTCCACACAGGAAGGCTGGAGCGAGGTACAATTGAACTTGAGACTCTGGACTGTGAGGTGGTCGTGCTAACCACTCTTGCAACAAGCCGTCTGTTTAGGATTGTTGTCTGTATTTAAGCTCAAGGTTTTCTGTAACATGTCAGAATAACCACCTTTCAAGTTGCCTTTATCTAGTCTCTTTCTGAGTCTAGTTTTTGAAGTCTACTTTTCTAAGTCTTGTTTCTGAGTTTAGTTGTTGAAGTTTAGTTTTCCGAGTCTGATTTTCAGATTCTAGTTTCTGTTGCTCGTGGTTGTTACTTTGGGTTATTGTGCAGAATGACAACCATTTTTCCACTACCATGTCCTCTCCACCTCTGAGTCCAAATTCCCCTCCTCATCCGACATGTATCATAAAATTACATGTCTTGCGTACAGCATTTGCGGTTTTAAAATTAAGTAGACTAATGTTTCCATTTTTGGCTCTCAAAAGGCACGGTATTTGTTTTTTACATTTTATGTATTTTTTTTTTCTGCCAATCATACATGGCATCCAATTACCCAAATACAGTTACAAGTAGTTACAAGTACAAGTAGATGTGTTTCTATGATTACAAATATTTAATAGACATATACACAACTACAGCAAAAAGAACATTTGTTCAAAATCGTCTTTCATTTTGGATCGTGAGAAGGAACTCCCCGGGCTCAGAAGCTGGTGTGGTATGACGACCCATGCACTACTCGCTTATCAATGTGGGGAAGCTGCCTGGAATCCAAGGAACCTGGTTATTCTTTTTGAGGGGCAGAGTAGTCCAGGTACCCCACTGGGCCAGATGCTCCCCTGTGAAGATTTCTTTGGCAGGAGCACAGTTTGTCATGGTGAGAAATCATTAGATGGAGTATCATCGCTCCCCTGCTGTCCATGCCTAGTCATGCACACTTTGAGCTACTGAAGCAAAGAATCTCTCTGTTACATTGAATAGGTGAGCATACTGGCTAATCTCAGCCTTCCATCATATGGCTCATCATGAGCCGTGTCTTGTTAATTTGAAATGGAATATCCTAATGGACACTTAATGCTTATAACGTCTCTGGAGCATAGAGTGAAATTACTGATGATACATTTCGTTATGCCCCCCAAACCGGTACTGTCCAGATGTCACTAATGGTGTTACTTTAGTTGTCAATAGGGAAATCGGAAGGAAGAGCTGCAGTAGAAATGCCGTATAAGGAAAGCAGAAAGGAAAGGAAAGGTGAATAGATCAGTGTACTGGGGAACCTTCGAAGTAGGACATATTTAGTACCACTAGAATGTTCTTATTTAGCATAAAAGTATAAAGTCAAGTTAACCACTTTATTCTTAAGCCTAAAATAAAATAGTGTGTAAAAATAACAAGCTGCTATTTCAGGGTTTACACAATTGTTTTGCAGTGCCGTAAACATGTTTGTTGGCAAACTTATTTGATCTTTTTTTTCTGGATTTCAATTAATTTAAAAAAAAAAAACATCATCATAAAGTTGTGTGTACAAGCACAGTGTGGGACAGTGCACAACAACAATCGCTTATTTTAACCATTATCCTTAGGTTTTCGCCTTGCTTCAAAATGTTCATTTTTCTCTTGAAATGAAAACCATAAACCACATAAATGGCCAACTTGTACTATATTGAGGAACGATGGTGCAATGTCAACTTCACTACTATTGCTTGTTCCCCCTAAACTACCAAACACTTTTGTACTGTCTCTGGGCGATTGACCCTTGCAGTTGTTTTTCACTTTTATCAAAATAACATATCAATGGTTGTCACTATGAACTAATGGTACCCTAAAAAATCAGCAATATTTTGGTTGAAAAAAAAAAAATGCTGTATGCATGAGACCAGTAGTTCTCAAAATGGGGTCCGTGGACCTCCAGGGGTCCATGGCCTGACTGCAGAGGGTCGTGAAATAATTTTGGGTACTATTAAAAAGTACCGGTATGTAAGCATAAGTATATACAGTGGACTCCCGTGTTACTGCGTCCCTGGCTTACGTTTTTTTCATGTTGTGATGTGGAATACTGATTTTTTTTTTTTTGTCCCTTCTTAACGGTATTTTTTCCTTATTTTCAATGCCTCCATGCAGCGCGTCACTACAATGCTGGTGGGCTATTGGTTGGCGTCTCCTCACGGAGATGGTGGTCTGCTATTAATCGGCCTCATTTGTTTCAAAATGGCGAAATGGTAAAGCTTTGTTCTATCGTGAGCGGTTACAAAACCGTATTTATAGTGCATTTTACTGCTTAATCAAACTTGACTGGGTTAGCTTTGGGTCCCAAGAATACTAGTGATGTTAAAAAGAGAAGTAAGAAGATGATTTATATGGAAACGAAGCTGGAGATAATCAAGAAATACAAAGCTAGCCTAGGCCACCCTTACTAGGGAATATGGGCATAACAAGCACCAATCAAATAAATCCTTTCTATATTTTTTTATATATGATGTTTTCCGATTGTATGCATGTATATTATAAATACATCACACTTACTATACTATTTTGGTACCAATTTTTAATATGTATGTACATTTTTTTTTTTACCTTGGGTTCTGAACGCATTAGCTATTTAACATAGGTTTGGATTGCCTGCCATACGGTGAATTCGTCTGACGAGCCCAACCGCTGAACGGATTAATCTCGTAACACGGGGGCCCACTGATCCAGTAATCCAGTAATTCACACACAGAACAAATCATCCACTTTGCCGTGAGTTATGAAAAAAAAAATAGGTAACAATTTATTTCCAGCATTAAACCGCTAAAACTCGTGTTTTTATATCTTAAAAACAGAAAATCCTTGGCTGTATCTTATTCTCTAGACACTGTCTTTTGCCTATTCCATTTTCTTCATATTAACTCCTATGATTGCCTTTTTAGTTTTAGCTTTCCAAATCTTTGTCAGTTTTCCTGTTCTTACCCTACACAGTTTCATTTCTTGATATCTTACTCAAGAGGCACAATCCTCTTTTATCTTGTTTTGTTACTACTTTGATTATTTCAAAATATCGATATTTCAGCTTGGTAACAATTGTTTAAGGTATTTCTTATTAACAGCAAAGTCATTTAATGAAGTAAGTACAGTATATTCCATTGCAGTTTTGAGGGATACTATCCCAGAACAGTGAATAACTGGGCTAAAAACAGATTTGTATTTACATTAAAATGCCAAACAGTGTAAATACACCACACTCACTAACACTAGTTCCTCCCATCAGATCAGTCCCATGTGAAGACACAATTTTATACCTGCCGACAGGTGAATTATTTACTACTGACATTAATTGTATGGCTGTGTGCTTCCAAACACACATTTCTCCATTTTCTACTGTAAAACATAGTAAAAAAATAAAATAAAACGCTGTTTACTTGGCCGACAAGGTGCAATATCTTCCCTCCTAAACTCCATAGCCAAAACAAAAGTAAAAGATGTGGATAAGGTCGGCATGTATTCACTCTACCATGGGTGGTATGAGGTCTTACTGTCATCATCAGGCTTCCCGTACGTTATGTTTATCTGCTCAGGCAGGACCACTGCTGAGAGTGCAGTATAAGCAAGGATTGCTTAGAAATGCAACCATGAAAGGAAATAACATTCTGGGGGTGTTTAGGTAGAGAAATTAACTTTGTAACATGGTTAAAATCTCCGAAAACTTGAACTCCCATCATCAACATATCTTTAGGCTAAATATAAGGTACATATTCCAAAACTTGTGTGCATTTGTTTTTTTTTTTGTTTGTTTTGTTTTTTGTTTTTTCATGTGCATGTTGGCCCCATGATAACTTCATATTTTAAAATCCCCTGACTGTCATTTTGCAAATTTCTCTCAGGGAAGATAATCCTGTATTTGGCTTGATTTTCTTTTCTAAATTTGTGTAATTAGATGTATGTCACTTATCCTCCACCTCCTCCTGTCAAAATGTCCCAACTGCTTCAGGAAAACATTTATTGCAAACAGCTTCACTTTAAAGTCATCTTTTTATTAGTTGATTGTGGAGGGAAAGTGATAGCTTACTCATTTAGGTTGTCAAAAACATGTGGCTATTTGAAATACTCATGTAGGTAAACAACAAATACCACTTAATTCACATAGTCATGCAAGGCATTTGATATAATAATGTAGAAAAAGCATTATAGTCACAGAAAGTTTGGGTGTAATGCCATCACTGTATTTTCATAGGGTGAGCTGCACATCTAATACTGTATATATATATATATATATATATATATATATATATATATATATATATATATATATATATATATATATATATATCCATCAATTTCTAGAGCCGCTTATCCTATTTAGGGTTGCTGGCTTGTTGTTGTCTATCCTAACTGACTTGAGACAGTAGGCGGGGGATACCCTGAACTGGTTACCAACCAATTGCAGGGCACACAGAGACGAACAACCATCCACACACCCAGTCACATCTAAAGACAATTTAGTATGTGCAATACACCTGCAATGCATGTTTTTGGAGTGTGGGAGAAAACCAGAGTGCCCGGAGAGCGCACGTGTGCAAACTCCACATAGGAAAGCCATAGTAATTGTGGATTTGAACTTGGGTCCTTGAACTGTGAGGCGGACATGTGAACCACTGCCGCCCCAATACTGTATATTTCCTGCCATTTCTAATACTATCACCATTCTTACTGATCTGTATGCTGATGTAAAACATCTCCAGTATAGATAGAATCACTCCATTTACAACCCTCCATTTATTTATTTTTTTCTCACTTGAATATTTTGGCTTATCTTTTATGTCCCGTGTAAATGTGCTGGCAGGTGATAACAAGTGTTATACAGCGAGTGAGGTGTTACTACTGCTGCTGCTGGTCTTACGGAGTCTGTTGTTAAGAGCGTCACTATATGGGCACCACATGAAGGTCCTGATAGAATGGCAGCAGGCTTGCAGAGGATAAGTGCAGCTGACCTATATTCTCAAGGCTTATCGGACATCTCAGTCTCCCCTCTTTCAAACCACATGGGTGATGCATGGATGCATGAGTCCATTCAAGTGTTTGCCACCATAACACTTTCATCTTGGTCTATACACAACTACAGTAAATGTACCATGATCCATTTGTGTCATGGTGACATTGGAATGGTCCTTAAGAGCAGTGGTTCTCAAAGTGGGGTCCACAAACTCCTGGGGGTCAGTGGCCTGACTGCAGGGGTCTCATGAAATAATTTGGGTGTTTTCAAACGGATTTAGTTTATCTTTTAAGTTACAAATTTGTGCTTTGTTTGACTGTAGATAACATGCTAGCTAATGTTAGTTTTATCTATGTTATATAGTGTTGCCTTGTGTTGTTTTGTTCGTTAGTGTTTTCGTTTGTGCTGGATATTTCCTTTTGGTAAATGTTAGCATATGCAAATGTTTTGTATGGATAATCATATTTGTTTGCATCTAATTAATGTTTCGTTTTGAAAGCATTATCACTTGTAATTCAGTTATACGACTGATTTGTGTATATTTAACAAGATGTATATTTTTTGCATATGGGACTTACCTGAGTTATGTTTGGTGTATTTTCTTTTCTTTATAGTTTTACATATATTTGTGTTTATTTTTTTTTAGATTTAATTGTGAAAGTACTTTATTCATGACTCTTCAATAAAACAATCAATTCAACCAATTGAACATGTTTTGTAAAAATGTAACAATTTTTAAATTTGTCAAAATGTGTTTTGTGTCCACAATTACTTGCTATGAGGCAATGAAGCCATCAAAGCTAAAGTGGCATTTTATTTTATAAATGTTGTTTGACAAAATAACTGGCAGCAACCTGAAACTGAATTTGTTATAAGGAGGCATGCAATTTTTATTTTCTAAACGTCGGTATAGCTCAAAAATAAAAATAAAAAATATACGTACCTGTTGTCAAATTGAATATGTCTCTGGATAAAAAGGGCACTATGTTTGGCATAAATGATTTTTTTTAGTTTTGTTTCTGCAAACATTTGCATTGGGGGTCCTTGGAAAACTTGCTTTTTAAAAGTGGTCCCTGACTCCAAAAAGTTTGAGAACCCCTACTTAACAATGTGATGGTTATGATGAATAACATTTTTCTGCAATTAATGATTGTATGTCCAGCAAGATTTGATATATATTTTTACAGCACCAAAACAGCAAAACAAGAATTGAAATGGTCACACATGCTTCTATCTGTGCTTGTATTATTTTAAATCCTTCCTCACAGCTCAGTAAATTATCTCCTCAAACAGGCTTTTAGACTGCCTTCGAGTTTATTCTTTTCTGGTTATTTGCCATATTCTTACCTTTCATGCTGCGAGTTTACGGCAAGTGATTACTTCTGATTTCCTTGTGTGTTACATATTGAAATATACTTACCATCTTTCACTAATTACCACGACATTACCTCAAAAGTGTTCAAATTATAAAAGAATGTAAGGTACAGAATGAAAAAAAAAAATCCTAGATTTAACTTGCAAGTTTCAGTGAACAAATGCAGGACGTTTTAGTTTTATAGTCAACTTTTTTTATATAACCTATCAATTTTAAATTGAGAATTGAATTTTTTTTATTTTTTTATTTTTAGCAAGCCTGAATTCATTGTTATGGCCAGTTTTATTGAGATGAAGCAAACTACTGTAGTTTTTTTTTAAAGCTGTTAGGGGGAACCCAATATTGATAGAACAAACCCCTACTGTCTGCTTTTATGTTCTAGGAGCAAATTATCCATCCATTCACCAACGAATGTTTCCTTCATTCTGCCAAACTGTCAGCCAAGCTGCTTTTCATTTTGATTATTTCCACTTGAATGCTACCCATAGGACACAAAGTGTGCTGGCAGACAGCTGTAGTGTGTGTCTTCTGTTTTCAAACTTATCTCACCCTCTCCGTCTCTGCCACTATCCTCTTTCCTGCCGTCTGTCTATGACTTCGGCAATAGGCTAGACAGCTGTGCAAGGAAGCCGTCGACACAGATGGCTCGTCAGAAGTTTTGGGGAAAGATATGGAAATCAAGATGAGACAGATAAACACACACATCGTAAACATGGGCAAACATTTCACTTCTGCACTGCTTATACACTGCATAGTCATCTCAACATTAAGTATATTTACACAAGGGGGCAAATTTAATAATATGAGTGGTACCCCAACTTATGAACGCCTCTTGCTGTAGAAAAACGAATTCAGGTTACAAAACACCTCGGTGGAAAAATATTGTCTCTAGTAACGAGAGAATATTCAGGTTACGAAAGACGACATTGTTGGCATATGAGACACCAGCGCTCACTCCAACAAGACTGTAATGTAATATCACAACTGATGATGTCTACCATATTGTTAGTTTTTGATGCATTTTTATCATTTAATAATACGGCTTGCCCACAAATGAGACACTAGTTTTTTGCACTTATGTTTACTGTGGTCTTCCACTTTTCATCTTTACTCATTTCATCTCCGCTTCCCACCAACAATTTACACCGTATAACTAACAAACATATAATGACATTAGCTGCGGCTAACATTGTACATACATGAAAACACCTATGCAATATACCACTTGGGCTGTCGCGTCTGACGTTCGCGTTGTTAGCACGTCGTAAGCAGTTTATCGATGACATCACATAGGAAGCACTTCACATGACCCCAAAATCACCTTATGTAAACTGATATGCTCAAAATAATTCCAAAAATAAATATTATTGCTCCTGTGTATTGTAGATGATGCATGGCTCACTGGAAATGTAAAAAAAAAAAAGTACAAATTAGACAACCTAAAAAGTTCTCTTCTGCAGTCAACACCAACACACCAGCATCATTTAAGGCAAACAAGTGAACGGCATTCATATTGTCAACTGCCACAATACCTATGATTCATTTAAAGGATTTAGGAGCATTTTGTGATTATTCTTTACATCATATATTTTGATTATGCACTAATGTAATTCTAATATGTTTTTGTAACCATTTTTTATTTTTATAATTTATTAATATTATTCATTCAAAGGGTTTAGGAGCATTTTGGGGTTCTTGTAATGGATTATGCTATGTAAAAAGCGTATTGATTCACATTACCAAATTGCTTCCTGAACAAATTAATCTCGTAAGTAGAGGTACCACTATAATGTTAAATCCCTTTGGAGGACAAACGCTTTGTTCATGTGGTTGGAGATTGCAGTGGCATATTTTTGATCTGCTTTATATTGAGATGTCTTGCTTATTAATTGTGACATAGGGGGCATGTAATGAAGAAATATCTGTTAAGATGCACTTTCCACTTTGACACACTACGATGCTAAACCAGCCAACTATAACAACCATAATAAACATTCTTTGTTTGTTAATGGCTAACTTTATTCATAGGTTTATAAAGGCATACATATATTGCTTATTAGTGTAGTTGCACAATATACAGTATTGCTAGGTAAAGCTCATTTTTCAACTGATTCAACTGATTTATGTCTTTCTTTTGATTTATGTCTATTCAGTTTCGTGACAAATATAACATTACAACAGTGGAGCAAACACTTTTTTCACACGTTACTTACTAGTGATTCTGACAGTCACGTCATCTGCTGTAAGCACACTCTCAAGCAGTACATATCCACCTTATAATAAGCCCTTTTTGAAGGTTTGGCCTTGTCACTGATTGACATGTAAGCGCATCAGCTAATAACATCAAGACGGAGATGTCATTGAGCATGGGTGCTTTAGGTTTGCCCTGGCAATGATTGCAATACAAGCTTTCAGTCTCTATTTCAAAATCAGCATAGCATGACTCAGTCGTCACTTGCTCCACACATTGGGCATTGCACACTTTAAATGCTAGACAAAAGCAAGTCACAGTTATACAAATCATTCTAGAGATTAGGGCTTGACTGATGCTGATTTTAAAATTTTGTAGGAATAAAATGAAGTGTTTCTTTATAAAAAAACACAATGAATGGATAAATTAGCTTCTTTTTGCTTCCTTAATGCTTACAACAATATAAATATTATTTACAGGCTCTGCATTTGACGGTTTTAAAGATTTTTTCCTTTAGTATGTGTTTAGTTTCTCTCTGATGTGAAGATAAAGTTAAAAAAAGGTAAAGAGAAAAATAGTACTGATATTAACTGATGAATTCATTGACAATAAACACGGTGGTTTGTCCAACCATTTTTTTCACCTTTTGTAGTCAAGGCCCAGTGATAACATAAGAAATATCCATTGTATCACATAAAGATGCCCTGTATATTAAAACTAGTTTCACATTTAGGACATTGTGGCCTTTGGATGACCATTGAGGGTAATCGGCCTTGAGGCTATGCTGAGAATCTTCATGGCTGTAAAATGTTCCAGCAGGCAGAAAGGGAGTCTGGTCTGTCTGCTGCCCAAACTTTTTTTGTTTTTTATCTTGACTTCATGCATTATGTCTCAAATATCCTTGCTGCAATACATCCATCATCTTTGGGCGTACCTTTGCTGCTTTCTGTGTTCACCGGTTTCTCAAAGTGGCTGCTCAAACTATTTATTTATTTTTTTAGTGTAAAATATTTGCAATAAATTAGTCATGATTCCAATCACATTTACAAAAAAAAAAAAATCCTTCCAGAAATTATTCGATTAACATTCTGACCTTGTTGTTGGCGCGCGTTTTTTTAACATTCAAATTATCACTACCAAGCAGCCATTTGTCTCAAACCTACAGCATTGTGTTGCAGGTGTTTTAATCTTTTTAATTTGCTCTGCTTGTAGGTTATTTTCTCCAGACCTTATTCCCGCCCTCTCAGCGCTTCTTCCAGGGTTGCATGCAAGCAATCGTGGTGGATGACCAACCAGCTGATTTGCATGCTGTGGAGAAAGGCAAAATTGGAGCTTTTGAGAATGTCAGCCTGGACATGTGTGCCATTATTGATAGGTAAGATGTAAATCCCTCTTGTTTTTGTTATAAGCACTCATAAAATATCTGTTAACTTTGAAGAGTCCTGCTGCCAGGGTGAGCAGGATAGAAGAGGAAAATTCTAAGTTAACCTTGTGCTGATCAAAGCAGTATTTTCTCTTCAGTAATTTGTTTTCAAGTGATTGTTGTCGATAACAAACCACAGGCAGTCAGCACCAACTTCGCCAAATGGTGGGACTTTTACTGCCATTGCTTGATTCACATCAATTTTGCCCTCAATTGAAGAGGTTGTGTTTGCTGTGGTAGGCGACTTAAATTTAAATCACAACATGGGACTAGGGATACAAAGAAGACTGTCTTGATTGAAAACCCCTTGTCAATATAGGTTTGAACTTGTATTATTAATCTGCAACCATGCCTTTTCTGATTGTATGGAACAATTTTAGTACACTTGAATTTGAAACAGACTTTGAAAAACAAAGCAAAATGGCAGTCATAAACTGTCTTAAAGTTGCATTTACTGGTTGCCGTTTACTGGTGTTAAGTGAATGCAGCACTACGGTGTCTCAGAGAGCTCATACTTTGGAACCATACAGTATGCCAAGCAAGCGATCTAGCAAACAAAAATGTATACAATTTGCCATTGGTTTCAGTGGACATCAGCATGGATCTACAATGGTTGGGCGAGTATATGTCAACAACGGTTAGTTACCTCGGGTTTTCGCGGATATAAGAAAGTCAGAAGTGGGCAGCCCATTGGTGCTTAAAGTGGGCAGGGCACCGACGAATGAGGGCTGATACAACTGTGGACTCATAGCAAAAATCCAACACTTTCCACACTTTTTCTATACACAAACACAACCTTTCAAGTAGAATGGAGGAAGAGAGGTTATGGTTAGGCACATGAAGATTAGCAAGAGGTAAGAGCGCTCTCAGCAGTCTGCACCATCTGCGATACAAGGAAGCCACCGCTGCTCATTAGGCGGTTCTTTCAAAGTTAAATTCTTGTTGTAACACAATATTCCTGCTGCCGTTTTCTTTTGTGTTTGATGGGTGAACTCAAATGTGCAGAATTTTACCTTCCAAAACGATAGTTGTCCACCGTTGTGAAACATGCAGCAAACCCCCTTCCTTGTCTTGCTTCTTCCTTCTTTTATTTACCATTGGCATACAAATCTTCTATTTTCTCTCTTTTCCGTTTTTATTTCCGATCGGCATACAAACCAGAAATTCACTCGGCTGCACCCAAGACACAAAATCACATCCAAAACGTGATTTGAATTTCGTTGGCGAAGATTTTTCTCCTTCGCTTTCCGTAACCTAAAGAACATAGCCTGTATCTGAGCAGCGCTCTCCATGTAATATAATTAGCAATTACTAGACCTATAGACCTACATTACCGTAAGTTCCCAAATACAAGATGCACTCGTTAAAAAAAAAAAAAAAGAGAGAAAGCGAGCTAAAACTTTGTCTGTCCTATAAACAGTAACTTAAAGATTAGACTTTTTTTTTGTTTTGGACCATACAAGGAAGATTTATTTCTCAGCCACATACTCTGAGTTTTGACGCACAGATGTGCATTTTTTTAAATTTATGTATTTATTTATTTTTATCAGCCGTATTCTTACTTACAATAATTAGGTCCAATCAGTGTTCACATTTATTTCAAAAGGCTCTTAAGTGAACCTCTTCCTTAAGACACACTGACCTTCTCCCACACTGCCCCTCTTTTCTCTCTCTCTCTCTGTCTCTCTCTCTCTCTCTCTCTCTCTCTCTGTGTTTTGCTACGGTTTTACATTGTCACCAACGGTTTTACATTGTCACCAACCTCTCGGTGCGTCCTATACCATGAAAGATAGGTGCGCCCCAATTAATAACTGTTTAAGTATTTAACAAATTCCCTGTCCTTGTTGTTCACCGTGTCTTCCCTTATGATTATTTCAAAATGTTATGTGGTCCTGCAGTAATTGTGATTGGCCTTATTGCAGCGTGGAAAATGCTGCGATAAAACTATTTGGAACATCTTTGAAAGCGGCTCAATACGTCTGTCTGACTCATGTTTGATCAATGCTACTCCGCTGTGGGACCAGGCAAGCAGCACACAGAACCAGAAAAGCCCTCATAAGCCCTAACCCTCTTTATGTCTACCAATGGTACTGTACTCTAATAGTACCAGAAACAAACGATACTAGACTGGTAATTTGTCAGTCCCGTTACATATTTATTGACATGATTCGTAAACAAATGTTATATCTTATGTCCATAAACTTGAATGTGGTGTAATAAATGTCCATATTCCATGCATTTATTTATAACCTGCTCTTTTTTTTTCATGTCATGTACTTCTTATCCTCTTGACTTTAATGGTGTTATGAATCGGCAATGTCTTGGAATATACCAATACAAAAACATATATGTTTTACAGAAGAAAAAAGATCTCAGTTTAAAAACAAACTATGACCACACATTGGTTAATAGAAAAAGATTCATCTCATTTTGTTATTCTATAACTGCTTAACAATCAGATTTGGAGATATAACTGTTTTCATGAATAACAAATCAATAATACTTCAAGTTAATAAGTAGTCTGGTCACATCTGCCCAGAAAAAAAGTTTAAATGTACACAGTCTTAAGATCCAACCTCACTTAAAGTGAATGTAAATGACAGAGAGTTAAGTAAAAAGAATTTAAGATAGTAATGTCAATAGTTTTGGACAGGAGCTTCAATAAGCTCAAATAAAGAGTCTTTAAATATTAAAATGGTATTTGGGGCCAGATCACTTTATGCACCATAGTTCAGAAAGAGGAATTTACTTACTTTTATTATGTTTTAAATAACATATTTTGGAGATCAGCCACGAGGAAAGGCTAAATAATTAAGGCATGCCTTGTGAGTTGGAGTAGGGACAGAGGAATGAGGGGATTTCCCAGGGCTGCGACAAGGACAAAGGTCAGGAGCATCCAGGTCTAACCCTAACCCGTCTTTCAGGAGAGGACAAAGGCTTTTTTTTTTTTTTTTTACAATGAGTGAGTCATCAAGTGAACCATAACTTGTGTTTAGTTGTATGAAAAAGTTTGGTTACCCTTGATCATTTTCAAGATTTTCCTTTCGAAATCAGTGTTTGTTCAATCGACAATTTCTGTTCACTTTATCATATAGCAGACAAACAGTAATATTTGAGAAGTGAAATGACGTGTACAGCCTTTACAGAAAGTGTGCATAAATTTGGGCACCCCAACGGAAAAATTACATCAATGTTTATAGTACGCCCTCCTTTTGCAGAAATACCAGCCTCTATACGTATCCTATAGTTCAGTGGTTCCCAACCTTTTGATCACCGCGGCCCGGTCAACGCCTTAGATTGAGACTACTGGACGGGGCTTTCTGTCGCTGTTGTACTTTTTGTCCACAATTTTTTTTTTTTTTTTAATCGCGCAAGGAGAGGGGAGGGGGTGCAGCGGGCTTGCTGTGCACTTTACGGTAGATCCGGGAAGTCGAGCATTGCTGAGAACTTTCACTTTTCTGGAATGTGACAGAGCCAATATTTTCACTGACATCACCTTTATTCTTTGCAGCAATACTCGCCTGCCAAAAAATAAAAGTTTCAATGTCGCGATCAAGTGGCCGAGACCGTGCTAAATATTGTGCTGACAATGCTGCGCTATCGTTAGCTTAGCACAGTAACTACGGTTCATCAGCTGTTAAGTGAAGAAAACGCTGCACATACCAGTTTTCCCAAATTCTCGCTTCCGCCTTCCGACAAGCCAGGTGAGCGCTCTTGCTTGGCTCTGTTTCGTATTGAGAGCTCAGCTGGCCGTGTTGGATCGCTCCCGGTGACCGCAGAGCGGCCACCATGATTAATTCCTGCCCCCTGCGTGAGCCTTTGAATGTTCCCGAAGTTGATTGGCTTTGGCGACTCGAAACGCGGAAAAAGTGAATAAAAAATAACTTCACTCGAAAGGCGCTTCTCGTGACCGCGCGCGGCCATTTGTGTCGCTCCATTCGCGTCCATCGCGTCGCATTCGCGCCCAGTCACGCGAACTCCATTGACTACAATACAAAACGCTCCGCTTGTTCGACTCGTTCGCGTTCGATGCACACGTACCATTAAACTAAATCATCTCCATAATATTATTTCGGGTGCAGCCCGGTACCAGTTGATCCGGCCCGGGGGTTGGGGACCACTGCTATAGTTTACAATGAGGGTCTGGATTCTGCTTGAAGATGTTTTTTTACCATTCCTCTTTACAAAATATCTCTGGTTATGTCAGGTTTGATGGTTTCCGAGCATGGAGAGCCTGCTTTAAATCACACCACATATTTTCAATCATATTAAGCTCTGGGGACGGAGATGGCCATTCCAGAACATTGTACTTGTTCCTTTGAATGGATGCCTTAGTAGAATTTGAGCAGTGTTTTGGATTGTTGTCTTGATTTCTGAACATTGTTTGCAAGAATCTGCTGATATTGACTGTAATCCATGCAACCTTCAACTTGAATTCGATTCCCAGTACCTGCACTGGCCACACAGCCCCCACAGCATGATTGGAACCGCCACCAAATTGTATTGTGGGTAGTAAGTGTTTGTCTTGGACTGCTGTGTTCTTCTTCCACCATGCATACTGCCCTTAATTATGTCCAAATAACGTATTTTTTCTTTTCATCGGTCCACAGCACCTTTATTTCGAAATGAAGCTGGCTTGTCCAAATGTGCTTTAGCATACCTCAAACGACTCTGTACATATATACTGTGTCTAGACAGCATGTCCTTGTGCAAAGTGCACTGAATAGTTGAATGATGCAAAGGGACATCATCTGGAACAAGATCATTTTGTAGGCCTTTGGATCTGGTCTGTGGGTTGAGTTTGACTGTTCTCACCATCCTTCGCCTCTGCTTATCTGAGATTTTTCTTGGCCTTGCACTTCGGGCTTTAACTAAAACTGTGCCTGTGGTCCTCCATTTTTTCACTATTATATGTTCCTCACAGTGGAATATGACAGCTAAAGTCTGAGATAGCTTTTTGCATCCTTTTTGTAACCATGATGTTGAACATTTTTTGTTTTCAGATCATTTGACAGTTGTTTTGAGGCGCCCATGTTGGCACTCTTTAGAGAAGATGCAAAGAGCACAACGAGCTACTGGCCACCTTAAAATACCTTTTCTCATGATCAGATTTATCTGTGTATGTAGGTCAAGGGTCAATGATCTTACCAAACAAATTTCATGTTCCAATAATTAGTGCTAAAGGTATTCAATAAATCAATAAAATAACAAGATACAGTATTTGAATTTCATTAAAAATATAATTGTTTGTTTGCACATATTCTTACATGGATAGTACGACGCAAATTAAAAACCTTCCCTTCTTCCCCACTGCTGCAGATGTATGCCTAATCACTGTGAACATGGTGGTCGGTGTCAACAGACATGGGACAGTTTCAGCTGCACTTGTGATGGAACAGGATACACTGGTGCCACTTGTCACACTTGTAAGTATGCATGTGGTTTTCTGTTCTTCTGTATCACAACCAAATGCATTTTTATTTGGGCTTGGTATTTATAGAACTAAAAATCACTGTCTTGGTTAATATTGAAATTATGATTCTGAAAACATGATTATTGATTTAAAAATGTTTTATTAATTCAACTACTATCATACACTCATGCTTATTCATCCATACATTTGGCATAATTAATATATTCCGTTTTAATTTTTGTAAAATTCTTGGGAAGATCTCAGCTAACCTGGGAGCATGAATATTGTATTTCGTGTCAGGTATCATATGGAAATGTGTATTGGTACAACAGGTAAAATTAACTTGAAAGCGTAAAACCTCAACTTTAGGTATACAGTGTTCCCTCTCCACTTAGCACTTCATTTTCATGCTCTCAAGTGCTTCAATTTTTTTTCATAAAAAAAAAAAAAACTAATTTGAGGAGAGACCCGATCCTGTTTGCCAAATAGATGAGTTGACTATAAATGCACATGACATGGGCTCTCTTATAAGACACATGATTGGCTCCTGGCGCAACATTGATCAATGAGGGCAGAGTGGATTACAAGTCCTGTTTTCATTGGTCAATGTCGCGCTGGAAGCCAATCAGGTGTCTTGTAGGAGTGCCCAGGCCATGTGCATTTAAGGTGCCCATGAGCTAATTGGCTGATTGTCTCGCCAGTTTTGTTCAAGCAGTTGATTGTAGCTCCAGCAGCAGTCTCAGAGTGAACCTCACATGCACGTCAGGACGCGTGGTGAAAGCAGTACAGTGAGGACAAAAGAGAGTGTGTTGTAATAAATTGTAATTTCAAGTATAAACTCTGCTTCCGTTATCATGTTTGGTCAACTACGGGCTCCACTCTTGGTCAACGTCCAAGGGGCGTTACTCCGAGGAAGGGCTGCACCATTAATCGAATTTGAATCGGAATCACAATATTGGCTGCCGCGATTAATCAAGCTGATCCTCGACGATATTAACATTTAAAAAACTGGCTACAGTACATGCCAAATCAAGAAAGTGACTAATAATGTACTCTAATAACGTACTGATCGCTTTCAATGTCCATGTTTACAAACTAATGATGACACATCATGGACATGTACGTGACCAATATTGTCTGCGACATGATGGAGCTGTTGCCAAAAAATTCCACTTACATGCTTGTTTGTTTGAGATAAAATGCAAATAAAACATGAGCAATGAAATGGCAAACCTAAGTTGAAAAGATGACCAAGTGTTTCAATGCAAATCCAGTCTCTCTGTGCATTAATGCAAGCAGCTATTCTGACAAATTTCCTGCAATACTACATGTAATTTAATGAGAAAAAAAAATCATAACAAAACTGTTGAACTATTAAAATGTCATCAACATGTAATTTCTTTATGCAGCTAAATGCGTTTTAGTTAAAATAGCCATGATTAAACTGTCACCACTAGGCCACACCATTTGGCAAACCATGTTAAATTGACACAAAAATCTCAAATCAAGTTTTCAATTGCAATAATTTGACATTAAAATGCGCGCGCCACACACACATAAAATTAAAATGAGCAAACTTGGAAGTAATTGTAAACTTCCAACCATACATACATACATTTTCTATAGGCGCTTAGGGTCGCCAAGGGTTACAGACATGCTGGTGTCTATCAAAGCTGGCTTTGGGCAGTAGGTGGAGACACCCTGAACTGGTTTCCAGCCAATCGCAGGGCACTCAGAGACGAACAACCATTCACGCACCCAATCACACCTAAGGACAATTTAATATGTCCGATTCACTTGCCCTGCATGTTTTTGGGAGTGTGAGGGGAAGTCAGTGTCCGGAGAGAACCCACGTGGGCTTGGGGAGAATATGCACACTCTACACAGGATGGCCGAAGCAAGGTTGATTTGAACTTGGGTACCTTTAAGTGTGAGGTTGACATGTTATTCACTGCTCGCCCTGAAGAAGGGATTTTGTCGAGTCTCGAACCAACGACCTTACACATTGATAACCAGTTGATCAGACCGCCGCACCAAATTGTCTGCTAGAAGGGATTGTGTTGGGTCTCGAACCAACAACCTCAAACGTTGAGAACCAGTGGTCTGACCACCGCCCTAAACTGTCTGCTAATTGTAAACTTGGTGGAAAACGTATTTGGAGGTTGAAACAAAGGTAACGTTTTTGTCCACTTTCATCTGTTTAGATGTTAAACTTCCTCAGCATTTAAAGTGTTGAAATAAGAAATTATGTCCTTACTTGCTAATTGAATGTACTCTCCAGTGTTCATTTAACACTTACTGAAGGTTTTAGGTCAACATCTTTTTCCTAAGGTACTGGTTTGCGATGGGCATTTGAAAGATGAAGGTGGCGAAAAACATTTTTTTCTCAAAACGAGGGATTTCAACTTGGCAACATTCAAAGTGCTGTAAATTTATTAATATTTTAGTGTATTATTGTAAATCATCTTAAAGGGAATTTTGTATTGAATATAGAATATATAACTCAGTTGTAGTTTTCAATATGATACAGATTTGAGTCCTTTGAGTTTTCTTTAATACAGTAAGTGCAAAGATCTATCATGCAAGGTTTGCTGGATCTAAAGTTTCATTGGCAAGAAGGTTGTAAGAACTCAAGTTCAATAATGGAAGAATTCAAGGACAACAAATAAGAAAAGACAGAACGGAAACGTAAAAATTGAAAAAGAAAATCCTTGCTTCCATCATGAAGGTTTCACTTCAAGAAACACTCCCACATTTCTGGTAATAACTCTTCCACTCATCCATATCCTCTGTGTGTGTGCGTGTGTGTATCATCACAATATACCATTATTGTGTGTCATAAAGATTGCTAGACTGTGTGGGGCAAAGCAACACTTGACAGGCTCTGCACAGATGCTTGAAAACATTCCAAATTATGTTTTGAATGATTTCGGGGGGAAATAGTGTATGGATATATGCTGCAACATAATGCATTCTTAATCCTTTACCTACACCTTAAAATATAATTCAAAATCATTTACTTTAGTTGCAATAGCTGACTATAGTTAATTCCCAGTTACAGTGTCTTTTTGGATTGATACTACAAAAGCCTAATTGTAATTGTTATCGCTGTCTTTTCCAGCTATCTATGAGTCATCATGTGAAGCTTATAAGCATTTGGGCCGATCCTCTGACACTTACTGGATAGACCCTGATGGCAGCGGACCTCTGGGTCCCTTCAAAGTCAACTGCAACATGACAGGTTTGTAAAGGGCCATCAGTGCAGTGTGTATAAATGCATCTCCTTGACTGCATTCCTGGTGCCTTGTAAAGAGGGTAGGAATTAGGGATGGGAATCTTTGACTGCTTCACGATTGGACTCAATTCCAATTTTGGGGTCTCCGATTCGATTCAGAATCAATTTCAATTCTCAACAATTTTCAATTCAAAAGGATTCAATCCAATTAATTGAAAACGATTTCTGCTTCAGTCTTTAGAAGTGCAATTAATCATCATACCATGTGGGTCATCTTTGCAAGACAGAATAAGAAGGGATATACTGTATTGTTTTCTTTTTTTCTTTTACATTCATTAAGTTTTGATTTGTAAGGAGCATGCCTTTTTCCACAAAATACTGTGACATGTCGAAAACTGCTGTTTTTGAAGGTAACTATAAACTGTAGCTTTTATAGTATAAAATATGAATTGAATGAAAATCAAAAAGGAAATTGCAGTACCGAAATACTATGTCAAAAACTGTTGACCAAATGAAAAATATTGATATCTCTTATTACTGTACATTTATGACAAGATAAGAAATTGAACTATTTCAATTGAGCAGCTAAATTGATAGTGTGGGGAAAGAAATGGGTAAAACGTGTGACAGCTGGTTAATTTCTGGGTATATCGGGAGCATTATCGGTCACAATTTGTTTTTAACATATTATTTAGTAAATTAGAGAGTATTTTAATTCATTTACATGTATGTGAGTAACGTGTTTGTGAATTAATTTGGAGTTTGCATATATTGTTTTGTATTCTTACCTTCTTTTATTTTTTGTGGACTTGCTGCAAGTTTTGTGTGGTGTTAATTATGGAACATTTGCTTTCTGTTCTGTATGAATTTGTTTTCTTGGTTATCTTATTTATTTCGATAGAGTCTATTCCTTAACAGCAAAGTGAAATGAGCCATACTGTCCTAGCTGAGACGAGTATAAGATGAGTTCGATCTAGACAGCAAGCTAAAACTCTGGAGTGATGGTGCAAAATCCTCGCAGTAGTTCGTAGCTTTTAAAGCACATCATGGCATCAGCATCTCAACATCAGCAGAGTGAAACTAAAAAAGAAGGTAACTCAAATCAGCCATGTTCTTCAGCAAGTCACATTCACAGCAGGTATAAAATAGAAATTTGAATTAGCTGACAATTCGACAGCACTTGCTTTAAACTAATATCAAATGTTACTTTAGCTTTCAAGTATCGCATTTATAAACAACATTATACTTACAGGTTTTGCCCCTGTAGGAGTTTAACTTGCGCCTTGCAGTGCAAGAACGTTCTTTTTCCCACATCGCCAACTGTGTAACTCCCACACTCGCAAGCTCACCACACTTCCCGTTTACACAGCTTACGGCAAAAGGAAAGCATAGCTTCAAAACAAGAATTGACTTGAACAAATTAACTGAAACTTGCCTGAAAGGCAGAACAGAAACATTTAAACTCGTGACCGGGGCTAAGCGACAAGACTACTTTGAAGCACCGCAAGCTTGACAATCTCAAATGGGCTGCGTGGTGACATCATGGCATAGCACGTAGTACGGAAGCCGACAGGAAGTGTATCAATTGCTATTTTATTATAATATTGATATTATTATATCGATTTTATGACCTTTTATTTAGATTTAAATTGTAGTAAATGAGAATCGCGATTCTGATGAAAATCAGTTTTTTGGCACACCCCAGGTCGGAATTGCTGCACAGATTTATTTTCCTCTGGCATTTTCTTTATTTTGCCAAACTGCAGCCTAGCAATAAATAGGAGACAGCATCTGGCTCATCCACTGTCTCTGACCATCTCTCGCAGCCTTTGAGTTAAAATGAAATTTAAAAAACAGTTGCATTCTTTTGTTTTGAAAGTGGTGCTTTTATTTTGATGTGTATTCATATAGATTAAATAAGCAAGTAAGAGCTATGACTTTTGTCTACTAATAGAGGCATGGTATTCATTGGCACAGAAGCCACTAGTTGGCAACTATCTGCGCCATGTTTTGTTGGCCATGTTTGTTGTGATATAAATCTTTAATTAAGATCATGTACTGTACTGCATATAACGAAATCAGGAAACGGCTCACTGACTGGCTCAAGCGATATTTTTATCGCACATACCACTGTATTTCACCTGCCTGCTTTCAATCATGTACACACACATGTACACAGAGTGGAATAATTAGATTGCCTGGTAGAGCACAGCACACAGGGAGAGCAAAGGGGACATTTTTCACAAAATATCACTGCACTTCACTGGCTAACCCCTTAGTCACAGTGAATTGCATTCTCACACACACCGTAGAATGTTAAGTTTCACTTTCCCCTCCGTGAGCACACCTTAAAGACCTTGAATCCAGACACACACACACACAAAGCGACACACACGCCTACCTTGAGTGGCAGTATGAGTGAGCAGGGATATGTCTTGAGTGACAGGCTCATGTTAACCGAGAACTGAAGTGTCGATTAAACCTTGCCGTCCCTGAGTTCTAACTTCCGCAGTTTGGAAAGAAATTTACTCTTGTGACAGCTAAACTGTCATTTACTGTGGACGTACGCTGTCCCCAGTGCTCCAAGGAAAACAAAACGATGGCCTAGATCTTGAGGTCACTTTTATTTCAGAGAAAGGCAAGTTGTGACACCATTCTTGCCAAGGAAAGAGATATATACACAGTATATGTGTGTGTGTATATATATATATATATATATATATATATATATATATATATATATATATATATATATATATATATATATATATATATATATATATATATAGCGGTCTCAGTACTTCGCGTTTTTTTCCAGGAAAAATTAACATTTAAAAAATGTGCAAAAATGCAAAAACTATGTAAAGAATACTTCAAGCGTTAGAGTTCGTGACGTTTTATATCTTTTTTTGAAACGTATGCTTTTAATTTGTAGGGTCGCGTTGCATTTCCGTTTCCTGTTTTACGTTCTCTGGGCGTCATTCGGCTCGTTACGGTGACGTAGTGAATGACAACGTAAGTTCATATTTATAGTTTATTATCATTTATGTTGATAATGCACACTACTGCCTATGTTTAGTAAGCGAGTAAGTAGTTGTTTATTCTGTTTATGTGTTCGTTTGTGTAGAGGTTGCACTTTATCGTTAGTACTTGTTGCTAACCCGCTAATGTCGGCTAAAAATACAGTAAATTCATAGATTAAAGTTCGGCAAAATGTTAGTTTACTGACTTGAAGATTGTTGTTGATTTGTTATTCACCAGATACTACATGATACACCATACATGAGCCAAAATAAATGTGAAGTTCAACGTGATGACTTGCATACTCTTTCATCGGAGTCTTGGTGCAGATAACCAGTCCTGAGAACAAATTCTCAACAAACTAAGTAATATTAGTTATTTAATGAATATATAATAATGTTAATAATGTTAATAAGGATAATGTAATGTTAAATAATAGGACAAAGGAAATAAAATACGCAAAAAATACCAAGAAAAAAAGGATTGTTTATGGTTACTGCGGCCATATTGGGGTGTACTTTCAAGACCTACCACGTCTCTCCCTTGTGGGGCTTTGTCTTTTTGCACGACAGGCCTAAGCAAGTAAGGGGTGGAACACCGGCTGCGCACCTGTTCTCAATTCCATCACCTATTTAGCACAGCTGGAGCAGGGCGGCGGCGTCGGATTATTCTCTGAACCTCCGTTGCATCTGCGTCCCTTGCTTTTCGAGTTTTTCCCGAGTTTCCTCTGAGTTTCCTCTTCCTCGCGTTTATTAGTCCGTCTCCTGGTTGCCTCCCTCAGTTGTTACTTTGCTTCGTGAGTATTTTCCGAGTTTTTTGTTGTTGTTACTTTTTCTCCCCTCGAGCCCGTTTTTCGAGCGCCTTATTTTGTAACTTGTTTTTGACACAATTTTCGACGCCACCGTCCTGTTGGTTCCGCTCCTGTCGGCTTTTGATTTAATTTATTCTCTGTTCCCGTACGCGTGTTACGTGCTCCTTTTGTTATTAAATTTCCTCCTCATTTGTTACTTTGTGTTCAGTCTCTGTTGGGTCCATACACGCCCGTTATCTACCGCGAAGTGGGGGGGGGGGGGGGGGGCTTTGTATATTTATATATACAGTGGGCCCCCGTGTTACGAACTTAATTCGTTCAGCGGCTACGCTCGTAACTTGAACTGCTCGTATGACGGGCAATCCAAACCTATGTTAATTAGTGAATGCGTGCAACGCGCGCAAAAACCTTAGGTAAAAACATCACGACTTTATACACATATTAAAAATGAGTAACATAATCTACTGTACAGTTAAATAAAATAACATATACAAAGGAAAAATGACATTTACCTTTGGGGCGACGTGACTTGAGCTGGGTGGAGGCGGAGGGGAGCAGAGACCAACCTGCAGAATTTATTTAGTTATTTTCTTAAACGGGAACTTTTCTCAAACTTATCACGGCAATTTCCTTCTCTTTAATCCATAATAGAAGAAGCCTCTCAATTTTGTTGTCGATCGAGGTCCGTCCCCCGGCAAGGAAAGTCTTGCCCTTAGAAGATTGCCAAGCGGTTACGGCCATACTCACGAGCAAGGTTAACATGCGTGCGCCTCCTTCGTATTTTTTTTTTTTTATTATCTCCTGCTTCGTTTCTATTGTCATCATCCTCTTACTTCTTCCTTTACCGCCACTAGCAATTTTAGAAGCCATGTCTAACAGATAAAGTTTGCAAAGTCTTCACAACATTCCTTCCTTCCGTTTTTTGACTGGTTTTCTCTACTTCCTTCCGTCCCGACCAGCTGTGCCATCAAGCTAGATGAAGGCGTTCGACCAATAGCATATCGGCATCTCCGTGACTGACACCGTGACTGAAACAGTGACTGTGACATTGTAAGAGCAATAGCATATCAGCGTTACCGTGTTGTGCGTGAGCAAATGATTTTGTTGATGTAGCAAAGGGAAGTCAATTGTACGTACACATTAACTGCAAAGCGTGGTGAAATCATAGTTATAACTATCACGAATATACACACATATATAAAATTATTGCCATAATCTACTTTGCAGTTAATTAAATTAACATGGATACACAACGGATAAATGACATTTTCCTCTGGGGCGACGTGACTTGAGCCGAGTGGAGACGGAGGTGAGCAGAGACCAACCTGCAGAATTTATTGATTTATTTTCTTAAACAAGAACTTTTCTCAAACTAAAACATATCACCGGTGATTTCCTTCTCTTTAATCCATAATAGAAGAAGCCTCTCCTTTTTGTTGTCGAGCGAGGTCCGTCCCCTGGCAAGGAAAGTTTTGCCCTTAGAAGATTGCCAAGCGGTTCCGTCCATACTCACGAGCAAGGTTAACTATGCGTGTGCCTCCTTTGAATTTTTTTATCTCCTGCTTGGTTTCTATTGTCATCATCCTCTTACTTCTTCCTTTACCGCCACTTGCAATTTTAGAAGCCATGTCTAACAGATAAAGTTTGCAAAGTCTTCACAACATTCCTTCCTTCTGTTTTTGACTGATTTTCTCTCCTTCCTTGCGTCCCGACCAGCTGTGCCATCAAGCTAGATAAAGGCGTTCGGCCAATAGCATATCAGCATTTCTGTGATTGACGTGATGCCGGCCAATAGCATCTCCGTGACTGACTCCGTGACTGACACCGTGACTGAGACAGTGACTGTGACATTGTAAGAGCAATAGCGTTCGACGTTGCCGTGATAAGCGTCAACCGCCAAATTAGTTGACGTAGCAAAGCGAAAATAAATGTTTGAACACAACGGCCGACATGTCATATTGTTCGTAAGACGGAAGGTTTGTGCGTAAGTGGGGGACAAAAAACTCCGCGGTCCACGCTCGTAAGTCGAAATGTTCGTAAAAGAGGGTGTTTGTAAACCGGGGGCCGACTGTATATATATATATATATATATATATATATATATATATATATATATATATTAGTACCAGAAAAAGCAAAAACTCTCTTTTTTGGACCGGTTGAAATGCTTTACCATAGAAGCATACCCACAGCTGCATTTTAACATCCTTTTTTGGGTCCATTGTTTTGGTTTTAATTGTCTTTTGGACGAATAATGAAAATGCATTTGTTGTCATCATCAGCAAAAAAAATTGTTGGTGGCTGAAAATTTGGTGCATCCCTGGTATATAGGTATACATATAAAATATATACAATGCACGCACTAATGTTATACAATTATGTTAATGTTTGTATAGAGGACAAAGTGTGGACAGTCGTAATGAACAACCTTCCACCCAAAACAACAGTGACTGGTTCCAGTAGAGAAAGACGCACCATCCTCCAAGTCAACTACAGTGCCTCGATGGAACAGGTAACTCAAAATCGCATCCATTCTATGTCTTTCATTGCGCCAAAACTCAAAATATGTCTATATGTTTTTGTTACTTCATTACACCTAGCAAAATTCTGCTCATTGTTTAAATTTTGCTCCATAATTACTTGTGCAATCTACCGTGTTTATTTTGGTTCATTAGACCTAAGGCACACATGAGACTAACAGGCATAGGATGCAGAAATATGATGGCCGACTGAAAGGCCCTTTTAGAATCACATGATCATAGGGGGCTCATTAACCTGTACAAGTCTCAACAAATGGGCACAAGCACAAGCAAAACATTAAGCATTATAAAGCATTAAGCAGTAAATTGAACACATTGCTTTATTTAAGAAACATTTTTGTTGGCAAATGTGACGGGCAATATGTGACCGTGAAGATTCACTCACTTTTACTTTTCTAGATTACATCTCTTAACAGTCAGCTGAACCACCTGAGCCTTCTCAAGCACCAAGCTTACTAAGTTAAATGTTTCCAACTTTCTTTATTACCACTATTCTGACAGCAGAGCTCCAACACGCTGAGCTCATTTTCTATTAGGAACACAGGAACTATCAGGAACACAGACAAACTGCATAACAGCCTTTAAATCGTTAATGGCTCATAATACAGAAATTGCACATATTGAATTACAATGCACGGAACCCTGCAGCAGCAAATAGAACATTAGCTATTAAAGTATTTTATAACAGCTGTATTCTGCTATTGTTGTGGTTGATACAAAACAGATTCACATAGTCAGGACCCCAAGTCCAAGGACTTTGCACATCTTGACACAACGGATAAAACTGAGTTCAGAGTATAGTCTGTCATCATCCATGACAATATAAACAATATTGATATAGAATAGATACAAAAAGTCTCTACATACCCCATATGAAGTGTCAAATTTCCATCTATTTATTTTTTTTATACCACCTACTCATTTGTAGGTGATGTGTATCTAGCCTATCCCAACTGACTAGCTTGGAGACACCATAGCCTGCTTTAACCAATATTAATCAAGATTAATCATTTTGAAATCTTTTGCGTCTTTAATTTGATTAAAAACATAAAAGACTCATTTAATTTTTATTTTGTGCAAGCTATTGGACACATTAAAAGTGGAATTTTTTTTTCTTGTGCTCATTTCTATGTCACAAAACCTATACAGTCACTCTGGGGGAAATTGTTATAATTCAGTCAATGGTATCTGTCACTGTAATTGAAAGTTTTGGCACATTTACCTGTCAAAGGTGTGCATCGTCTACTAGTCCCTTACTTTCATATTTCGTTAAATGTGTATTTTTTCAAAAAATCAAAACTAATTTACATATCATCTCACACACACACACACACACACACACGCACATATATATATATATATATATATATATATATATATATATATATATATATATATATATAATCCATTTATTGTACTTTCATTTACTTTTATTCTACTTTCTTTTACTTTTGGTGCATTAGTAGTTAAGAAATGTCATTTCTTAGAAGTATTACAGAAAAATCTGTGCACGCTGTGCAATTTCCTGGTTAGTTTAATTTCCTCTGAACAGTTGTAATTGGTACTTTTGTACTTTCATAACATGGCAACAGTGACAAGTTAAACTTGCAATCAAGCATACAAAATAGAATATAGCATGAGTGTTATTTTTATTTAAGTTGAATGCCGCTTGATTTTTAACATGGAAGTCCGTATTTTTGACATATTAAATGAATAATTAAACAAATGAGTACTTAAACAAATAGTTTGAATTCCATGTGATGGCTCTAGATACACAGAATATATGAATCATGGACTGTACCTTTATGGTAACAGCAATTTTTTTAACCTGACATCATAAAGCCCAATCAACATCACTATAATATTTGTCGTAATTGCCAGTGTACCTTTTTCAAAAATGGCTAATTTAAGAATGCCAGGCATTGGCTTGACTGAAAGTGAGGGAGTACATCGGGTGCTGGTGTCGCATGCAAATATCAAATTTACAGCTAGCTACAAAGGAAGTGGCAGCTGATGATTGTACTGACAGCTGTAACAAATAAGGCCTGTCAGCCGATCCCTCAAACATGTCAGAATGCCCCAGGATGCCAGCTCAGGGGTAGTGTCTTCACTGAGAATGAGAGGTTGAGGGTTCAATCCCTGGCCGGGTCATACCAAAGACTATGAAAATGGAACCAGAGGGTTGGAATAAAGGGATTCAATTTGAAAATGATTCCCGAGCACACTGCCACTGCTGCCCGCTGCTCCCTCAGGTAACGGGTCAAATATTGTATAATGTATATCGAACACAAATTTGACCCTCTTAAGTGTGTGTGACATGACCCAATCATAATGTTTTACCTTTTTTCTATTTCTACCTAATGTTAACTTGATTTAATAAATAAAAACAAAGAAGATTAGCTATTCTGGCATAGATGTCATACAATCAACCTCATGTTGCCAGAATATCCATCCAGCCATACATCCATTTTCTAGAGTCGCTTGTCCTCACAAGGGTCACGCTTGCTGGTGTCTATCCCAATTGACTTTGGGCAGTAGGCGGGGGATACCTCAAACTGATTGCCAGCCAATTGCAGGGCACACAGAGACCAACAATTATTCATGTACACAATCATACCTAAGAGTAATGTAGTCTGTCCAATACACCTGCCATGCATGTTTATTGGAGTTTGGGAAAAAGCTGGAGTGCCCGGAAAGAACCCACGCGGGTTGGGGAAAAACATGCAAATTCCAAACAGGGAGGTTGGAGCCAGGTTGCCAGAATATATTCTAATACATACTGTATCTATTTACTACTATAATACATTGTCAAAAGAACCTTCACAATTTTCCACTATTTTTCCACTAGACAGACTTTGAAAGGCACAGAACATGTTTTGATATGTATTCTCTCCTTCTTAGCTACCAAGAGCAACACTTTCATCAAATGGTCACACTTAATTACTACAGTGCTCATAAAGCTTAAAATTAAGAGGAGCTCTGGCCACGAGTGTCATCACACAATACATAAAAGAAAAAAATGTAGTCACTGGCAGACAAGTATTTTCCTTGTCGCTGGTAAGGAAAGAGTTAACTCCCGCTACTTCACATTCTAATCAAACCCAGTTCAAACAGCACAAGTCCTTTCATTGGACCAATTGAAAAAAATTGCTTTGATGTGAAATCGGCCTGCTGGATAACATGAATACACACACGTCTGTGTACTCTTTTTTTTTCCAGGTGGCAGCCATCACCACCAGCTCAGAACATTGTGAACAACAAATCACATACACTTGCTATATGTCCAGACTGCTTAACACTCCAGGTATGGTAATGCTGTTTTTTCATAAACCATATATTTGTTTCATGTTTGTTTGGAAATTAAGGTATTGGCTATCAAAACTATTGCAATAGTTTGTGAAATGCGTAAGGATATTAAAGAAATGAATTATATTAGAAATTAATTATATCAAACACAAATTAAGTCCATTTGTAATTGAATTGTTTGGATCCAGCTACTGTGTAAAAGGATTAGCTTTAAGTCAATTTCATCTAGATTATCAAATCTGTTTTGCTTATGAAAAAGATATGTTTTGACTGTGTGTTTTGGCGTTGTAACATGGTGAAAGAAGTGTCTGCCTTCCTAAAACGCAAGCGGTATTATTGTGTTTTTTGCTGTTTAAAAAAAGGGGGGGAATTAGCCTAACATCTTATTTAACGTATTTAGTACATAACAATTTGTAACAAGCATCTTGTCTGTTCCACTTTCCACCCTCACACAGTTGTAAACAGAAATACACACAGGCATCACAACTGTGCACACAAAGACCCACTGTAGGGAATTGCTTCATAAAGACAAAACACTGCAGCAATTAGAGAGGCTCGGAAGATAGTGTGTTCTCTTGCTGTGTGTGTCTGCACATCTCTATATTCTTGATAGAGTAGCTAAAAAGATATATTGATAGGTGAGTTTTATAGTGTGCAGTTTCAATTTTACAATTAACCTCCAGTTCGCAAAGGCATTAAACCTGTCAATGACCAAAAGGCACACAATTACACCCTTTAATAATAGGATACTCTTAGTGTTTCAGACACATATACACACACACATGCGAGTTCACGCATGCAGACCTTCATTGACTAGTTTACTCCTAATTCACTACCTCGCGAGTCTGGGAAATCCAATTACCAGTCTACAGTGACTGAAAATTTGTGCCAGGAAAAATCATTTATCCAAAATTTCCCTCTATAAATTAGCTGTCAGCTTTCATCAAACGACCGTGTCGACAGCATTTACATTGTGTACACCAGGCATGCATAGGCACATACACTCTCTTACACTTTCTATTCTAGACTCCCATCTTGTACATTAGGGAATACGGTATTCTGAAGCTAAACGAAGCGTTAAATGGGAATTATGGTCTGCCGCTAGTGACATTTCTCGATTAGGACCTTGTAGAAATACATGTAATTGTCAGACGCCTCCTCTTTTATTTCACATGTCCTGGACTTGTAAGTCAAAAGACACACACACACACACACACACACACACACACACACACACACACACACACACACACACACTTTTGCTTTGGCTTTTCTTTATTTTGAATGGGAAATAATGAATACAGGTACTGACACAAGTCACAGCCATTGTATATGGTGCATTTATTGTTCTTATTTCTTGCATTTTCATTGGTCTCTTTCTTGTATCTGATTGAGGTTGAATTTAGCTTTTTATTTATTCATTCATTCATTTATTTATGTATTTATTTTTGCTCCTTCAACCCCCAGCCACAATCTTTGTAGCATTGGGAAGTCTTATGTCTTACTTCACATGTAGATAGATGTACATCATTTGGAAGAGGCATGTATTTTCAAGGTGATAAAGAAATATCCTCCCTAGTCATTTCATAACCCTGTCAATTTATGTGCCCAATAAACTATTACCCAGGGGAGACAATAACCTTTGGCACCGCAATGCCAAAAACAATTGCCCCCCCCCCCCTCCTCCAAAAAAAACTATATATATATAAATAAAATAAATAAGCTACATGTTAGCTCAAGTGTCTCATTAAAGTTTAGATGATTGCTGAAAGTAAAGTAAAACTGCTTTAGTGGGTCCAAATGTGTGTGTGTGTGTGTTTTTAATTACATTTAAGCTTTCAAAGCATGTTTAATTGGGGACATACAAAAGTGTCCATTTTTTGGTGGTTAATGTTCTGAGTCATAGCACGTTCGCCAGACAGTTAGAGGGACCCGACTTCAAATCCACCTCTCTCTGGCCTTCCTGAGTGGAGTTTGCATGTTCTCCCCGAGCCCATATGGGTTCTCTCTGGGCACTCGTATGGGTTCTCTCTGGGCACTGGTCGATTTGGGGGAATTTTACTAAAACGCGAGTATAAATTTACATAGACCATGGGTGTTCAATTGTGTGTTATTAAAATGACGAAATTACAGTAGTTTGAGATGTATTTCTACATTGTATATCGAAAAACATAATGTTGCATTCACGGGGAGGTGTGGTGGGGCGGAAACGAAACACGTGTGAGGCTATGTGCACTTCGATGCAAATGCTGAAACTAATGTTGCAACAATAAAGTGATTTGAAGTTTGCTTGATTTTTTTTTGACACAGCTGAAAATTAATTTGTCGAAAAACCCCAAGAGTCATCATTACTATCTGACACGACAAATAGAACCTCCCATTTAACTCAGACGTCCTGTACTTCCTGGTCGTCATTCCACTTCGGACCCATCAAACCCATGTGTTTGAAATGAAGGCTAAGTGACGACTGTCGTGAGATCAGAGCGTAAAAGGTTAGCTTTTGCTGTTTCCCCCTCCACTTGCCGACATCCATGCCACATCAAAGGGCTGAAGGAGATGAGTCAAGCTGTCTTTTCCTTTTCATAATGAGTCTAAGTCTGCTGGAAACATTATGCACGCAGCCTAGTTGTTTACAACAAAAAGGTATTGAGGCGGTGCTTGACAAAAGTGCTTTTTTTGACGTTCTGTGCAAACGTTTTAGAAACTATATTGAATTAGAGGTATATAAAATCATTTTAAGACTTTTAATTGACATGATAGGACTTATTTTGTATTCAAACTACTGTTATTTAAACAGAGATTTGTGGAAAAAAATTGGTCCGTTTTGAGTTATGTGATTATAAGTCTACCCCTCTAATATGGGGATTGAAAAAGACACTCAACTTGTACTCGGAGAAATACAGTAAGTTAAAAAGAAGACAATGCCTAAGAATTCAATTTTATAAATGATTAAAAAAGGAGATGTGTTGTGTTCTATTTTTGGAGAAGCATCAACATGTCTGAAAGAGGAGGAACTCACAATATGGCAAAAGGTTTTAAAGGAACACGAGACAAATCAGGCTAGGAACTGATTCTTCGGAAAAGAAAGTGTTTGTGTTTTTAATCAGCTGGGGAAGCCCTTAGGACCAATGAGCACACTTCCCACATGTTGGCCTTTTATGTCACAAAATACATTAACAGCTCTTGAGATCAAAATGTCATCCTGTTCATTGTTAAAGCACGGCAGCTCAAGGTAAAGACACATAGGAAAATGATCTTTTCATCGCTTTTTATTTTGTGGCGGGTGTCAAATACTGTATAATGCGAATATCAGTGGTTATTTACATAAAAAGTGATAGTCTAAATGAGGGTGAAATACACATTGATTGGATATTGTGTTTTATCTTCGTTATCAGCAGTGTTAAGCCGCATTTACACTGTGGTACCATTCCATTCAGGTCCGCTCAGCACAGCCCATTTAGCACAGTAGTACATCATGCAATTCCATTGTGGAGTGAGTAGGCAGAGTGGCAATTGCTATGTAAACTACAATATGTACAGTAAACAGCCTGTAACCTGCCAATGATGCAGTAAACGCTAACAAAAGAGGGCATTGAAAATTTCATGTCCTTTGTACCTGGCATGTGGTTGTGTATAGATTTACAAATAATTTAAACATGCTGTATTCTCAAATATGTTTGGTTTTGCAAGTACATTATAACAGTGGCCCCCAACCTCGGACCGGGGTGCTGGCTGGGACCGGTACCGGTCCGTGGATCAACTGGTACTGGGCCGCGTGGGCTGCACCCCAAATAATGTTTTGGAGATGATTTAGGTTAATGGTACGCGCACACCGAACGCGAATGAGACGAAAAAGCGAAGAGTTTTGTATTGTATCGGGAACATTCAACGGCTCACGCAGGGGGCAGGAATGAATTATGGCGGCCGCTTTGCGTTCACCGGGAGCGATCCAACACGGCCACCTGAGCCCTCAATACAAAACAGAACCAAGCAAGAGCACTCACCTTGCTTGTAGAAAGGTGGAAGCGAGAACTTGGGACAACTGGTATGTGCCGCGTTTGCTTCGCAACAGCTGTTGAACCGTAGTTACTGTGCTAAGCTAACGATAGCGCAGCATCGTCAGCACAATATTTAGCACGGTCTCGGCCACTGCGAGATTGCGACTTAGAAAACTTTTGGCACCGCCTCTGGCCGCTGTTGATACATATAATACATACATAGTGAGAAGGATAATGTGGCTTTTAGAGCAGACAGACCCCCCCCCCCATATTACCATTGGTCTCTGGCCGCTGTTGATTTTACATACAAAGTGACATAGTGAGAAGGATGATGTGGCTTTTAGAGCAGGATGGATGGATGGATATTTGCCAAGTTGTTGCTTGCCATTCAAAAACGTTGAGCCCACATCATCAGATAAAGGCCTCCATAAAACTCTATTATTCTATGTCATCCAACTGAAGCGTCTATGACAAAGAACATTGTACAACCATCTTTAGAAAATCAATGGATGGATACTG